>NW_008794753.1:408602-461578 GCF_000699145.1 Aptenodytes forsteri | reverse complement strand
CCCCCCCCCTCCAGTCTCTTCTGTATTTTTTGTGACATCTTTAAGTAATGCATTTGCTTGTCTAACTAAAATGTGTCTGTAATACCTGGAAAGGGAGACATTTGAAACCCAATTGCTTTCTCAAATGGTTCTCCAAGACCCAAAGCTGCTGTGGTGGCTGAAGGGTCCTTACATGGACCTTTCCTGCTGATGGCAGCTGAGAGTCTCACCTTGGTGGGTGCATAAATGCTTTGTTTCACTCCCCTTCTTGGCTGCAGGACAGCAGGTAATCTGATAATATTAGAGAAGACTTTTTTCTGACCTGGTAATCCCAAGTTTCAGAATTAATGCAAAATAATTTCTTGCTGAACCTTTGCCAGATAAGCCTATTAAGTGGTCAGAAAACATATTAACTAGTCTGGGTATACATGGCGTCATTAAAGATATGAGATTATAAATGTTTTGCAGCAGTGTCTTATGATTTTAAGAGTTTGGTTTGCTAAAGGCAATGCATGAAAATAATTTTCTGATTAATATTACCATACCTTCCTCCTGTGTGTTTACACTTGAAAGAAAGAATGTCCCAGGAGAAGGAAAGTTGTGATGGCTGTTCAAGGACCTTCTTAAATCGTTGAGTTAGTTTTCTTTCTTTTTTTTTTTTTTGCTTTTAATATAAAAATTAATTGGAAGAGTTAAATGCTGAGTTCATACAATCAGGGCTCTCAGTATTACAGAATTAATGACATCGATCCAGCGCTGAACTGGAACACTCCCTGTTCTTTGTTTGCTGCTGTGGGTGCCACTAATTTCATCTCAGAAAATTAATAAAAATTAATTGCACCCCTGATACTTATGGAGTTTCTTAATAAGATGATGTATAGTGTGATTTGAGGAATTGCTGCTCGATGGATCGCTGTAGTGGACTCTCAGAGTGGCTGGACGATGCACTTCTGGAGCTGGTGGTTGTCGGAGCTGTTGGCTGATGGTGGATATTGGCGATGGGGTTTCGTTGCAATCCAGTTCACCTTCCTGCAAAGGAGCTGCCACTGAGCTGGCTCAACGTGGTGTGACCTGCCAGGCGGCAGGTTTTAAAACTTCTCAGGATATTGAGCTAGTGCAGAAGGTGGCAAAAGAGGAAGAGTTCGTTTCGAGACATGCCTGCCATTTCTGAATGTCTTCATCTCTTTCTCATAAAGGAGTTCCCATGTTTACGACCGGTCAGGTATTGCTTTGGTCATGGATGGAGGAGGAACACTCTTATGATGCCATTGCGGTGGCATTAGAGGAGCTATGAGAAAGCTTTTAAAGGTCTCTAAAATTGCTTTTTTATGAAAATTCTTGTTGAATGACTCTAATTGATAAAATATGCTGATATAAATATACTGGAATATTATTACAACAGTCTTTTGAGCACTCTGGTTTATCAACATAAATTAACAAGTACACCTCACAGGGCATCGACCTTGATGTTTCCTTGAAATGGTGTTTGGTTACTTGATAATGTGCCAGATAATCGGCAGTGGGTATTCCAGTCAGCAGAGCGAACTGGGGAAGCTTTCTGATAATGCAGCAAGCCTGAAGTCTCTGACATTTCCAAGTTTAAATGCAAATCATGACAACAACAAAAAAAAAAAAATTACTTGACATTTGTGTATCAAGTAGAACTTAATTGTTATTTACATTGGAATTTCAATGACAAAGCCGACTTTCTTAGTCCAAAAACGTTCTGCTAGATGAAGATACTTTGCTTATGTCTTTCTAAGTGCCTTCTGTAACTATCATTTTTTAGAGTATTTTAAAAATATGCTTGAGCAATCCAATGTAGCTTCACCTGTGTTTCACAAGTGAGGCTTAGGCAACCAAAAAGACTTGGCCGTGCCCGGAAGCTGCAAGGTTAGTTTTCCAGCTGGAAATGCAATTTGGATGTGGTTATGCCCCTTACTGCATTGCATTTACACTTCTGCTTCATGTACAGCAAAACCAGAGGTTTTTGGGCGGGTGGGCGGCAAGTACCAAGCTCTTGTTTCCTTCCTCGCAAAGCCCAAAAGATAAATGTTTCTCGGGAAATGTTTCAGGAAGCTGACGCCGTGATAAGCCGTCACTTGTACTAATATGCGAAGCGGCTGGGGAAATTCCCAGATGCGGGTTTTTCAGCCCGGAAAGAGCCCAAAGGCCATTTTTAGGCATTAAGACTTGGCAGTGATTAATATTTCCACAACTAAAAAAAGTTGGGCGGCAGCCTGCTCCTACAAATCAATAGCGATTTACATGAACTGTCAGTACGCATTTGGGGTAATTCAGTTTTACTTCTGCTACCTACTGGGTTATTTTCAGCGTTTTAATTCCCCTCTCCTGGCTTCAGGAAAACAACCATCACTTTTGGTGTAATAGGCAGGGACAGTAGGCTGAGCGGCGTTTCCCACTGATAAATCCCAACCTAGTAAATCACTGAGGTGTCGGGATCCGGTTCATGACAGTGGCAACAACAACAAAAAATGGGTGAGCTCCGTTTGCACGTCTGGGTGGGAGTGGGAAGGGCTTGTCCCACCCGTTAGAGCTCTTCCTTCGCTCGGGAGCAGGCGTGGGCTGCGAGGGGCAATGCTTCGCGGCCCCCACGGTGAGCCGAGACTTCAGGGAAGCTGGACCCAGCTCGAGTCCTAAGGACGTGCCAAGGTAGCGAAAAGCAGAAAAATAAGTAACCGGCTTTCTTTTGTCATAGGCGTCGTGTCTTGGAGAGGACTATTCTACCATTTATTCACCTCAGCTTTTGCTGATGCTGGTCACTAAAACAGGAGATGCAGATTACATTAGACTGGTTAGAAATCACTTTTCCCGATCGAAAATGCACTCACAACAATCATTGTTTTCCTCTGTTACTTTTTTAGCGATTTTTGCTGGCTCCAGAGTTTTGAAATTTCCTGAGAAATTCAATTTTTTATGTTAAATGTGGGCTCGTGCCTAGGCTGGAGCGGAGGGTACCAATCTGCAATGAGATTTAGAGGGAGCATGGCAGGAAAACCTAATACAATTATTGTTTCAGCAAAACTGCCTGGGGGGATGTAAAAGTGAGAAGAAACGTGCCCGTCTCCCCTGGAGAGCATCGCCATGTGCGGTGAGCCCTGCTCCAAGCCTGTCCCTCCCTGCTGTCGGCGCCTGGGGGGCGGGAGAGGGGCTGCAGCCGGGGATGGAGCAGGGATGGGGTCAGCATCGACCGATCCCTCTGACATAGGGGGGATTGCTGGGGAGGACCAACCCTGCTCCACGGCAAGGGGCAGGATGAGTGCTGTCCTCCTCCCCATCCCGCTGCCCATCGCCCAAGGAGCACGCCCCGTTCCCTGCCTGTCCATCGGTCCAGCTTAAGGAACGTATTTTATCTTGGATATCTTTATCGGGGGCTTCTTAAAGATAAGTTAGGATCTTGCAGTATATTAATTTTGTATTAAATAATTAATAGTAAAATTAATTGAATTATTCAATTTTCAGGTAAAAATAGGGTAATAAATATTCATAACTTATTTTATTAAGGGGATTTCCATTTTCTATGTCATTAAAGTGAGATTAACTAAGGTTGGGTTTAAATGAAGATTGAAAACAATTGTGCTTTGGAATTAATTTACTGCGTTAGGTCATTACCTTGCAAGGTGGCTCTCCGATGCGCTCTGTGCGGGAGCCGTCCTGTATTGGGTCGATGCTGCTGCCAGGATGTCCTGGCACTTGTGAAATGAGCTGGAGGCTCCGTGTTGACAAGAAGCTCATGTGAGCTGGAGGTTGTGAAAAGGCGACCACCCAGAACTTGTGATCGATGGCAAAAGCTCTGTCCATCTCCCCTTCTGCTTGTCGCAAATAAAAATACTCTCGAGGTCTTGTTTAGACTTTCAAGGCACCTTTTAAAGGTCCTCGCTTTCTCACGTAGCTTGTACCCTCCACAGTATCCAGGACCATCAACCTTACCCATGTGCAGTGCCAAAATTTTGGGGTTTCTGCTCGTGCTGCTGGAAACTCTGTTTACATGTTTGGGGTCGCGTATGACCTATTTTTCTTCATCAAAGGCAATGTGCGTGCTGTCAGCTCTTTCTGGCTTGGGATGCTGCTTGACATAATCCCTGCTAAATGTGGCACATCTCTTTACACTTTAGAGATTTCATGACTCTCAACGCTTTCTTCTCGCTGCTCTCAGTATTTCCCACTCATTTTTTTTTCCCTGAAGAGGATAAACAGTACAGAGATGGTTTTAAGAGGCATTGATTCATACAGATTTTTAGCCGCTGTGGTCCAGGGGTATTGAGACACCAATAATTAATTCCTTTAACAGCTCACCCCGGTTGTTTTAACATGACCTAACGGCAGAATCGCTGGGAGCCATCAGGATGCCTGGCCCAGATCAGTCAATGGTCTTCAAGTATTTCGCGCAAACCCTTCCCATGACTGATCCAGCCTGGGCAGCAGGTGCAAGCTGGTGCTCCTGGAGAGCTGATTTCCCTTTGTATTTAACCGGTGGCTCAGGAGAGCTGCACTGCTGTGGAAGACGGCGCCGGCCAGCTTGGGCAACCGAGGTGAGATGTCTGTATATCCTGCACTGCTGTGGAAGATGGCACCAGCCAGCTTGGGCAACCGAGGTGAGATGTCTGTATATCCATTACGGACAGGATTCACCTGGCAAGGACACTGAAGGTTGGCTCCTCCAGCCTGCTGATCTCTCTGCAGCCACATGCGTGGTCACCAGGCTCCGACTTTGCCACGCATCAGCTGGGTATGGTTTCAAAGGTGCTGGCTCCATAGCTGGTCCATGCACAGGGACATCTCCTGTCCCCGCTGCCCGGCTTTCTGGGCCACAGCGGTGCTGGAGTGCGAAGGC
Organism: Aptenodytes forsteri; assembly: GCF_000699145.1. Lineage (NCBI taxonomy): Eukaryota > Metazoa > Chordata > Aves > Sphenisciformes > Spheniscidae > Aptenodytes > Aptenodytes forsteri. The sequence goes on along the minus strand of NW_008794753.1, from coordinate 456,744 downwards.
TCCCACTCCTCTTCACACAGAGTCAGGGGAGAGTCCTTCAACGTCGCCCCTTGGAGAGGCAGAGAACCCTAGAAAACATAGAATTGTCAGGAAAAGCAATTATCTGATAATAAAGCGATTAAATTATTCAGCAAACTAGTGTCTGCCTTTAGCGAGGCTTGGTAAGCTTTTCCCGTTGATAGATATGGCCAAGGAAAATAAGTGGCATTCGTTTTTGGACAAAACTGACATTCAAAATTTGGGCAGGCTCTGACTATTTCTAGATCAAACGTTACGGGGGTGGGAGGATGCTCAGGGTTTCGGAGGCTGCTTGGTACGAGTGAGTCCCCCCGTATCAGCTGTGTGATCTGGGTTTAACAGGCCGTGAACCAAATAAGAGAGGAGCTGCCTTTGTCCCAGTTAGAGCAGATGAAAGGTAAAAATGTGCCAGGAGAGATTTTTGGGTCGGGGCTCCTGATAGCCGGAACCAGGCCAGCCAGACCATCCAATACTTTCATGCATTTTATGTTTGCAGTCGAAGGGTACCGAGAAGGATGGAGGGTTTAATTGCTGTTGCGGGACCACTTTGGAGATGCCCTTTTGTACATAATGCGTAGAGGCTGCAGAAGGGCTAGGAAAACTGGTATTTGTTCATACTGTTTTAAACAGCAACAAAATTAGTGTCTTTGTCGCATTTTAAAGGCTTTGCAACTTAATTTATATTCTGGTATGGTAATGAAGAAGCATCTTTTGTCCAGGAGGTGAGATATGCAAAAATAACCTTTAAGTTGCTCATAATTAACCTTTAATGATATTCTCTCATTTTTTCCAATACATTCTCTGCATCAAAAACAACATACAGAAAGAGTGCCTGAGACTGCTTGTTGCATCTTAATGGCCTGCAAATACCAGCTGATTAAAAATAAACTATTTATTGGGATTATTTATTGACAAAGTTTTTTCCCTCCAGGAAATCTGGCACTGAAGTTGGAGTGCTGGGCTGGAGCCAGGCTTCGCGGCTCTCCCCACCCTCCTGTCCTTGGCCAGCAGAGATCAGGGCGCCCAAGGTCCGGTGGAAAGGGGTGCATTGTGTCTGGAGGGTAGCTGCTTCGCCTTTCCAGAGGGGGACAGTGTAATATTTATGGCAAATATAGCATGATTTAAATTGCACATCAGTGCATTAGCAAGCGTGTGCTAGAAATCTGGAATTGGGAGGAGGATTTTTGCGCCCCATGTCTGTGAAGAGCAGCCAGGAGCCGTGCATCACGGAGGACCTTCTATTCAGATTGGAAGAATACAAATTGATTTGTATAACAAACTGCATTTGTCGGAAGATGAGGAGCTGACTGCAGAGGCTGATTTTTTTTTTTTTTTTTTTTGATGCTGAATAACAGTGTTTGTAGGTAATGAGCAGGCTTTTATCTTGATGTGACATGAGGAATAATTTGCTAACCTGCTAGCTGGCGCGCTTGGCAGGTGCACGTGCTATTCATGTGCACGCTGCCAGGCTTGTAGTGTCCTTTGATTTCTCTAAAGGGGTTGTGGTCTTCCTGGATATTTACAGAAATGTGAAATTACTCCTTTTTTCCCCTCGCAAAAGGTTCTGTCCTTTGCACTAGGAGTTTCTGTTTTCTTTTCTAGTGTACCTAAACAGCAAAAGGTTTCCTTTCTCCCGGTGCGTGGTGCTAACTTCAGCCTCCCATTGTGCTTTTCCTTTTCTTCCCCTTCTCTCTGAGCTTTTTGAACAACGTCCTTTTGCAGTTGATGTGAACTGGTGCAATTGAGAGATGTTTGTCACTGGTGGTGCAAGTGGTGCTGCAGGGTTTAATTATTCGACTAACGGGCAATGCCTGACAAGCCCGGGGCCCAGCTGTGCGCACCTCGGTGCTGCGGGAGGGATGCTCGTGTGAGGGTGCTGCTCGCGGCTGCCTGCTTTCATTTCAACTCAAAACTTGCGTCTCTTTCTCCACTTCGTCTTCCCGGCCCCTTGCTCGCTGCTCTGCAAGCTGCTATAAATTCCCGAGGCTGATAATTCAGATTTGGTTTCTTCCAATTTGTCTACCCTTTTTCTAAGGCATCGATTTCAAAACCCCACAGTCCTCACTGGGGTTCTGCAATATCAACATTATAACAAAGCTAATTTTGACTGTCCTTCTCATACTGTCACCGTCAGGTACTGAGGGACGTATTTTTCCATTTTGCTGCTGCTTTTCTGGGCTTCACCCACAGACTGCGGTATTCTGTTTCCATGTGGCTTTACGCATTTTCCTGTAGCTATATGGTTAGTTTTCCAGGATCTGTACATCCCCGTGCTTGCATTTAGAGGAAGATCTTGTGGGAGACTCCTTGCGCATAATGTAGCAACAGGGAGCGCAGCTCCGGCTTCCCGAGTCCAGTTATCTGCGCGGAGGCTGCTGTGAGAATACGCTGCTATTTCACCCGCCCGCTGCTCTGCAGGCGGCGGCAAGAAACACTGGAGAAGTGCATGAACCTGCTTAGTCCAAATGTGGAGGAGTTGGTGGGTGAGCAATAAATACGAAGTCTGAGAGCACAGATACAGGGGCTAAGATTATTTTTTTCTTTTTTTTTTTTCTTCCTAGTCCTGAGAAACACAGATTTACAAAAATCTGGCAGAGATTCTCCTGGAGTTACGCTTGGTTGGCATTCTTGCTATGTGTGCTGTAACAATACTTTTAATATAATTAAATTTTAAATTCCATGTAGAATCTGGTGGGTAGGCAGATGTACCGGTATGTTAAGCTTTATGTCACTTAAAAATGGTTTTCAAGTACATCAGAGGGAGACCATCCAGCTGTGAAGTTATCTGCTTTATGACACTGCATCGCAACTTTGGTCTTTTTGTTTTAATTAAAAATGTACCTTAAATCTCACACCCTCAGATAATCTCCATCATGCCTTTTTGTTTCCTGTAATTTACTGTCAGAACGTAAAACGACACGATTCTTCTGCCAGTTTTTGGTACGGTTTACAGGGGGAAAAAGGTTTGTTAATTAGGATAAACGCTTTCCTGTTTTCCTTAGTTGATTCGGTGCTGGATTTCCTTCTGTCCGGCCGCACGAGCAGCAGGGCTGGGTGCTTGGCAGGGCTGGGCGCTCACCGGGCTGGCCGGAGCTTGCATGCAGCTCCCGTGCGGATGTCTGGGGCTGCTGACTGTGCTCTCACGAGAAACAGCCCCTTCCCCGGGCTGTGCTGTCTCCCGGCTGGGAGTGGAGAGAAAGGTCCTGCCGGAGTTTGCTGGAGCTGCTGCTGCTGTTTGCTGGGCACAGGAGTGTTTAATTTCCCCACTCGTGACGTAGCTGCTTTACCTGCCGTCATTTTTCCATGTTAACAGACAGCGCAACCTTGTAAAGCTCTCCTGGTCTGGGGGTGGTGCAGCCTAAAGGTGTATTTCCAGTATGACAAGTAGTAAAAGGGATTTTAGGAGCTGCTTTGCAGCCTGCAGGCAGGGTGGGCGCGTGTCGGGATGGGCGCAGGTCTGCAGCCCCTGTGGGCTTTGCCTGCTGGTGCGGAGAGCTGCTCCCAGGCGCTTGGACCTGCCTGGCACACGCAAGGCTGAAATAAGGTTTGCATGCGTTTGCTCCGCCAGTAAACCTTAACTGCTTGGCCAACGGCTGCCGTGTTTGATGTGGGATGGAGATCTCCAGCGCCGCGAAATAGACGTCTGCTAAATCATTAATGGTGCCGTTTCTGGAATTAAATAAAAGGCCTCACCCGAGTCATCCCACGTGATGATTCACCAAGTTTTGCAATGTGATTTATGTTTGGCCGTAGGATTATTGTTTTCTATTGATTCTGAGGGAAATAAAGCAGCAGTAAAAGCCTATCGTGAGCCTCCCAGTGGAACGTGAGAACTGGAAGCTTTCCTGCCAGAAATCCTGTTGTCTCCTTGGTGGTGACTCTTAAACCACCAGCCCAGCCAGACTCAAAGCGAGCATCGCCGCCACCGCCGCCGCCTCCTCCTCCTCCTCTTTTTAGCATCGCCTGGCTTGGTCCAGCGAGGATGCGCCTGGTGCTGCTGTGACCGCCTTGCTGGCCCTGATGTGTGGGTGGGTTTTTAGGCACTTGATTCGGGTCCGGCGATGCTGAAGAGGCTTCTGAGGATCTTCCCTACCAGGTAGCTGCCGGAGGTGATCCCTTCCTGCCCTCTCCTGCCCCACCTCTGTCGTGGTGTGAAATTCAAACTTTTTCTCCCACAGTTCAGGGATTCTTTTTAATTCTGAGAAATGAAGTTTTGCTTAAAAATGACTCCACCTACCTGGGAAGCACTGTTTTTTTCCGTCTTCTCCAGTGTGCTGTTGTCCTGGGGCATCTTATTTGCCTGCTGCTCAGATGCCTGGCACTTTTACAAAATGAACAGTAGAATCTATCAACTCTGGCAAAGCTGTCATGCCTTTTCAATGTAGAGGCAAAATGTTCCAGTGTGTACTGTTTGAATGTTTTTTTCCAGCCTAATTTAACAATGCCACGTGCAGTGTGATGTTGCTGAACAATGTGCCTATATTTTTAAAACAGTCAAGCGATGATAATTTCTTGAGCGCTGGTCAAGATAGTGATAGAAGGAGCTCCTCCCAGGAGGACCAGGTAACAGCTGGGTGCCGGTGCGTGCACTGAACGGACCGTGTATGACTGCAGAAGTGTGTCTGTGGCTTCCTGTGATCAAAAATACAGAATTGGTGGATGTCATGAATCACATATTCCTCCTCTGATGGGGCCAGGGACCGCTGGACCGTCGCACCTGAACCTTAGAGTGCTGCAGGCTGTTAACTTCCATCTCCATAGATGAACCCCCACATCGAGGCATGCCCACTGCAGGATTTCAAGCAGCAGGGAAGTGTTCAGGGGAGAGGTACCAGTCAATCCCTCGGGGATCAGCTGGCACTGTCCAACTCCTCTCCCAGCAGGCAGCAGCATCCCTCCCTGTACTTCCATCAGAGTGCGTGTGACTCCTGCTGCTGCCAGTGAGAGTGAATTGTGCCCCCAGTATTATTTCTGTATTTATTTTATAATGTCAGTGATTAACTAAATTAAGATAAATAAGGCTGTTCCCTCTCGCTGTTTAATTTACAAAATTTTAATGAGACTAATAACATCTGTACTTGTTCCATCTTTCGGCTGGCTGGAAGACAGTTAGCGGGTCTGACAGTTCTCTGCTCAGCTTGTCTTCCAGTAAAGTTTAAAAACGGAGGATTTTACAAATGTGGTATTAAGCCATTTGGTTTTGTCTGTGCTTCATCTTATACCAGTAGTGAAGTTGAGGGAGTGGTGCAGATGACAGAAGAACACCATCTTTACAAGTGAAATTGTTTTATTGTTTTAAGCACTATTGTAAATAAAACGCAAGCAATGGGCAAATGTTGTCACTTTGAATTGCAGCGATGGAGGGGAGCAGAGGGTGGGAGTAAAGCCCTACATATGGCATCTTATCTGCAGCCTTCTGTTCTCCATCTTCATGGAGACACTTGTCCTGGAAAGGGGAGCCGTGGTCTCCCGTGGTTTCCCCTGGAAAAACAGGGAGCTGGTGCTCACCCTGCCCGCAGGGCTCCAGCAGGTTATTGGCACTTTCCTCTCCCTCCATAGTCTGCATGGTTGGTTTGTGGGTTTGAGGACCAGAGTGGCATACGGAGTACCCCGTGCCATCGCTTCGGTGCCCTCTGGAAAGTGACCATTTGTTACCCATCAGTTGAGCCTCTTGCACAGCAAATGGGTCATACAGGGGAGATCTTCTTGCTGGATAAGCAATTAGCTAAAATAAACTACTCAAAGGACAAATTATGCAGGACTCTTGCTCTGTAACGAATTAATTGACTTTGGTATTTGTGGGATGTTCCCTCTATTTTACTTAACTCTCTCTGGTTAAAAGGCTCCTGCATTTCCTCCTGCTCTTTGCTGCCGCACTGAGCAAACAGGGTATTAGGAGTTGATTTACACGGTTACAAGTAAAGGCAGTGAAGTGATAATTAAGAGAACCTTTGCATGTTTTCTTAAGAGAGACAAAACTTCTGGGGTGTCATCAGTTCTCTCTGCAGCCTCACAAAGCTCGTCCAAAGCAGCCTTCACTAAAAACAAGCGTGGCAGCAAGGCGTGCAGTGGGGTCATGATCCGCACGTCTTTGCAAAGGCGTTGAAAACACCGGTGCTTCAGCACGCCAGCTGAGCTGCCCCCAGGTCAGGAGTCAAAGCGGGCTGCTCCTGGGACAGGGACAGCCATCTCTGCATCACTCCAAGGTGACATTAACACCAAATATGTTTTAAAGGCTTTGGATCTTTTGAAATGGCAGGATGCTACGAGCAGTGCATTACCTGGCGTTGTAACACAGAGCTGCACCACATGCTGCTGGAATGAGGATTACAATCCTCTGGGCGCTTGGGTGTACCAGTGACTCACGAAACGATCTGGCCAAGTTGCCGGGTTTATTTACAGTAAGTAAATTAAAGCCCTGGTACAAATCTTTGCTGTGTAACAGGATTTGTGAGCAGCTAAGAAAGGTTGAAACTGTTGGACCAGTTATCAAGAAAATACTTTGTGCGTAAGGGGGCATTCGGTTCACTGAATAATGTGTTGTCCCAGCCACCAATGCTAAGCTGAAACGTGGGTGAGAGTCAGGTTTTTTTCATTGTCCTGTTTCTTATTTCTACTTTGCAATATTCAGAGGGAAACTCTAAAGCCAGCGATGCTGACATAGTGGAGGAGAGAGAAATTGGCTGGGCAGCAAGCTGCCGACTTCTTAGTCATAATTTATCTGGCTGCTGACTCCTCACTCTCTGGTTTACTGGTGTGTTTGTTTCTATACTGGTGCTGCGGGCTAGAAAGCTTTCGTCGAGTGCTCAGCCAAGTGCAGGGCAGATGCGACAGCTCCTGAGCATGTCGCTTCTTCCCAGGCACCCACCAAGACCTTTGCTCTGGCATCTGAATCGGTTTGTTCCCATCATAATCCGCTCAGTGTTTGGAAACACAGAAGAGCTGTGTTCAGAACAAAAGTTGCAGTCCTCAGCGTTCCAAATTCAGTTATTCTAGGAACTTCTTGGGGGTCTGATTTGGAAAAATCCTCGAGAACAGCGTCCAGCACAGCATCCTCAGACATCAAGGGCACTCACAGAGTCTTGAGAGAAGCCTACGATTTGTGGCTTTGGGGTTTTCCTTTGGGTTTTTTTGTGGTTTGGGGGTTTTGGGAAAACAGTGTATTTCGTGTTTCTTATTTCTTGCTTGTCCTGAGCTCTCCAGAGGCTGCCTCACTCTTCCTCAGCTGTCGGTGTTCATGGTGATGCTGCGGTGCCGCACTAACAGCCATGCGCAGCCTTTTCCACTGGCTGGGGCTTTAATTAGTTTTGCATCCTGACCTTTCCCCCTCACTGCCCCAACCTTGCTTGTATTTCTGGGAAGGGGCACGCATACAAACAAGAAATACAAATACTGGGTGCCAGCTGCGGCCGCCTGGCAATGCATGGTACAGGGATGTCTCTCCCTGCTCAGTGGCGTTTATAATCCCAGACTGCGTTAGAAGATCTAATGAGCTCTAAATTGTTCAGCAAACAATTTTTTGATTAATTCTGCCCTGTGATAACAGTGCCAGTGAACAGTGGTTCATTGTTTTATGCTCTGCTTTAAATTTAGGACATTAAAGATTTGGAGGATTTTATAATCGCAGCTCTGCTTGCTTGCCCTGCCTCCTCCTCTCCCTCCAGGTTTACTCCCAGGCTTTTCTAAATGCTGCTCTGTTCGTTTTCTTCTTTTCAGTTCTCCCTCTCATCTCCTTGGCTCCTGAAATTAAAAAAGAAAAGTCACTTCTAAAGCCTGCAGCGCCATTGCACAGATCCCAGGTCTGAAGGGACCGTTATATCTGATACGACTTCCCTTATTCTGTCCACCTGCCCCTACCGAAATCCCCAATATTGGATGAGATTTCATAACCGGAGCCTTGTGAAGATTACTTACCTCTGCAGGCTGGCATGAGCGCAGTCAGGCTGTGATTACGGCTGCCTTGGGCTGGGGAGCAGGAGGGGATGGGGGTGATGGAGAAATACAAGTGTCAGCCCTGGGGGGTGCTGCAGGGTCCCACTGAGGGCTGGGGGATTGTACCGATGCTGGAGGACTTGCTCCTCCCCAGCCATGCCAGTAACTGTTTTAAGCACTGGAAGAATTGTTGGAACTGGAAAAAAAAAAATCCCAATGCACATATTCTTGCCCTATTCTGTGTTGTGTAACTTAAAAGAAACTGCGCTGCAACCTCTGCCTGCTCCTCTGACCCTGCAATTTGGGGAAGTCTCCTCTAAGAGTGAGGAGTGAAACATGCCAGACTTATCCTGGATCGCTGTTTGACCTGCTCGTCATTTGCTTGAGCTTTGTGTGTGATCAGGCACACAGGAAAAACATACATATTCTTTAAAAAGCGGAGGGCCCAATTTCTCTGGCAGCACTTTGCAGCACTTTGGGATTTGGATATGAAAGCTGTCAGCTGTTTATCCTGGGACCCAGGAGATGCAGGCGATGGACCTAGAGAGGTACATGACACAGAGCAGGATTTTGTCGGTCAGGCTTTCCTACCCTCATCCTCATTGAACTCTTTTTTAATTACCGTTTTAATTTTGTTGCTGTTGGGCTGAGATCCTCCAGAGGTTTATGGTGCCAGACTGGTCCCGTGGCCGCAGCCTGGCTGGGTCCCAGCAAGCTGGGGGCACAACTGGCTTTGCTGGGGTCCAGGCTCCGCAGTGCCCTTCCCCTCTCTGATTTTTTTTTTCTTTTTTTTTAATATTTTTTCTTAAATCCTCATGTTTGTCTCTTGCAGGAAGATTTTTGCAAAGAGAAGCACTCTGGAAGAGATCAAGGCCTGACCACCTCTTTCTGGGTTTTGTTGTTGCTGTTGTTGTTGTTGTTGTTGTTGTTGTTCCCGTGGGAGCTCCATCGGGTTAGAGAAGTGATTGTTGCTTTTGTTGTGCTGCTCTTGGTGCTGCTTCCCTGTTACATTTCTGCTGAATGGCCTCGTGACATTCAAACTAACAAGCAAACGGTGCATTTTAGATTTTTTTTTTTTAATCTATTTTTAATGATTAATCCTGCTTCCTACTGTTTAGGAGCCATTAATGGCAATACAGTCTTTTGACAACTTCAAAAGAAGTCTCATCTGAAGTAAAAAAAAAACCAAAACAAAACAAAAACCAAACCCAAATCCCCACCACAAAAAAAACCACTTGCTCTCAGGACTTTCTGAACTATTACCAAGTTTACTTGAAGCAGTTCAGTCTCTCCACCTGCTCAGATGAAAGTAAAACTATGACGTACAAAGTATTATTACTTTTTTAATTATCGTTATTATCAAGTTAGCTCTTTCCTAAGCTGTGCTTCATCAGAGTTAGATCTGTCTCCTATTTCATCTCTGTTGCCTGATTCTGCGTGGATTATCGTTTCTTGCACCATGGAGTGTTTTTGCTCCAGACCAAATCTCTCCTCGTGCAGCAGATTGCCGTCTGATAATACAGAAATTATTTCTCAGCCCCTGTAAAAGTCCTGCTTCGTTAGCTCAGTGACTGCTGCTAATTTGCAAAGTCACTTTCACAAGTTTTAACACTCTCTGGCTGAGAGTCCTGGTAATAAATGTGTTAGATCTTAATAGTGTTATCATTCCGTCAGAAGGGAGGGAAATTAGAGTGAGTAATTAGCTCTGACCTCGAGATAGGCGAGCACCAGGTAAGAGACCACGGAGGTGGCAGGTGGAAAGCCTGCACCATGTTGGAGGCGTTTCAGGTACTGTGCCGCATCTGGACGTCGCTCTCTGCGTAGGGATGCCCAGGCTGCAGGGGCACCGGCGTCGAGATGCCTGGGCTGCCAGTGACCACCACGTGGGGAAAAACCACGAAGGTTTTGCTGCGGCTGGCCTGGTGTGTGCATATCTATTTAAATTAAAGAGGATCGGGGATCCTTTCCTGCCTCTGCTATCTCAGGTAGAAGCATGAGATGCTCTAGTAGTGTTTTAACAAAGGCCACTTTCAGAAGCCCCCTCTGATCTCCTCTGGGTCTTTAAAACCCCGTCAAACAGGGCAGGCTGCAGGATTATTGTCTTTGGCTTCTTTATTACTTCTCTGCTGCCTACACCAGCTTCTTCCCCAAAGTTTGCATACGTGTTCGAGGCAAAACTCATCGGGAAAAGAGATGCTGACATTTTGATGAGAAGGGGTTCCTGTTGCTGGGCATTACCAGTGTTTGATTCTGGGCAGTCGGCAGGGTGGCCGGGCTCCCATCTCATTTGGCAGGTCTGCATATCGCATCAGCAGTAGAAATTGGGTGAAGCCGAAGGTCGATGACTTCGCAGGCGCCTGAACCATGTTTCGGTGACTGTAGGAGCCTTCAGCCAGAGCAGTTTATCAGAGCACTGCTGGTTGCGGCTGTTGGGATGGATGCTCAATGAATATCTTGAAGTTTTCAGTCTCTGCTGCATTTGGAACATAAAAACATGGACCTTTAATGGAAGTACTTTATATTCATGAATGCATGGGAGAAATTCCTGTATTGCGCAGGCAACAGCCGTCGGAAGAGATGGCAAATGCCTGGAGTGCATTCAGTAACACAGGCTCGGGATTCATGCGGTTTATACCCAGGATTTCTGTGTTCTGGATTGGAAAAATGCGTTGGGTTATTTGCTATATAGGACTGCACTGAGAACCCCAGGGTTTGCCCTGTGGTTCAGCCTGGGACAACATCCCAAGGGTGTGAACGGGGGGGTCACGGTGACAATTGTGTCCTTAAACTTGGAGATTCTTCAAGTATTTAATACTGCTCATCTCAGCAATTAAAAAAACAACCAAACCAGCTGATAAGCAGGCATGGTCTCACTGTTGTAACATTAATGTGCTGAAGTGGTTTCTGGCCTTTTAAAGGATGTTAGTGCACTCTCAGTAACGTATACAAAAGATACGTAGGGTTTTTTTTTCCTTCAGATTATATAGTTTATATGGAAGCTAATGTTTGATCTTAGTTTCTTGTTGATATTAATCATAGTTTGGTCAAGGTTTAGAAAGTGAAAATCTTGCACAGCGCTAGCACAATTACAGCTTATAACTCAGTTACAATAATTAGATTGAGTCTCTAAGCTTGGCACATTAAGAAAGCAGATTTTAAATACGCTTAGGATTTGACGGTTGTGTCAGATAACAACTGGTGGGAGGCAGGTGAGAGGAAAACTGTGGCGTCCGTGGTTGGATTAAAGCAGCCCGTGGGAGCCCTGGGAGAGGCTGGGTTTCCTTGCATGGGTGGGCAGCGCTGTGCCGGGCGATCCCGTGGGAATCGCAAGGCGTCCGGCGGGGAAAGCTTCACGCCCCGGTGGGGTCCTGCTGAGCAGAGAGGGGCTTCAAACATCTGGTTTGGAGGGGAGCTCAGTGTCGGGCGTGTTTTAAGCCTGTATTCTCATCTCATACTTCTCCTTTGATTGCAGACCTGAAATATAATTACAAGAATATCGCCCTTTGATTCGCTAAAATAAGTCTCATTTCCATTGTAAGCCCGGTGGTTGTAAGTGAACTTAGGGAAATGTGAAACATCTGGATTGCTCTTTAAGTCAGTAAAGGTGACAAATCCCCATAAACCTGTATTTTCCCCTGCGTGCTGCAAACCCAGAGCATTTGGGGCACAACAAACAGGAGCGAATGCATGTCTCAAACCACTGCGCTATTCGTTTCCCTCGGGGACGGGTAGCTGCTGTCCCTGGGTGGGTGAAGCCGAGCACGGGCTCCTGCTCGCTGTGCCAGCACAGGGACGACGCGGCTGAAGCTGGCGAGCATCGCCCCGTCGGTTTCACTGGCATCCCGTGCTGAGGAAGGGAGGCGTTACATTCCTAAAGCATAGCTGCTGTAAAGGGTTTCCTGGAATGCAGGAAAAAAATCTAGTTATCGTCATAAAACCTGATATTAACCAGATGGAAACACCATAGAAGGATTTTATATAAACCGTGGGGAACAAGTACCAATCCCTGGAACACTTCTGAGTGTGTCTGGATTGTCCGTCTCCGTCTTCTGGCAGACAGTTACATAGATTATGAAAACAACAGGCACGTGGACTCATCGCTGCTAAGCTAAAATGACAGTAAAATACCTCAGCTGCAAAGACAGCAAAGAACCCCGATCAAGTGATAAAATGTATGCTTTTTAAGTGAAAATATTCTGGATTATATCAATTCAGTTTAAGAAAGTATTCATGAGAGGATTGTTTTGGGGTTTTTTCCCCAGTAAATAACCAGAATGAAATTCTGATAAAATTTTTTAATTATTTCTGGAAATCTTGTGTATGTAAACATATACAAGGCTGATTGTTTGTTTGTTTGTTTGTAGTGTTGTTTTTTTAACAAACGGAAAAGGTCATGCCTTTCTTAGTGACATTTCTGGTGCCAGTGTGTAGGGAACAGTCACTGCCTGACTCTTCTCTGTCAGCCTGGGCTCGGAAAATAACAGAGGAAAGAGCAAAACAGGAGGGTTTTCATCAAAGGAAATTGGGCAAACATTTACCCTTCAATGCCCGGCGTGCCACGCTGCGTTTGGAGATGGTGAGTGCAGCTTTACTGGGGGGGGGCGACACAAGGTTTAAAAGAGTGATTCATGCTTAGATGGTCTCAAATTAGGGCATGATAGGAAAAGGATTCTCTGTTATCAAAAGTTAGTTCAGGCTAAATTAATCTAAAAATGTGTAATTTCATCTCAACTAAAAATACTGTAATGTAATTAAATTCAAAAGTAGGATGAGCTGAGAGGGTATAAGAAAAGATAAGCATCAGAATAAGACAATAATTGAGTTTGTATTGTAAACACATTCCTATAGGAATTTGGGACTTTTTAAGCTGCTTCATTATAAATTTTAAGTCAAGAGTGCTTAACAGCTTTGGCATATTTTGGAGAAGTGGTTGACTACCTTTATATTTGTTTGTGTTCTTTGTTTGCAGGATTTTCTATATTTGGGTTTAATTCTCTCTTATCATCTACTAGTTTATTAATAAGTTTGAAGGCGATTAAGGCTTAAAATTGGAAAGTGTGTGTTTCCATGTGAAACTGGTTGTTTTGTGGATTCCTGTAAGCTTTTAATCTAATTTTTCTAATCATTGGATCTTTAATATATAAAATTGGTAAAATAGATAAGTATCGTTAAAATACTCGATGTATTAATTCTGAAGTGCGTCACATTAAATATTGGAGCGAATAAGTCATCTTTTTTCTGTGCACAAGTAATTTGCTCAGTTCTTCAAGCCGGCGGCGTAGGAAAGGAGTCAGGGTCAGGTCACCTCGTGGCATCCTTCCATTGTGATGGTTGTGAGCCCTGCGTGAAGGAGAGCTGTTGACGAGGATGAGCAGTATATTAAGTCATCATTTGAATAAAATTGTGGAACACTGCTTTGAACACTTTCAGCCCCAAAACTGGTTACCAGGGTGTTTGAGGACCACTATGGTCAGCAGTTTGAGATTCATTTTCCTGGTGCTGGCATCTGTATCCTTGCACAGCGAGTGTTGGACGAGGGATGGAGAAAATCGACGCTAGCTTGCTCTTGGCTTGATCCAGAAACCAACCAGCATGGGGAAGGGAGATGCTTAGGAAGCTGCCTTGCGCCTCATTGTAGTGATAATGGCTAATTTAATGCCTCTTTTGTGATATCGCACAATCTGCTCGGTAGTGGTACGTTACGTTATGGCACTCCCATTTTTTGCAAAGGTTTGCAGGAAAAATGCAAAAATGTTTCCTTTCCATTTGCTAAAAATACTTTACCCTTAATTCTGAAAAATTACTTTGCGGATCTTCATATTTCACAGACCATAACTAGATTACTACCTTTTACTGGAATACTTTGTGTTAATGAAGACCGATTGGGATTACATAATAGATTTCCTCTAAAGAAGGCATTATGTGGTTATTTTTTACTGTCTGGCATTCTAGTTAATTGCTTTGTCATCATTAATTGATGGGACTAAATTGATATAAATAAATAGATTATATTCCTGAGGTTAATTTGAAAGAGAGGAGGGGCTTAAAACAGGTTGCTGCAGGGTGTTTAAGCATGTGCCTCGAATGCAGCGTGCGATTAGTGACCGTCGAAGAGAGCTCGTGCACTGAAGGTCACGTTCACGCTCAGTTGGTGTCACTGCTTGTAAATCGCTTGGAAGATGGATGCAGCTGAGCTCTGCCCTCCTGGGGAGGAGAGGAAGCGCTTGCTTTTCCCAGACGAGGCCAGGGTAGCTTGCATTGCTCCATCTTCTTAAAACTAACCTCAACTGTTGGCTCGGCTCAGTCCTAAGCTCCAGCCCTGCAAACAGCCAATGGTCCTGGCTGAGGACTGGAAACAGCCAACCCCATCAGCCCAGCTTATTAGACAGTTTGAGCGCCTCCGGTTTCCAGGTTAATCCAGGTTTACTTATATAGTCACTATTAATCAGCAATCAACTGAGTCCATGCGTAAATCGACATTTTTTTAATTAGATTGCAATATCGCATAAAATACTTTTGCCTGGAAAAACAGCAGGTGGTGGTTGATGAGCAGCGCAGTGTCTCCTCTACCAGCCCTTCCTGTAGTGCTCCGCACATCTTCTGCCGTGCCTTGCTTTGCTTTCTGCATTTACATCTTGACACCCCTCCCAGACTGGAGCTTAAGTGCTGCGCAAGCCCCTGCTCTGGAAGAGTATTCCCTGGGGCTCTGTGGGAAGCTTCCTCCCACTCCCTCACACATCCCTTGCGAGCACGCCAAGAAGAAGAAAATAAACCCGCGATCCCTCCCAGGCGTCGGGAAGAAGCTGCGTGCCAGGGCAGGCGGGATGCCAGGGCGGGTGCGTGCGATCCGGGCTGCGAGGACCAAGGCATCGCGCCCTGCTGGCTTGGCGTAATGGAGGAGCCGCGTCATTGCTGCAGGGGAGAGGACACCTCGGTGGCTTCTTCCTCCTCTCTCTTCAACGCCGTCAGGCCAAACGTCTTCGTGCCTTTTTTTTGACAGCTGACATGCTGTTTTGTGCGTGGCGCGTGCAGGATGCAGCGCTTCTCCACGGTGTTGCCGTTGCTGGAGGATGCTCAATAGCCGGTGGTGCCCACGGTTTGCACCGCTCCTTCAGGTTCATTTTCAGGGGTTGCGTTTGCTCTGAAAGCTGGTAGATGCCAATTCGTAAGGCTTCAAAAACATGAGAGAGAGCAAACAAACGGTTCCATACATGCTTACATGCTTAATATGCTTAGTATGCCTTATATGCTTAATGCGCTTTGCGTCTTTCCTGAAGTCCCCACTGCCCTCGCCTGTACGTTGTCTGTAGTGGTCAGTCCTCACCCTGTGCTGGAGCAAAGTTTGGGAGTTGACTCCCTACTGTCAGAGCGTTGCTGGCTCTTCCAGCCAGAGCCTCGCCAGCCCCCAGCTCCCGCTGATCCTTAGTTAGTCTTGGTGCTGCCAAACATCTGAGGTCTCTCCGGATGCCCGGAGGACATTGAGGTCTGCCTTTGCGTTTTTGCCAGCTGTTTTGCTGGCTGCAGTGTTGGAAGTTCATCGACTGTCAAACTGCAATTCCATTTTGAAGTGGTTCTCAATTAAAATTTATAATTAACGACTGATTATTCAATTTTCAAATATTTACGGATTTTTATAGCGTCTCAAGTCATGAGCCAAGCTCTGCGCTGCTGGCGGAGGGAGACCCAGAAACCTTTTTCCTTCCTCTCAGCACTTCCTGAGCGTGGCACAGAGCTCCTCTCCTCCCGTCCCCTCTGAGATTTTCCTGATCCCTGGCAAACCCCACGCAGCTCCCGCCAGCCGCTGTGCAGGGGGAGGCAGCACCTGTCAGAGTCCAAGGAAATGGGCGTCGATGGCATCCTGGCAGCTCCCCTAAGAATACGGTATTTTGGACAAAACCGAGGTACGGCCCCGCTTTGGCACAGCTGGGGAAAACCTCGTAAGCCTTGAGCCAGTGGTTGCAATGAGCAGGGAAGTTGAATTGGAAGTAAGTTAACTAAATAAATAGAATTTTTCTTCCATTTTCTCCCTCCCCCACAAGAATACGGCAGCCTTTGTGGGTGTGGGTATCACCGCTGCGCTGGGAAGTGACCTTGCTTCAAAGCTGACATCTGCCTTCGGTAGAGCCATAACCAAAATAACGCCTGCAGAACGAGGCCATCTGAAAAGAAGTTTTTTAAAAGTTAATTGGAGCCCCAGGTCCTTGCCATAATGACCCGTTTCCATGGAGAGAGCAATCAATAACATAAAATGGCTGCTGGCACACAGCGGGTTGGGAGCCCTTCAGGTGTATGTGAACATACAGATCGAAGGGGGGCTCTCCTCGGTACGCTAACAGGTATTGGGATGATTAATCTGAAAACAGTTTAAAGCATTCATGAGTTGTAAGAACTAATTCCCAATAAATCAAATGGCATCCCCGTGGGAGTAAGGAAGAGAAATAAATGAGGGCTAAAGAAATTGATAAAGATCCTTGAGCAATAGAGAGACAAACGCCGGTTCTTTTAAAATTATATTTAAATGAACAAAGTTGATTTAACTGTCTTTTTTCACGCCTTGTGCTAAGATTTAGGTCTATAGCATGTCATTATATCAAGAAATAATTTGCCAAAAGACTTTTTAGCATTTTGTGTGCATTCCACTTAATGACAATTTTAATATTCTAGCTTTGGTCCTACATCGTTATGAGGAGGTTTCAATTGCTCGGCATACTGAGGAGTTCATAAAGATTGTTTCTGATTTCTTTTTCAAATCTGGTATAGAGTTCAGAACCGTCAACACATGAATGATCATGCTATTCAGTAAAATTGTTGGGAATACTATTGTTAGCTGCTTCAACTAAATATACAGCTTTGGGGACAGTGCAGTTTCCAGAAGGATATTCCTGCTTAGCGAGCCTCTGGACAAGGTGCTAAAACCAAGTTCTGACTTACCTCGTTGCTGGAAAGAGAAGAGCTCGCCTTTCTGGTCCTATTAGGAAAAGCATGCACACAAGTTATAGCTGGCTTCTGGTCTCGACAAAAAATACCAGGTGTGATCTTACCCGTAAGTGTATTAAAGTGATGCTTCAGAAAAGGTTATATTCTCCTGGTGATCAGAGAGCGTAAGAAGCCGTCTGCTGGCTGAACTTCAGCTGATGGATTATTTCCCTTACAGATTCATTTGCAGTAAGTTCATCTCCGAATGTGGCTTTCTGCCTCTAGGACCTCGGTGGGGTTTTGTAGTGTGTTCCTTACTCTCCTCTGCCCCCAAAATAGGAAAGGTTGGGTTTAGCTTTTCTTTTTTCCCTTAGTCAAGTAACTCTTTCTTGCTACGTTATCCCAAGAATAGAGGGACGGGGGTAGCTGCCCCCAGGTGGCACCTAACAGCGTCCGAATTTACCTGGGGAGTGCTCGGGGCCAAGGGCTCTGCTTGGACTCCAGACCCGCCAAAGCTCAGGGAGGTTCTTCCCTGACATCAAGGGTTTGAATGAGGCTGCTCTGCTGAAGAGCTAATTTGGAAGGCATAGATCCATGCTCCCAAATCAATATGGCATATATTTATACCAGTAAAGTACATCAAGCTACCTGGTGCGCAAAAGTGATTTAAAATAACACGTAACCTGTCAACTCCCTGGAAATTCCTCCGACCTCGGTAATGAAACATTTCTTCAGCAGATGTTTATTTTCTTTTAGTAGCTATGTTTATGGTCTCAAGATACAGATATTTGAGTTGAGAAGCAGGTCTGATAAATGGAGGCATAGGAACAAGTCAGGGTGATCCGGGATGCTTTGTGGCTTTGCCAATGAGAGGTCTGGCAGTGGAGCTGCCTGACTTTTACATTTCCCTCCTTTGGGAGGTTTTTAATAGTCAATATTTTGGGCTGCTCAAAATCATAATGGCACACAGAAATTATTTCCTGCAAAAACCCCACTCTGACTCAGAGTAGGGCTGTTGGCCCTAAGGTGTAAATCGGGGAAGGACGACATCCAGATGATGCTGTGGAGGGAGAGACAGTAATGAGGACTCCAGAAACCGAAGCAGGGACGGGGGGAAGATGGTCATCTCTTGTGTCAAAAGCACTGACGATACAGACTTCTTTTTCTCTGATTTTTTTGATTGGCTCTAAAAATAAGAGAGTTGTTAATGGTTGAATTAATTAGGCTGAGTAACCACGATACGCAAAGATGCTGGATGAATCTTTTGTGGAGTTCACTCTTTGGCAACAAAACGCGATACCGTTGAGCGTAAATGACAGCAGAGTAAATGTTTGCTGAGAAGTCAAATGCTATTATTAGTTGTATTACTATTACTGGTGCCGTTATCACTGTTCCCTATTTTCTAGTTGTGTCAAGAACAAGTACGGAGAGCAAAAACATACAGGCTTTTCCAGCGCATTCATAAAAATAGGTCTTAGCACAGGAAAAGTGGTACCCGTCGGAGTTGTTGTTAAATGGAGATACCTGCCCCATAGCTTCCCCATCACTCTTTGTCTCTGCAGCCTGCTGAGGACTTCAGTGGGGGCACGGGCAAGGGTCTGCTGCCCCACAGCCAAAGCCACCGTGCTTGGCTGTGCCACTGCCGCCTTTGCACCTGATTGCATTGTGCTGCAGAGACTTCGCCGTTGGGAAGACAGTTTAGGACAGACTTTGGTCCTGCCTAAGTCAGCAGAGCCCCAAATGTTACTTGGTTTAATCTCTATAGCAATGTACTATGCAAACAGAAGTATCTGGAAGATGCATTTTTGCGGCACTGGCGTCCTGATTGCTCCTTAAATAGCCCCAAGGAACTGGTTTCGGGGTAAGATTTGTCAATGGATGTCCCAGCACACACCAAAAAAATGCCGAGCACTTTTATGGTGCTTTGTAGCTTCTATTTCAGTCTTCAAAATTTATCCTGATCTTATAAAAATGCTTTATTTGGCAGCCCACAAACAGTCCTGTGATACAGTACAAAAGCCAACTTCGGCCTGGCACACACTTGTTCAGTCTGTTTGTTGGAGCCGTAGGTAATTACTCCCATACTTAATGAATAGCATTGCTTTTATTGATGCACATGGAGGCTACATGCTGGAAAGAGGAGGTAAGGATTATGTTTTATGGCCTACTGCTGCTATGAAAAGGAGCATCCAGACACCAATTAATGTCCCCTTGATGGGATTAGCCATTGCGTTAACTGCAACTCTGGATAAAATTGCTAAGTCTGTTATTTTAGACTTTAACTTCTTAAATTTTGTAGATATAAAATAAATTCACTTTCATCTTAAATGCAAATGACATTTAATTCTAGAGACAAAAAAAAAATCCAGTGTATTTACGTTTTCTTGTGTTTATATCTCTTCCTACGTGGATAAGAAGACTTCTTCTGAAGTCTTTATTTCATCTCTGCAGAGTTCAAAGATCAGGTAAATTTCAAACATGTAATCTGGAACTCCTTCGGTTGCCACACTAATAATCTCGACTTCAAGTGAAGACAATGACGACTTTCAAGGCAGTGGCCTCTCCCTGCAAGGTGACACATTGCTGGGTCCTCAGCAGACACAATGAAATCTGAACATCTGTATTAAGTTCTTGTGAGGGGCTTTTCTTTTGTTTGTGGTCCTGCTGAGAAAGGCTGAACATACGCTGGGATTTCTTTTCTTCCAGGGCGAGTACACATTACTGCCTGAGGGTAAAAGCCAAGCGTTTATTTGGGAGGGGAAAAAAGGGTTTATAAAACCAATTCCTGTGTGATCTGCCCATAATACAGCTGTGATGGACAGGTTCCCCAAAGTCTGAAAACACTTGTCTGTGTAAATATTATTTTAAAATTCTCTGTCTGTATGGGAGAGAGCTACAGGTACCTGTTACAGCATCCTTCAGATCTGTTACTGGGGTGGTGCGGTGATGCATTGCCCTCTAACAGAGGCGTTACGGCTGTGCCTCGCCTTTGGGTGACCCCTTCCTTAATGCTGACAAGTGAATCTTGGTCACCTCCTAAACCAACTCTGCGTGTCTGGGTGTCTGCTTGGCCAAGGACGGGCTTGCTCTGAAATGCGAGGGTGAGACGTCCCGGTCTGTGGCTGCTCGATGTTCCTCTTTTGGTTTTCCATTTGGGCTTTAATCTTCTGATAAGCCATTGGTACAGCAGAGGGGAAATGTCAAGGTAAATGAAGACCTAGAGAGCAGTGTTTCTCAGGGGGGAAATAACTTCTGTCATCAGACTTATTTTTTTCTGTAAAAACAAGAAATAAGAGATGAGGTATTTCTGAAATCTTGATGTCAGTCAGGAGCAATCCCGACTGAAAGTCCCCGTGCATCCCTCCTTGTCCTGCAAGTGAGAGCTGCAATGCAAGGGCTTTAAAGCTGCACAGAGTGAAGAAAAAAAAAAAGCGGACATTAGTAGATGGTTACTTGAAATCCATCACCTGGAACGTTTGATAGCCCTGGATGGAGCAGAGCTCTACAGGATAAAACCGTGCCTGCCCTGGACTGCTGCATGGCGAGGTGTTAGGTTGGATGGGAGGCACCTGGGAGCACTCGTTCCTGCCACTTATCCCCATTCCCAAATCTAGCCGGCACTTCGGCGTGGGTTTTCACTCCTGATGCTGCATACTCCATCCCCCTTCGGACAAACGGGCAGAGGGGGGCGGTGTCGTAGGTGGTGGGTCTCTGCTGCCTGATGAGATCCGGAAGAGACTGATGCTGTCGGGTATGGCCGGGAACCAGCCGAACGTGATTTCCAGTGAAGCAAAGCGAGTCAGTGACATAAACTGAATAGATGATGCTTTTAAGCAAATTGTTCGAGTATCAGATGAGGGAATTACGGGCCTGCGTCAATCTTTTCAGATATTGTTATGTACGCTCTGTGTTATTTTAAAATGCCCCGTGTTGACCACACACAATTTTCCTTGGTGTGTTCAAAGAGGTACGTGATTTTCCATGAGTATTGTATTCTCAGTCCTCTCTCTTTAGTTTAATTGACTTTTGAGAAGAATATTTTGAGGCATGATATTTTTCCAATATTTGCAGAATATTTCTTATGACGATAACCCGTTCCGGAGCCACCTTCCCCTTCCATCTTGCCCCACATTTGTATTGCAGCCATCTTCTTGGTGGAGCTGTAACCACGTGCATCGTGGTCGGTGGAGCCCACCGGTGGGCTTTGACCTGTCTCTCTGCTTCATGAGCTTCCCTATTTCTCCGCTAAGGCGTGTGATAAGGGAGGGCTGCCTCGACTTTTTTGTAGAATGGGATTCTTTGTTATAATCAGCTTGACAGGATTTTGCTTCCTTTTCAGTAATATGAGACAACACGCAATAAGAGGAGGACGTGTGTTTTGTGAGTTGGAGGCTAAAAAGTAGAAGTATCTTGTAGTGTGTAATAGCACCAGTTCCTGACACAGTAGTGTCATGCTGCGTGATGTGTCATGACTTGCATGTTGGTTTACCCCAAATCTTGGAAGCTTCTGTAGACATGCTCAGCAGGAGAACGATCGCACTCTTCTTTTAGGAACTAACACAAAGCCGTTGAGGAAGCAAGCGTGGTTAACCATGACTCCTGCTTTAGCGCTTGCTTGGATTAGCTGGGACACAGGTATGAGCAATGTCAGCGTGTTGGACCACGACGTCATCAGTCGGTCCTGCTGTATTCTGGGATGCAAACGCAGTGCAATCTGCGAGTTCTTACATGGCTTTGGTTTCCAGCAAGACAGCTCCTCGGAGAAGGGTGTCCTCGTGCTTGTTGCTGGCTTTGTTTTACACATGTGGGAGGAGTTAGTGTTCCTGGGATGAAGGCAAATTCAAGGACTTCATCCTCTTTCTGTTCATTGGGAAACAAGGGCAATGATTCAGTGCAATGATTTATTACAAGGCTCTGTCTCTCTTTCCAGGGCTTCCTCCAAGACTCCAGCTTTTCCCAGCCAGTTTCTGCATCAGTAGGTTGCTCCTTTGGGAGAGTGGAAGTTAATTTCTCATTATTATTGTGCATAGATTCAGAAGATGGAAGATAGTCCCCTTTTGCTGTCCCTTGACTCCATGATAACTTCATAGCCAGAGAAAATAAAGCTAACAGCTACGCAGGATAAAAAACAGCATAATCGAGACTGTTAGCAGGAGCCATTTCTCAGTGCAGTGTGTGGCAGGGGCGAGAGGGAGGGATGGAGGGGGGCTTGATCACCTACGCACTGGGGGCAGCTGCTGCTTATGCACCAGTACGGTACAGAAAGCGTCTGGTGTGTGATACCCTCCTGCTTTATCGCTTCAACTGTTGTTGCCCTCCAGCTCCGGGGGATGGCGTACGCAGGCAGCGTGGAGTGAGAGGCAGCTGCCCGACCATCGTGTTAGGATCAGACCATCGTGTTAGGATCAGCCGGGAGAGGATTTCACCAGCTTTGCTGAGGCAGCCTTTCCCTGCACTTCTGCGACCTGCGGCTCACTGGAACAGTGCTCATCTCACTGCCATGGTGCAGTTTACAAGCGCTTTCTGGGCTGGTGGCAAGCTCTGAGGCTGCTGATGCCTGCTGGCTTTGGCAGGGCCCCCGTGAACAGCTTCACACCTAGTTTTGTGTTTTTATTGTAAAGAACTGAGCTGCTTTAAATATCTACCTTGGCAGGGAATTGAAATAAGTGTAAGATGATAAAATAAAAAAATCAATTTTAGAGCTGTGGACCTTCTCGAGGAAGGGTTCTGGCTGATCTTATTCCATTGTCCTGGGAGAAGAGTCGCTTCTGGCTTTGCAATATTTACAATTCCCTTTCGGCAACCCGAGCTCCCTAGGCAGTAAAACAGAGTTTTCATTAAATGATACATCTGACATTTACCAAATCTTGATGTGACAATTTAGAGGGAACTAGTTGCATTGAACAGCCTTATTAATATTGCAGTAACGTGATTAGGGGAACATCTTGGTCATTTAGGCCAAAGGGACTTTAATTTATGAGCACAATGGAGAGGCAGATACGAGGCATCAGTTGACCAAAATATCCTAATCTTAACTTGTTTTCTGTCTACTCCCTCCTTGCATCTGGTTCGTGTCCATGACAAGATGAGTTGGTTTAGATTCTTATTATCCAAGTAAGGGACTTTATATAAAAGAAACAAAACCCCCTCAGAACGGGACTTGGAGCTAGAGGTAGGTATGCGCAGCTGAATTTGGTGCTGAATCCAAAACGACATTTCTGGAAAATCTTCCCTGGAAATCCCCTGTGTTTCCTGCCGGTACAAGCGCTCCGTTACCACCTCTCCCTGTGTTACTGAGAGAAACTCCAGTTTATCCGGTGGCCTGGACCGGTCCTCAGCTGGAAGTGAGTATCCCCAGGAGCCCCGGATAGCCCCAAGCAACCCAGCAGGTTCCAAGACGCATCAGCCACAGGGCATGATTGTTAGCTTTGAAAATATGTCCGAAAATGGAATTTAGTATCTCTTTCCCAGTTGTAGCAGGAATAATTTGGACAAAAGTAGCTCTTACGCTGTTGTGGCAATTTATGTGGGAGCGTGGTGGTAAATAATAGGGGGAGAGGGAGGGAAGCATCTCAGATTTCATCAATACTTAAGAGGAAAGGCTTTCTGCTCTGCAGTTGCTCTTCCTGTCCTTTCCCCTCCTTCCCCCAGGCCGCAAGGAAGAAACCTAAATAGAGATCGGGCAGCTTTTAAATGCCACAGGCTCATAAAAGAGAGGAAATTCAGAGTTGTAACTTTGCTGCATGCTATTTGAGTCTAAGCAAGTAGACCATCCTGCAAGCTCCACACAGTGGGACCAGAAATAATTGCACTGTCTCTGCAAAAAGCCCAGTTGCCCTTGTTTCGGGGCTCAGGCGTTCACTCCTGCACAGCTTTTGGGGAGACAGACAAGCGACGTGCCCGGCTGCTGGCACCGAGGGCAGGTCCCTGCCGTCGTGCCCGGGCTCATGGGGATTTTGTGGGGGGTTTTGTGAACTGGAGGACAGGGTGCACATCTCTGCTCATGGAGCAGCAGCAGCAGTGGCCATTGCGCAGGTTTGCTTGTTGGTGTTCCCAGCCTAAATTGAATACAGTAATTTACTGTACACAAGCAAGCAGGCAAAGTGCTCGTCTCCTCCGCTGATGGAAGTGGGGGGGAGCGTCACATTTTAGGATTGCTCTGTTCACCTGTTCCCAGTCCCTTTCCTTTGGTTTGCTGCCTTTTTTTGTAAGAGCAACAAACCCTTTCTTGTCTCATTGCAAACAAATTTATTCTGAGTGAAGGGGGAAATGCTATTGACCTTTCTGCATTATCCTGGGGAATCAGCTGGAGTGAGTAAGCAGAGTAGCCTGGTGTTTGATGTAGAGCAAGTACAGGTGAGGCGACCTGCTGTGAGATCGTGCTGCCATTTCACGGCCATGAGTCTGGTTTTTGTCATATACGATGCAAAACTTGCAAAACTGGGCTGTGGCCGTCCCCACTGGGGAGGGACAAGGGAGGGGGGCACACGGCGGCCAGGCTCTGCAGGGGTCCGCTGACCCCTCCAGCAGCCCCACCACCTCACGCTGCAAGCACAAACAGGCTTCTTGTTGGGTTTAGATCACTCTGGCTTGCTTGGTTTCAGCTGTGCCGTAATATTAAAATACTGTTTTATTATTTTCCATTTAGTCCTGCATTAATGAAAAGAGCACTGTGTAGCTGCAAAGTAGTAGCTAATCAAATCAAGTAAATTGCCATTAATGTTCCAGTATTTGTTATTATAGCCGTGGTTCGAGGTGGAGTTTAGTACAGAGGAAGACGATTGCTTTCCGTGTGTGATGACGCGCAGGCAAGCCAACCTTGCCTTGGCTGCAGGCTTCCTAAAAACACGCCCACAGGAGCCGGTAGGGAATTGCAGTCCCAGGGTAGCCCATGCTCAGGCACGCGGTTTCATTCCCCTCCTCTGCAAAGGTACGAATGAAATCCCCGAATTCAGGTTGAGCAGCAAAACCTTCAGGGGAGATCTGGGTTGGGAGTCACACCCGTCGTGCGTCCTGGGAATCGCTGTCAGACCTCATCTGCTGAGTCCTCCCGCAACCATCAGTTTGGTGCTCTTGGCTGTGTTTGTGTGCCAGAGAGATAAGCACGGGAGATCTTCCCTCTCTGTTCTTCCTTACAGCAAGAGAAATATAATAGCGATGTATATCAGGTTAAAATTGCCTCTCATTTTATGAAGACATCTTTAAAAACCAGTCGCTTTCTATGAGTCTTAAAGCAACTCGATACACTCTTATCAAAATTGACAACTGCTCCAGAGATCCTTAAGAGATTTTGTTTCATTGTGCTTTATTTTGTATAAATCTTGTTAACGGTTTTCCAGTGACCTCTCATGTTCTTTTTTCATCGCGGAAATAGACCAACAAAAACCTGATTCCAGCCTTGCAGAACAGCAGCGAGGTTGCAGAGCTCAGCTCTGTGGTCCCTTCACGTGCGCACTCTCGTGGCACTGAACGCAAGAAAAGCAGTACTTTACTCACATCAAAAAACTTTCAGGTCCTTCGAGTGTATGTTTTCTGAAAAGCTGCACGTGCGAGTGCCGAGGCACTAGGCGGGAGATAAGTTCCCACGCCGTCTTTTCATTACTCACCCTAAACATGCAGGTGACTTCTTGTAAGCCATAGGGCACGTCTCCGCGACAGCGACGAGGGGAAATCTTTGATGTTTTGAGAAGGGTTTGAGCTGACATGTGCAGTGACTGGAGGTTTATAGAATAAACACCGAAACAAGACGTGTAATATCTCCACTGAATTAATCCCACACTATCTACGACACTGTCAAATAGACGCCGTGGTTGCACTGACACCCAAGCATTTATTTTCAGGGTGATGTATAGGACTAGAGAGGAGGAGCAGCCTCACGGAGCCCTTGGGTCTGGGCTGCTGGGACACGGGTGGCAGAGGAGGAGGAGGGGGCATAGTCTTGGGGGAACAGAGCTTGGGTTTCTGGTCACAGGGAATAAATATTTGCGTGTATGTGGGGGAAAAAAAAATCTATAATTTCTGTTTTAGTAAAAAAATGTGCTAGTAATCACTTAGATCAAAGATCATTTCAGTCTTGCAAATGTATGTGGAAGTAGAAAGTCTGTTTTCATACGGAAAGAGACTTTGTGCAGTTTCCAGCCACATTCATTAAATTTGTGATGTGCACGTGCGTTCTGCAGGGCAAACGCTGAGCATAAATCAGGCATGTAAATTTTGCATGTACCTGAAGATGAGTACTTACGTGCAGAGATGAGGGAAAAGGATGGAGTTTTGGTAGCAGATCCCATGATTGCTGATGGTGTTTGTTTTGATGGAGGAAGGGCGTTGTATTGGTTGATCTAGGTAATTTTAGCTGGCCGATGGTGGTAGAAAACCATCATGAGCTTGTTTTCCTCAGTAGCAAGGTGCCTTTATGCACTTAATGGAGCACTGGGATGAGTTACTCTATAATTAACAGCTTTTACATCAATGTTACTGCACTATTATTATGTGGTAAATATGGGTAAAGGTGGTTGTCTTCAAATGGAGTATTTTGTTAGAGAAAAATGAGAAGAGGGTACCTGCAGAAGCTTGTTCTTCTGCTTATTTCATGGCGTCGTGCTGTTTGAAACATAGAAGCGGGAGGGAAGAAGGATGCTTTTCCAGCTGGGCCAGGCACTGATTTTTGCACCTTTGGCATGGCTCTGAAATCACAAGCCAATATTGCATGAACATAAACCACTTAATTTGGCTTACTTATTTAAAGAGCTGCCTTGCGTCGGCTGGCCTTGAAAATATTCGGTGGGTTTTTTAGCAATTCCAGGTATCGCTTTGCTCCGTCTGAGAACACCTGGCTGCTAACGTCCAAAAAGTCGAGGGGTGCGAGGAGTGATGTGAAGCCTGGACTGGATGGGACTAGGGGGTTCCTCTCTCTTGAAAGCTTCTTTCTGTTAATTTGGTTTGTTTACACAAGTTCAGGTGCTTAACTTTATCAAAAGGCTCCAGCCAAAGCTTTCCTGCGAAAGTTGTTTATTGCTGCTGCTAATGTCGTCGTTTTTCTTTCTGTTCTTGGTGTCCTAAAGCCAAATTACTGTGACTAATGCACCACTGTAAATGTCTGCAGCATCTACAGCACTGCTGCCTGCGTGGGATGCATGCTGTCTCTGCAGTGATGTGTTGTTGGGGTTTTTTATTTATTTATTTATTTATTTATTATTTTTTAGTATTACAGCAGAAATGTCCATTGTGTATTGGCTTAGCAGAATGCAAAACATTTCTGTGCAATACTGTCGTACACCAAAAAGATGTTGACTCCTGTCTGTTGGGCAAGCATCACTGTGTCTTTATTGATATTCTAAAGCATCAACGTGGTTTCTAAGCGGAAAAATATTTTCATGTGTCTTTGAAGTCAAGGAGGTGCTCAAAAGAGAGAAAGTTATTGTATGTCTGACACTGATCGAAGCAGGAACAGCAAAACCAATGTATAAGCTAATGCTTTTTTTCTTCCTTTCTTTTTTGCTTGTTTATTGCCTTTTTAAGCCAACATCCATATTCTGGTGCTGCGTTAGAGGTTGTTGTTATCTAATCCCGCTGATGCGTTCAAAAGAGAAAGACTGTCTATAATAAAATAATAACAATCCTCTTTTTTCCTTAACCTTTCTTTCCTTATAATTTTCAGTGTGTAGCTGAGCCCAATCATAATATATCCTACAAAAACACTGGCTATTTTATAAGTTTTCCTTCTCCCCCCCCCCAAAAAAAAACCCCTCTCACTGGCACACTTACTTCATTAGGTACAAGATTCTCAAGTAAAGTTTTGCAGGTTGCAAAACATCAGTTAATCCAGTTAACAGCAACAAAAGGTGAAGATTTATATTATGCCAAATACGGAATATTGCTTTTCTGTAGAGATTTTCGCTGGTCTGTAGTACATTGCTTCATAAACTCTCTTAGGGTGGGGTGTTTTTTTCTTTCTTTATGTAATCCAAAACTATTTCTTGTTTTCAGACCACAGAATGGTTCTATGATCCTGTACAATAGGAAGAAGGTGAAATACAGGAAAGATGGATATTGCTGGAAAAAAAGGAAAGATGGGAAAACCACCAGAGAGGATCACATGAAACTGAAAGTCCAAGGAGTGGAGGTAGGAGAATGAAGGGGGGGCGGGTTTGGGTGCTAGGTGGGCTGGGAAGCAACGGCTCCCCAAAATACATTCAATGTGAAGTTGTCCACACATTCAGAAAAATATTTATATTTGCTGAATTCCAGCTTCCCCCCCCCCCCAAAAAAAAATGTGTGTTCTTTTTTACTACTTTGAGCAAAATTTGAATATAGCTTTACCGTCTGATTGTGTTACTGCTGTCTGGTTGTTGTGACGTTGTACAGTTGTGGTGTTGAAGAAAGACACTGAAGTGTCTTCACATCAACCGTCTTTTGGTAGAATACGTGCTTTTTGTAACAGGTACTTCACAAGAGCGACCAAACATCTCAGGGCGGGTTGCTAAGCATTTTTTTTACCATGTAAGCTTTGTATGTATATGATTTGATTCTCACAAAATACCAGCTAGTTTTTGGTAGCAATTGCCATAATTTTCCATATGCTTATTAAGTGTTGGTCTTACAGTATACAGAGGTAGAATTTCTGTTGAATTTAGACCAGAATCAGACTCTGCTTCAAGGCTTGTTTTGAAGGAGGCCATTGCTCTACTGATGGTATTTACCCATTCAAAGAAATTCGGATGGATGATTTCACGTGACACAGTATTTCTGGAGTAAGCCTGTTTGTTCTAAAATATGTTGTCGTTTGACACAACTATTCTTTCTTCAGTTCCGTCTGTGTGAGGAGAGAGCTACTTCATAGCACTGATCACTTTTGATGTTAAAGGCCTGCACAGATGTGGATAAGAAGTACATTTATTTCACTTGTTCTTTTATATTTTATTAAATGGGAATTACATTTTCTGATAGTAGAAGTCTAACTGCAGAGCTCTGCCTAGCTTAGTTCCTAACACAGTAGGGCTGTATTCCCTGCATTTTATACTGAACTTCAGGCCAAAATGGTAAAAGGGTGTTAAAACGTATAATTGTAGCATTTAGCTGTGTCATTAAGAAATACTCTAATTTTGGCAAATGAGTAGCGAAGCCATAAGGGTATGTATTTGTATAAGCTGTATTGATTTCTGCAGTTAATAGACTGCATGCATCCCTATGGATAGGAAGCTGCACCCAGTTACACGGGCATAACACAGCACAATTTGCAGCATTTGGAATAATTGGTGTTGTTCAGTGACAGGCAAAGCTTAACCTGTTATCTCGAAGCGTGTCCAATACCTTTCAGGCTGGACCTCGGGCTAAGCCAGGCTTTCCGACCTCACCCCCAGTCCTGGCAGATGTTTTGCATGGAATTAACCTTTCTCGTATCCGGGTGATGAGCACCCTGTGCTCCCCAGCGTGGCTCCCAGAGTTGTGCTGGGGGTTTTTGGACACCTGCGTGGTGTTACCAAATTCAGCGTGGGGGATTCGAAGCAGCCGAGTGCCTGGAATACATCTCATGCTCCAGCTTCCTTCTGGGTGATTTGTCATTCTTACGTTCTGTCTGCTTTAATGAGGTTTTTGGGTTTAAAATAGTATTAAATGGAATGCATTATATTACACCAGAGAGGCATAACTCTGTTCCATAATTTTTGCATCCAATAACAGTGTTTTATTATGACAAGCCAAAAGAAAAGTCAGCATAATAGAAATTGTGCGTTGTTTTTGTTTCGGGTTTAGAGAGCGAGATTTAATTAACTTCTGTGAACCTTAACAATGCAGAATACCAAAACCTGCGCTGCAAAACTTCCCTGTAGGAGAGTGGTGGTGACCATCGGCTACCACACATGCACATGATTAAATAAATACTTTCTGACGTTTTTTCAAAGATGAAGCGATCAACCCCTAGAGTGCCTGAGTGCGTGGATGTGCGTGGCGATCACACTTAACTCAAATAGCCCTGCACTGAACCCAATAATTTCTGTTTTATTGAAGTGTGTCTTCTGGAAAGTAACAAATCTGAAATTGGATGTATCAGGAGCTGGAGAACGCACAGCTCTCAGGGTTTCTTCCCATGGCTGATCACATTTGCCACTTAAGAAAATGAGTGTCAAAGTACTTGTTTTGTGATTTGAATGTGCCAGGGTTCGGCCATTCATTCCTCTATGTCTTTCTCCAGCTTAAGAGCCCTTTAGTACCTGTATTTTATCTCTCAGAAGGTACTCGCACCCTCTCATCAAGTCGTCCCTCAATCTTCTCGCTGCGAGGCCCGACAGACCCAGCTCTGAGCCTCCTGCCTTTGGCAGATGCGGGATGCGGCCAGTTTTACCGTTGCTAGGTCTTGCAGCAGATAAAGCAATAACCGAGCACAAACCTGGTTCCGGAGCCAACACTGTGAACAATTAATGGCAGTTATTACTGGGGCTCAGAACTGGAGGAACACAACTTCCACATAAATCTATGTGTTAAGTAGCACTAAGGGTGTATCAAAATCCAGAGTGATCATCTAAGTGTTGAAAAGAAATTAATATTTTTTTCCCCCGGGTATTAGAGCATACAAAGGAACCAATGATTCAAGTCGTAGTAATTTATGTATGGAAAGACAGACAAAAAGAATCCAACAGGGACAGGCAAATAGAGATTTGGGTCTGAAATTTAACTCCTGCATAAATCTGGGTCTAAAAGAGTTGGGTCCACTGTAGAAACATCTCTTGTACTGAGTGTGCCTGAAAGCGTCAGTGTTTTCCAAAAGCTGTAGAAAACCCCTCCGCACTCTGCTGCACCGTCCCTTCACTGACCTGCCCTGATACCCCCTTGCTGTCCCATCTCGCTGACCGGGCGGCATCTAAGAGATTGCTGCCAGTCTCCGTTCTGAACAATGCAGAAAAAGTTCATTTTCTTGACCTCCAAGTGTTCCTTGGGCAGAATTATGTATTTTTAACTTTCTTAATTACTCGATCAGTACACCATGCTACTTCACAGATAGCGTTATGGGTTTATGTTTCTGATACCATCCTAATGGGAATCGATGTTCTTTACTTGGACACATAGGCAACAGATTTAAAATAATAAAAAAGGCTTTTTTCGAAGTTGGAGTGATACTGTAGTTAACCACGTTACAGTTTAACAGGGCATGAAATAACTGTCTGCCTTGTGGCACTGCCAGATCATCTCAGCGACTCTTGCAGCCAGAAGATAAATAGGTATCATCATCGCACTGATGGAAAAATACTTGCAAAGCCGACAGCCAAGAGCATCGATAGCATCCAAACAGAGCTTTGGAAACTGCAAGTAATAGGCAAGAAGGAGAAACACATTGGCCTGTGAAACTGCTGACCAGCCAATTCTGAGAAGGCATTTGTATTAGTAGACTTAATAATTAATTACTTCCTGAGTGTCATCAGCGTGACGGCTTCTGCATCTTACCAAGTTTTGGGTAAGCAAAAAAAATGCATTTTGAACCAAAAAGTTTACACCAGATACTTGGGGATGCTGGTGTCTATCAGTACCATATAGAAGGATTTGGTGAGCATGAACAATGCAGCTAAAGCAAATTTAGGACATAAATAAGGAATAAACCAATTTAAATAGGAACACACTAATTCAAATAAACAAGGAATAAGAGGAATAAACTAATTAACCAAGCGGATGTTAAATGATAACTGTGTGAAATCCTCAAGCTATTGTCTTGGTTAACATCACTTTGCATGAGGGTTTTGGATATTACTTGGTTAATCTGATGCACAATCCTGTTAGAAATTGCTGGATAAATCAGAAAGGAGAAGTTAATTTGGCCTTTCCCTTAATATGCCTCTTTGTGCAATTCTTTGTGGAATCCATTAAAAATCTCCAGTCCGTGATCCTTTTTAAAATTCTAATTTATTAGGATCCCTGGTGATATGTTCCTAATCAATTCACATAATTAAAAATTTTAACTAATAAATAATAGTAAGGGGAGTGTTGAAATAGCTTTAACATCATTCTGGAGTGGTGCTGCTCCGATTTTACAGATGGTTGGCTCAGCTGGTGCGTTTGCCTTTTCTTGGCCATGAACCTTTCCAGGTGCCTATAAATGGCGCATTCACGTGAATTCATAGTAAACTGCTGCTAAAATTAAAATGAGGTCATTCTAATTTATTAGGATCCCTGGTGATATGTTCCTAATCAATTCACATAATTAAAAATTTTAACTAATAAATAATAGTAAGGGGAGTGTTGAAATAGCTTTAACATCATTCTGGAGTGGTGCTGCTCCGATTTTACAGATGGTTGGCTCAGCTGGTGCGTTTGCCTTTTCTTGGCCATGAACCTTTCCAGGTGCCTATAAATGGCGCATTCACGTGAATTCATAGTAAACTGCTGCTAAAATTAAAATGAGGTCATATTTTTATAGTAAATCCCCCTCTCGTCCTCTGCGTTTTGGAAGGTTGGTGCCGATTCTGTTGCTCTTTGTCCTCTATTGAGGATATTTTGGTCTCTCCAAAACCCAATGCCTGAAGAGAAGTTAGAGAAGAGGGTTCCCTGAAACTCAGGGCAAAGCCGTGCCCTGCTGAGTCCCGCTCTGAGCAGGAGCAACGCTGCCTGTGATGTGACTTTGCCAAATTACTGGCAGGAGCCCGATGCTCTACAAAAACCCAATGGCTTTAGCAGCAGCAGCAGCATCCATCAGTGGAGATGCTCCTGTTCCTGTGCTGGGGTGACAGAGGGAGCAGCGCTGCCAGCTGAGCAGCAACCGCCACTGCCAGCAGCCCCGGCTCGTCAGGGAGGGTCATTCGTCAGCGTTGATTTAGCCTGACACCACTAATTTCAGATCAGAGAGATCAGAGAACGAGATGAATGCGCCAGAGCTCATATATTTGAAATATCTTGTTCTCTCATATATAGATGTATGTTATCTCAGTACAATATGATCATCTTTATGAATTCTTTAAAAAAAAAAAAGTTAAAACTTGATTTAAGTCTTATTAAGAGAGAAACTCCCTTGTGGAGATGGAGATGCAGAGTATCAATTTTGTATGCAGGACTTGTATTTAATTATTATCATAACAGTCCCTTAACACTATTACAGATTAGTCCACGAGGACAGGAATGGAAATTTTAGATTATTCAATTACTGCATAAACCCTGGGACATCACCGTCAAAACTTTGCAAAAGGTTTCTTTAGCATTTGGGGCTGAAAATGCAATGTACCTAAACTCGGTATTGCACAGGCTGTACAACCTGGGTGATAATAGCGTCATTTACTCTTACAGCTTGTGAGCTGGGAATATGTGCTAAGAACAAGATGACTTTTCCTTTTAGTAAATGACCAAATGGGCTTTTCTGTATTATGTAAAATAACCCATCATGGAATATTAAACTGCAAAATGTTTTTACATCTCTCAATTCCCTGCTATTGTCGGTCAAATTTACTTGTAAGTTATTACTGGAGGGTGAAAGCAACTTCTGAGATCGCACGCTCAAGCAGCACTAATCTGGAGAACTATTCCTAGGACAGTCTGATCCAATTCACTTTAATTTACATGGGCTTTGCTCGCCCTCAGAGGTGAGCTGTGTAGTTTGCAAACTAATTAGGATTGCATTGTTCAGTTGGGCTGCTTAATGCATTCCGGAGAAATACTGCGGAATGGCTTTGGAGGAGAAAGAAGAGTTCAGTGTGAAAGGCTTTCTGAAAATATGACACACACATGTGCATACATTAACGCAAACAAGCAAGCGCAGCCCTGAAAGCCAAGGAGAAAAACTGTTCAAGGAGGAGTGACAGTTTTTATACAAATCTATTCTTTATCATCGCTACTAAGGGTGTTTTTCTTACATCTCTCCTAATATTTGACTTTTGCCATTTCTAACCAGCCTCTCCCTTAATCTCCTGTAACTCATTAGAGGGCAGAAAGTCCAACAACATCTCCCCATCTTTGCCGTGGCGTGCACATCTCTACAAGGGACACAATGGGCAGATGCTCATACAGAAATGTGGAAGGTGTTGACTCCTCATGAGCTGTGGTTAGATTTTATTCTGTTCCCTATTCTAGGTAGCGTTTACGGCATCCAGAACATAGGGTTGTGATGGCATCTTAATGATTCATGCGTCTGTGGCAGTCCTGGGGAAATCAGAGAGTTGGTTTACCGTTTCTGAAGGGGAATATGGATTATCATTAAATCTGGAATGGGTCTCCTGAGAGCCTCTTCTGAAGGGAACATACATATCAATAATTCGTTTTCTATATCGGGATCCTAATGTATTCGCTTGCAGTAACATAAATTCACAGCAAATGGTTGTGGGTTTTGGCATCTTTTCCTAACACCCTATACGTGTTGAGATTTTATTCTTCAACAGACCTGTAACGTACCTAATTCTTTAATTGTCATAGCTTATTTTATGGTGTATAGCTTCAGCAATAAAAGCTTTCTTGATATCTGGGTGTCTCAGAATGAAGATCCAGCTGAGATCAGGGCCACTGGCTTGTGTATGTCATGTCGGAGGAGATGCTCTGCCCAGGTCTGGCACAGTCAGGATCGCATCCGCTTGGAGCCTTGTCTCAGCAAGAAAATGGATGCACTGGTTGGTGTTTTAGCAGGAGGGTGCACGCAGGAATTGTTTATTCAGAGACATGCTGTTAAATATTTGGCTTTATTTCCTGCGTGGACTAGCTCATACCAAGCCACCGGTGCAGTGCTGTGCAAAACTCTACGAAGATGCCTTTTTGGGAGAGAACTTCTAGAGTTGAAATACTCCAAACTTGCCGCTCACAAAGCAGGTTAGCGGCGTTATTACTTCTGGGCAGCGCAGTGTGAGGGGAAAATAGGTAACGGGGTAGCATGAAATGTCAGCAGATGGAGGCAGCTGTCCTCGGGATGCTTCTGGTCTGACGGAATTAACTTGTGTGTGGGGCTTATGGAGATCAGGGAACCACTGGCTCGGCATGGTCCCACGGGCGATGCCAGCATGGTTAGGTGGAAGAAAGAGGGTCCATGTTATTTCTCGTTACCCTGGGACGTGCAAAACTGTCCTAATCACAGCTCTTGCAAAGCAACTTGAGCCCATGCTTGATTTTAAGTATTGTGTGCTGATATTTCTATTTGGTCAAAAGTCTGAAGGACTTTCTCGATTTAGCAGGAGGTAAATGGGTGGAAGTGCAGCTGCAGGTTGCTTTTACTCCCGTGCTTTTTCCTGTTCTTAAATGAAGTACCTGTGTAAGGGCTGTGCTGGGTTAGGGATTCCCCGACAAGGAGGCATCCATCCCCTATCTTGTTCCTTCATGCGTGCCATGCAATGAGCTCCAGAGAAGGGGTTTGCTGTAACAGATGAGTGAATATTTGTGGGAAAATTATTAAATCTTGAGATGCTGTAATACAGCTTTTATACTGCATTTTCTTCACTCTCTCAGCCTGGCAGCGTCAGTCCAGAATAACTAAATACCGGCTACCAGATGAAAGTGTTTCACTTATGGATCGTCACTTCGTCTATAAAGTTGGGTTACTGGGAGGCTTCCAGATGGAGACACTTAGTAAATGGGAGGAGCCTTAGACTGAAAGAAATGAAAATAAAGTCACAAAGAAATAAAAAGTCTGTTTCTTATTCCTCCTTTTGTGAATAGTCTTTCCAGTGACATATTGGGAATGGACTGAATTACAGCAAAAGCAGGAATGGAGGAGAGCTGCGGGGCAGAAAGAACAGTCGTTACATTTACTTTAACTGATGTAATGCCAAGCAACTGTTTTTACACTCAATTAGTTCACACGTCATTTTGGACACGAACCAGAATGGAAAACGTTTTCAGTTTTGGTTTTGTATGATTAAGGGAGAAAAGGTGGAATAAAAGGATTAAATTGCTTTCTCAGGCTTTTTCGCCTTGTATTTGATTCCTTCCACCATTAGTTTTGTGTGATTTCAGTGGGGTAAGGGATCCTTATCCTTCCTAATCTGCTTTTAACAAAAGACGGCTTTTAAAACTTAACAGAGTGAACTTTCTTTTTTAAAAACAATTTGCTTCATGGCAACAACTGAGGGTTTTGCATAAACCTTATGAAGCAAAGCTAAGAGCAAGAGCTTTTGGGACTGTGGCTCAGCTTTAGCATGTTTGTGTTGAATTTCAGTGAAAGATAAATGGTGTGGTGGGTTCAGTGTTTGCAAATGTTGAAGCAGCAAAGGGTACTTGGCTTACTTGCCTTAATTATCCTTGTGGTTTGAATGTTGTTACAGTAACGTTAAGCCTTGTGTGGAGTTACTGCTTGTATACCAGCTAGTATATTTTGAACACAGTGGAAAAAATAATCTGGGGGCTTTTTAATATAGTTTAGCAAACAACAATCTTTGTTGCAGTAAATTAAAAAAAAAAAGGTGATCTTTTGACTTCACAAGTCATCTTAAAATACATTGGAGAAGCACAGCAAAGGCATTTAGAACAGTTATGTGGCTTGTGAAGTTTCTGAAATAAGATGCCAATGGGCTACACCCAGTTATAGTGCATGGTATCGCTTTATCCAGTAACTGAAGGTTGGTGAAAATAGCAGAAAGGCTGAGAAATGGGGGCTAAATGATATATAATGTGGATGCAGTGTAGTACCGGGTGAGGAGCCTTCAAAGCCAGCCAGAAACGATGTGGGGGGGATTCTTTTGAGCGTATGTGGGGGTCAGGACCCCTTTTTGGGTGATGGGCAGATGGCCCTTAGGCAGGTTCTGCCCAAGTCAAGGGCAACTGTCCCTTCAACGCAAGGCAACAGGTTTGCAGTAGCGGTTCAGGTAATTGTTTTGTAATTGACTGCATCACCTTTTTTTTCCGCCTGTTTAATAAATAGCGTGAATAAAGCTGAGCCACATGTGGTGGGATTGTAATTCAAATCTCATTCACTAAAGTCTGAACACTTTTCATTTAGCATGTAAAGGCAGTTTCAATGTAAATTATTCCAAAAGGATCTCTGTGGACTAATGACATTAGCGTCTAGATAGATTGAAATTGTTTGAGTAATTGATGCTGCAACTGCACCGCATACTGTGGGGGAAAAGAGGAGGAACTTGGTGACGTGAGTTTGAACACTTCTCGGTTGAGGAGGAATTGGGAGGCTGAATATTCTGGATGGGTCTAAAGAAATGGGGTGACAAACATCAGCCCCTGCATCGGGCTCCGTGCCTCAGCATGGGTGTTACTCCAATTTCTCCATCTTCCTCTTGATTTGCCTGCAAAGCGGTGGTAGACGTCATACTTCTTTCTGGACACACACCCCTCCCCCCCACCAAAACAAACAAAAAAAATTTATATATATATATATACACACATATTATTTAGCCATCTTT
The DNA here is from genome assembly GCF_000699145.1 of Aptenodytes forsteri. NCBI lineage: Eukaryota > Metazoa > Chordata > Aves > Sphenisciformes > Spheniscidae > Aptenodytes > Aptenodytes forsteri. The sequence goes on along the minus strand of NW_008794753.1, from coordinate 419,572 downwards.
ATTAAATAAAACGTTAGAACAAGTGTGCAGACACAAAACAAGCTCACAGGCACCCCTGTACCCTCCTCTGAAATGTGGGGTTTGTGTCACTGCAAAGGCTGTACAGTGCAAATACACATTGACATTTATATTGACTATTTCAATTTAGAGAAATACGAAATTAAATATATTTTCTGCCAGCTCTGTGGGAAAATCCATTTATGAAAACAAAATCCAATAGGAGACCTAAAGATTGGTGGCCAGAAATGAAATATTTTGAGAATAAAATATATGGAGATTGGATTGCTGGATCTGTGGTCTCGGTTTAACGTGCTGGGGACTGGAGATGGGAGTGGAGGTTTATTGGTCTGAACTTTATCCCAGTGTTTGCAATTTAGATGAGAAGTTTACAGCAAAACAAAATAAACGTAAATACTTTTTGGACCAGAGACAGTGGTCTGCATTTACTTTTTTGACCAGGTAGTTGTCTTTCTGTGCATGCGTAGGGAAAGACTAACTTCAAAGACGAAAGTCTTTAACTGCAGGTCGCTCATCACACAGCTTCTGGAGCGTTTTAAATGGAGTGCAGCGTGGCGAGGCAAAATCGTTGCCATTCCTTGCAAGATTAAGAGGTTTCCTTTTTCTGTAGGGATCTCTGCGATTGCACAGAGGATCCAGATGCTGAAGCAGCGTGTGCCTTGTAATCTTGTAATTGCATTGTGGGCTGTGACGGAGATAAGGGCTTCCACTGGAAACGAGGAGCCTCAGTGTCTCTGCATTACGCGCCTGGGTTTTAATGTGTTTTTATTTATTTATTTATTTCATGGTGTGTTGGAAAGGAAAGCAAATCTCATTTGCTGTACTGCTGCTAATCTTGTATGCATCAGAGATGCATTAAACATTTTAATTTCCTGAGTTCCTGTTGGAAAGACGGATATCGCTTACAAAAGTGTACGTGGGGAGGGGAAGCAGTAAGAGCAGAGTCGTGTCAAGGGTTCGAAGGCACTGGAGTTCCTAAACAAAATCTGGTATGGTCCCCAAAACACAGTACAGACACAAAAGCTGGCAAAATACGATTTCAGAGTGTGGCCCTGTCCTGCACATGTGCACGTTTTAATGGCCACCACTTTGTAGGATATTATTTACTCACCCTTTTTATAGGCAAGAGATAAGAATTAATTAGCCAGTGTTTGTACAACTCTTTGGAAATATAAAGCATTAATTGCATACTAATACCCTGTTGTCAGAAACAAAAGGGAAGTGCAGTGCAGAGGGATGGGGCCGTGGTGGCCTGGGAACGCTGTCGGCAGAGGGTTTGCCTGCCCTCGCCTGGTACCCGGTCGGTGTCTCCACCCCATGCGTAAAGTCGTTCCCTTTATAGAGCCAGATGCAGCGGGTGCAGGCTTGCAGTGACGGTCGTGGTGGTTCGCTTGTGCGTGCCAATACCCCTTTCACACGTTCTGAGTTGTAGTCGTAGTCTCCGGGAAATGCATATACCTGCTCTGAATGACAGAGTTGCACGAAGGAAGTCTGGGGAACTGAAATCCTCCGGGGTCCAGGTGGGATGCTGTAACTGCGCTTGGATGCCATGCGTCTGTGAGCAGCAGACGGTGAGAGTTGTACTTATCGGTTCAGCTTGATGCTTTGTCAGGGTTTTATAGATAGTCTCACTTTGGGTGCCAACTGTTTGCAAAATAAAAAAGTGCCTTAACAAGATCCTGGAAAATAACCTTGTTGCAAAAAAAGAGAAGACAAAAAGCAGGCAAGCATCTTAAACAAAAGGGCACTAATGAGATGTTGGCCCCTGCTAACATAGTTGAGATAATGGCTGGTGATGGGATGGAGCTGACAGGAATGAGATCGTTGGTGTTTTCCATTCACTGGATATGCTGGGTTTGAAACCGAGATACAGCCATCCATTGAACAAACCAAATACTCTATTTCTTAGAATAAATTAACTGATGTTCTCATGGGGACTCAGGTGAACTCAGGTTGTTCAGCACCTTCCAGGAGACACGCAGCACCCTGCAGGATAAGCTCATAGCCAAAGCTGAGACAAGTTGGTTACCCAAAGCTCAAGGAATTAGTTTGAAACAGGAGCCATTCTTACTGTGTCTGCTGTAGGTCAAATTAAAATAAAAAAGTCATAGGGAGAGAGGGCTGTATTCTATCAATGCTACAACAAGAAAGCACAAGTGACCCTATCGGCAATTAAAGTAATGTAGCAAATGTAAATTATTGTATTTCAGAGGGAAAAACTATTTTTCTACTCCCTGCTTGTCTTAAAAATGTCATGGACGTTGGGTTGCATTTAGCAATTGCCTCATCTTTGCAAAATATCTTTTCATTATAATTGTATGATAATGTATTCATCCATTCTGGTGTTTCCATATTTCTGCTGCCATCGCGTGGCTGCCGGGGATTAACAGCACTCTCCCGTGCGGGGAGAGACCCCGCTGCCGTCCCGGGGGGCTGCTGGCGTGCACAGCTGCAGCCTGACCCCCCCGAAGACCCCCGTCCCCTCTGCTGTCAGTGCAGTCAGCGCCTGCCCCTCGCCGACGCTGGGGCCGTGGCGGCGCTCCCCACGGCAGCCGGGCACCCCCAGCCGTCCCTTCCCTGTTGGAGCCTCCCTCCGTCCCTTCGTGCAGCTGCTCTGGCCGAGTCGTTTTTGCTTTTCTGGCCCCGCCACCTGCAAGGACTGCCGGGCTCTCTCGGGCACAGCAGCTCCCGTTCTCCGCAGGCAGCAGCCGGACGTAATGAGCTTTGAGCTCTGCTGGCAGCCTCTCCCCGGGAGCGGTGTAGTCCCCCACCGAGGGAGCTGCGGGGTCGCAGCCAGAGTGCCTGCCTTCCTTTGGGATTGGTCAGGGATTTGCTAGGCAGTGCATTCCCCTGCGATTTCCAGTGCTCCCCACCTCTCAGGTGTTTACACCACGAATCTGGAGTACTGCTTTTAAAATTATTTTCAAAGAATAAATACCAAAAACCTGGTAATGACACAAAAATTCTGCAGATTAGAACCAGGGAAGACTTGAAGTTCATGTGTAATTGCAAAGCTTTGCAAAGCTATGCTTGACGTAATATTTTGGTGAGTTCTCAAGGTAAAATAACCCTGAACTTTTATAAGATAACTGGGTTTCACGAAGTTAAAGATTCAGATCTCAAAATTAACTGATAAATTAAGTTAGGGTTCGGATCTCTAAACGCAAAGTCCGAGGGCTGGTGCTGGCACATCCCGGTGTGCTGTGGTTGCCCCTGCAAGGCTGCGCGTGGTGGAGGTGGTGATTGGCAGGGCTGTGCCAGGGCGCCCATCCCTCAGCTCCGGCTGACCATCACCCACCTGCCACCATTCCTGCGGTGGCATTCCCACCTCACACCTCTCCAGGACAGCTTTTCCATGCCTGCGTGTGGCTGCTTCTTGTCGCTTACCGCAACAAATAAGTTGCATTTTTTCATTAAAAGGCCCCATGCTACTGAGGACTGCAACGTTTTCGAGCATTATAAATATGTTTTGAAGATTATGTCTTCTGTCTGACCTAAGTATATTCTATAATACTGCGTGGGTGTTTCTGTTGATGGTTGCACTTTGCCTGCAGTTTTTGTATGCCTCTTGCCATAAACAGATTTTGAATAAAATGAGAATGAGGAAATATTTTTATGCTGAAGCACTGGAAGTTGGTTGTACAAGTTCCGTTGGTTTTGCTGCACTGGCTAATACTCCTGCTTCTCTTACTTTTTAGCATGCGTGATGTAAGCAATAGCTTTGCCCCTTCCTTGTCCTTTTGTTGGTCAGGCTCACTGTCATCCCTGGGGACAGGTTTCCATTCAGTATGTAATGTCTTACCCGCCATGGCCAGAACAATTTATTTTAGCCTTTTCCTACTAAAGGGAAGCATGGTTTTGAGCTTAAAAAGATGAAATACCTTTTCCTTTCCTGCTTCCCATGTACTTCCCTTCACGTGCATCCTCTCTTAGACAGGAGGCTGCATCCAACGCTTGGACATAATTTTGAACAAGAGAGTTTCCCTTTGTTTAGGTTTTTGCAGGCTATACGTAGCTCTCTGAAGGCAGAGTTGCAGACTCTTTGGAAAACAAATGAGTACTATCAAACATAACAAAACTTTTACAAACTGGTTGCAGTCTAGGAAATGGCATTTACCTCCACCGTGACACCAGGCGTGGGATGATGCTTCTGCTGAGCTGCCCTGTGCTCTGCCCCGAGCAACGTGCCACGGCTGTTATGCACAATGCAAACCGATTAGGAAAACAAATATGTCTCTCTTAACCAATAATTAAAATATCCATTTATAACATACCTGTTAGATTTTGACATCTGTCTGTCTTGATATTCAGCCTGTTCCTTTGGGTATTGGGCTCAGCTTGTGTTTTTTCTGGGTGAGCTGGAGATGCTGGCGGACAAGCTCTGCATACTGCGACCTTGTGTACTCAGGGACTGGTATCTGGAGCCCGAGAGAACGGCTTAGGTTTTGGTCACTAATGATGGTGCTTTTTTGGTTCATTGTTTCATTATCCATCTATCATAACAGAGAGTTTCGTGCAGCTAAATATGTGAGAAGCGGTTGTTGTATGTTGTGTAAAAGAGTTCCCTGCGCTGGCATCCCCCGCCCCAGCAGTGGCTCATAAGCATCAGTGAGAGGCAGGCAAAACCGCATTACACACTGTTTTTGATAGAGGTTTGGTGATAAGGTATGTCGTGGATAAAAATAAATTTTGAACATTGACAGTGGTATATGAACTTGAAATATCTGAGAAACATCCATCTAAAAATGGTCAGTTTCTTTTCCCTCTTATTTTCATATTGAGACATGTTTAGACTTCAGTGTCTTTTTAATCTCTCCTTGTCGGAATAATAAAAAATACATTTATAATTACAAAAACATGATCAATTTTTGTGTGTTAAATCATGAACTTTCTTGTGAACGCTTGCTAAGATTTCTGCCCCTGGCTCCAAGCCCTGTGGTCCAAAACCGCAATCCTGCCCTGTCTCCATCCTTACAGCAGGCAGAGCGGGCAGAGAAAGTTCCCAAACCCCAGAGGCCTTTCAGTGTCCAGTTTGTCACACTTTTGAATTAACACTTTTTGAACCACAGTAATTGTATAAAATACGTGGAAGGATTTCAATTACAAATCCAAAATCTGAAAGTTTATTAATGGCTGGAGAGCACTGGAATTTAATACTTGGCGTGTCGTCCGGTCAATTCACAGCATTTAAAAAACCAGCGGCGGTTGAGATGATTCTATATATATAGCAACTTTATTTGAATAGTCTGCATAGCTTTCAAAGTAAATATTAATTCCATTATGCTATAAACTGTTATTTATCAGGACAGAAAGCCATATTTTACTAGAATATAGCCAGTAAATTGCATATCCTAGATGAGATACAGCACACATTGAATTCCAGCGGCAATTACCCAACATACTTTATACATGTCGGTATTAAACACACTTAAACATGAGTCGCAGCCAAAGCTTATGTGGAAAACCCTCTTTAGCCATTATCCAGCCAAGGCAATGCATCAGCAGAAGACGGCACTCGCATCGCAGCGAGCACCAGCCAGGGTCGGAGAGCAAAGTGCCACAGAGCAGTAACTCACTGATACTGCTTCTTGCATATTATATGTTTGACTTCTTTAATTACCTAAATTGCTCATTAAAAGTGCCTCATAATTGCCTGACTCTGAGGTATTGCGAGAAGTCTAGGTTTTAATTATGCTTTTTTTTATTTAAGATGTAGCGCATTTAGACTTGTACAAGGCAATTATTTAAAAAGATGGATTTTCACTAACTGTTGTTCTAAATGAAGGTAGGTGTCCCTGCCAGAGGTGTGGGCTGCTGGTGAAAGTGGTAAGGACTTTATACTGCTTCATAAAGTGTGCATGGGGTTAAACTGGCTGCGCCGGCAGCTTCCATGGGCTCCGCTTTGATCTGTGGATCAATTATTTCTCATGCACAAGCAGCAGTGCAGAAGGGGGGGTGCTTCCAGCTCTGCAGCATCCTAGGTAGAGGACATATCAATAGAGCCGCTGTTGTGACAGTCCAGAGGATGTTGCACAATATTACAAATTTCAGTTGGTTTTATGAACACTGTCACTGATTGCAGCCTTCGGTGTGGACTGACCTTCAGTGTAGATTAGATCTTCCATTTTACAGCAGAAAACAGTATCAGGGAAACATTAAGGTTCATCAGCAGTTGGATGCGCTTGTGCTAGCAGAACAGTGAGGGCTATCTGCCAAAAATTATTGACTTATTGTTGACTTTTATCCACAAAAATAACTCTTTTTATGTGTAACCTATGAGAGCTGTGCAATGACTGGTGTTAGAGGAAAACCCCAACAGAGTATTGAATAAAATAATTAGTTTTAAAAAAATTTAGGTTTAGTTTCTTTTTCTTTAATGACTAATAAATATCAGCCACCTGTGTCAGTGTTGCCCTAAGCAGAAGAACATAAAGTTCATCATATCGTATTTGTAAATATTTTATCTATTTGTGTGAAAACTGGGGAGAGAAAAAGGCTCATTTCATCAGAAACATCTGTAAGATCAACTAGATTGCCTTCAATACCAGAAAGATTAAAACCGTGAGATTATCATTGGAGGACTGTTCAGATATCAAAGGATCTTCTCAGCATGCAACCACACAGTATTTGAATTGTAAAAACACCTTTGAAATTGCTCAACTCTTCATGAAACAAACAAAATCTGAAGTGGATTGGGTATAGTTCATGGTTTTAACATTAGATTATCAAAATCAAAGAAAAATGTGTAGTGATTGTTGAAAGTCCATTTTAGGAGGAAAAACCCCAAGCAGAAGATTGTTAGCTGTAATGTTTCTTGATGTCCTGTAGCCAGAAGGGCACATTAGTTAAAATACAGATTGCAAGGTCAAGAGCAACGACTGTGATCATCTGACCTGCGTAGCACACGTTGGAAAATTCCACCTACTGATGCCTGAATTCAGTCCGTGACTTCTCGTTGAGCCTTTATCTTTCAAAAAGATGGTGGTCGTGATTTAAAGATAGGAAAAGATGGAGAATCTGCTGCATGCTTAGGAATGATGCTTCAAGGGGCTAATTGCTTATACTCTTCAAATGCTTTGTTTATCGCTACACTGGCTCTGTCCCCTATCTTCTAGGAGCCTACAGCTGGATCTCTTCCACCTGGCAGGGCTGACAGTGCCGTGATTAGGGGAGGTGGAGACTGATCATGGAGACTGGCTGTGCTTGTGGCAGCTCAATGCCTCTATGAGTCCCTCATGGAGACAGGGGAGCGAAGCAGGGGCTGCTGTACGGGGCGGCGTGCAGGAGGACATCAACTGTAGGGACCGTAAGTCATCTCTGGGAAGAGTGCCTGTCCTTTGACTGTGGAAGGGGCCTATGGAAATAAGATGTCCTAAACCTAGCTAGGCTAAAGGGAACCTTTCTAAATACCTGCAGCTTTCCCATTCCCCTGATTTTTCACTTGTGTAGATTAGGCTTACTGAAATTACGCCGAGGCAGGTTTGACAGACTACATGTGTGCTTTTGTGAGTCTTGTGCAAACCTTGCCACTTTTTCCAGTTTCCATCTGCTTGATATTTCTGAGTTTATACACCCTAGGACTTTGTGAGAGCATCTTACCCTGTGCATGGCACATACTGCCCAAGCCCTGCTACTTATCGACCACTCATCCCTTGTCTCTGGGATTCCTGGCTTCCATAAAAAGTTTCTCTACTTATTCCCAAGGTCTGTCTCCCTCACTCCCGGACTGCGTGGGGCTTTGGCTGTGTTGCAAGGCATGTTGTTCAAAGGGGCACATTTTCTCAAAGAAAAGCAAAGTTCTGATCTTGTTCAGAAAACCACAGTTTTCTTTCTTACATTATTTTTTTGAAGTTTGATTTTCAGGTTGCAAGAAATAGCTTTATTTAAAATTTGCTGGGGTCTTTCCTACTGAAAGCTCAGGCAAAGTCTGTGGTTCTTAGCCGATACTGCTGGGCAGCCAGAGCCCTTGGTGATGCAGTGATGCACATGGGAAAAAGATGTTGTAAACTTGGTGTACGTAATGTGGAGAAGTAACCCAGCTGCTGGCAAGAATACAAAGCTAGAGAGAGAGTCTACCAAATAAAGCTTAATTATAGTAGGTTGTAAAAATATCATGATGGAACATTTGCAAGGTAGGACAGTGTGCGCTTTGAGCAGAATCAGTGGAGCTGCAGAAGCTGCCCACCAAAGGTCAGGCTAGTGGGTTTGCACAGGGAGAGGCAAAATGATTGGGAAGCCGTCAGTATAGGTGAGCGGAGTCTGAGACAGGCGGCTTGTCCCTCTCTCCGGGGTGGGAGAGGGCTGGGGCAGGGCATATGTCCCACCCGACCACTAATGAGGCGGGAGGGAACGTGATCTAATCATTGAGCCAATTCCCTGCCCAGATGACAGGGAGTCGCTCAACAGGCTGTGCTTCGACACGAGCATGGTTGGTACAAACAAGCCCAGATGCCCTGGGCATTGAGACAGTGCAAGAGGGAAAATTCGGGTGTCAAAGGCCACTGACAGATTGCCTTCGTCAGGAGGCGCATATCCAAGTCAGCACAGCCGGGGACCTCGGCGCCGGCCAGGAGGTGAGCCAAGGCCATACCCTCTCCAGTCCCCTCGGCAAGAGGCACAAAACCGACCCGGGAGAGATGCTCAGAAACAGAACCGGAATTTTAATGCGGGTTTATAAAATGCCTCTGGTGGTGTTGTATGACAGGTCGATCAGTTCTCCACTTTCTGCTGTGTCACATTACTTTTTACGTATTATTTCTGATCCGAGCAGTCCTGCGAGTTGTTTTAAAACAACATTTTTGTTGCTCTTTCCAGAAGACTACTGACGTTTCCCCATTCCCTCCAGCCGCTGTTGCTAAAAGCCTTCCCATGCACTCCGATAACCTCCTTGTCCTTCCAGCGACTCCCCTCAAACCACTGACACCTGGTCAACACTGTGCTTGCCTGCCATCCCAATTCTGTCACCTTTTCTTTGGATCCCATTAGTGGCATCTTGGCTCTTTCTGCATCTGTTTCAAGGCCCTCTTCTTCACCTTTAACGTTTTTACAGTTTTGCCCCGTTGACATGTTCTTGTTCCGATTTCCCACTTGGTTCTGTAATTCCCTTCACCCCTTCTGATTCTGTCCCCTTGTCCATCATCTCTTACCTCTCCAACCCTGTCCATCTCAGGTTGTATCCAATATCTTTTCTTCTTCTGCCCTTGTTTGCCTTCCCTGTACTACACTGCGTGTTCTTTGGGGCACGCAATGTGCATTCACCTTTTTCAGAGAGTACTGCATACATCTGCAGGGCTAATGATAAAATGTAGGGCATAGGGTGGTTTTGGACAGGAACTACATCGCCATTGAGGATACATTTTGCTTCATGTGATGTAAATGTCTTTCTCCAAGTAAAAGGAGCATCTAGGACCTTCACCAAAGTCCTAATTTTATTGCACGAGGCTCAGGGTAACAAGCAAGACCTTGAAATGCTTCATGTGTACGGGTGAGGGTTTTTTATTATTGTACGTAAACAGAAGTAGCTCCAGCTCTGGATTTTGGGTTTTTCCTCCCCAGGATCCTTGAGGAACATGTTCAAGAAACATGCTCTCAGGAGCGTACAGACCTCTTCTGATCTTCACTTTTTGGGGGTCACCATTTGAACTATTAATCAGATAACCATCTTTTTTGTGATGGAGGAATTTCAATAGCGGTTTGCTCTTTCACTAAACACACATCTTGAAACTTGTTACAACTTTTCCATGCCAGACTGTGGCTTTCCATGCGGGACTCAAGAGAGCAGGGAAGGGCATGGCCGGGAAGCGGTGAGAAGCAGCAGGTGGGCTTGGCTGTTGGCAATTCCCCATGTAATCTGGGAAGAGAAGGAAGCAGCCTTCGGACAACCTGGTGGGAAGCTGAAAGTCGAGGTGTACACCGAGCACGGGGTAATGAAAGGAGACAGCACTTCTGCCCACGCGGCACATCCAGCAAGATGCTGCCCGGCGGGTCTGAAGGTCATACCTAGAAGATCTGGCAAATAAAAGCGGACGGTCTAGCTGCTTCCCCGCGCCTTCCCTACGTAATTAATCAACAGTTACAGCCTGTCAATTAGGCTAAGTGAGGAACAACGTGTTTCTGTCATTTCGGCAACTTCAGTTGAAATGTGTTCCCATGGGTCAGGCTGGCAAGTGTAATCTGGTTTTGTTTCCTTTTTATAGCTTCTGTCCACTGGTTGGCAGATGAGGGAATCAGGTAAAACGGACAGAAATCGTGCACGCTGTGGGTAGGCAGGAGTGACCCTCTGATTTTGGAGCTGGTGAAGTTCTCGGGAAACGCTGGGAAAATGCCTTAAAGGAAGTTGCAAGAGTCCGAATGGTTGAGGTTAAGCTTAATAAGGTCAAGATAAAATTTTTGAAGTCCCTCTAACAACATTCACAAAGTGCTACTTTTGATATTTATCAGAGTTGAGGGAAAAACATGAACGTAGTATTGCCTGCAGCTTTGCACGGGATTTATCTCAGGGTGTCTCCACCAGAAAGTGCAAGAGCTTTGGCTGCATTTTCACGTAACTTGCTGCTTTCATACAAGAGAAGTGGGGGTGTTCCTATGCACTAGCATTACCCTGCCGTGGCCAGGATGCCGTCCCTCTGTAAGGTGGTTCCACACGAGCACTGGTGTCGCGTTGTAGCATGCGGTACGTGGGAGCAGGACCCCCTGTGGGATCGTGCAATGGGTCCACGTTGACTTTGGGTGATTTATGGTCATTTTTTGAGCCTGATGTAATCAAGTCGTCCTGAAAAACGTGGAGGTGTCCATGAGAGAGGAGTGGTAAAAATCCCCCCCCTCCGTACTCTGGTGCCCAGATAAAGTGTTTTCTACTCACGATCTTGGAGGAACATCCTTATTTTATGAATGACTTTAGGGAAAGGAACAATCCCCACCAGGAAACCGGGGGGGGGGGGGTTTATTATATT
>NW_008794753.1:334957-408321 GCF_000699145.1 Aptenodytes forsteri | reverse complement strand
GGGGGGGGGGGGGGGGGGGGGGGGATTTTATTATATTTTGCCAGTAAACAAAAATTGGTACATTTAATACTTGCCCAAGTCCCGTGGGATCTCTCTGACTAATGCAAAATGACAGTTGTCACAATATTCCGTGTAAATACCCATCTATTTGCAGGTGTCTGTTCTATTTTTAATGTGATCCCACCTTTCTTGCTGTGAGGGAGAGAGGGATGATCGATGCACTCTGCACCTATGTCTATCATTTATATTGTTTTGTTGTTCGTAAGAATTCAAGGGTTTTAATACACTTGCTAGCTTAACACGGTAATTGTTATTCATGTAATTTAGCTGCAGAGCGCAGGTTGACGAGGTGATGTTGAGCTGATTGCTCGGTAGCTCTGCGTGGTGACGCAAACGGTGGGTGACTGCACAACAGCAAGCTGCGCTCCTGAGCAGAGCCGTCATCTCGGATGAGACCAAGGTGCGATAGGTTGGGTTTAATGAGAGTAAAACATGAAGTGGGGAAAAAAATAAATTTAAAAAAATTAGAGGAGGATTTGTAATGTCACAAGTGCGCATGGTATGAGGACCACTTTACGCCATATTTTGATAAATTTACAGGCTGTTTCTTTAGTTATAGTTTTATGTGTTTGATCCAGTATTAAGCAAACATTCTTACGTGGCTGGTATTTTTCCTTGTGGATAACTTAGGCCCTTAATGTATTAGTTTGCATATATACGTATCTATTTATATACATATATATATTTACATTGCTATAATTTACTTGCACGCATTCAGTGAATTATTCATGAGGGACGTTTTGAATTTTAATTCATCAGCATCTTGCTTAACACAGACAGTAAGTGTATTTCTGATCTCAGAGGTGGGAAAATTCACCACGGTATTGGACACGTACGCTTCCCCACAACTATCGGAAGGGCTTCATTTGAGCCTGGGTGAGGGGGGAGCATCCTGATGCGATTGCTCTCACCCCAGCCCAGCAGCACGCAGGTTGCTATTGCACCCATCAAACCTACGTCCCACTCAGCGTGGCAACTCCTAATTTCAGGAACCGGAGTACGAAGAGCCCCAGAACCAATGGTCCCTGGTTTAACACCTATATAACTGTAATATTGACCTCTAGTGGAACACGCAAGCTGATGTATTTGCATACCGTGCCGGGTTTAAGCAGCCTCAGCCTTTCACTTTGACTACTGAATAAAGCATTTTTGTAGCCTGCTCAAAATCTTCTAACTGTGTTTACATTTTAATAGGCACTGCTGTAGAATAGAACATATTTTTATTGCTTACATTTATCAGTAAGAGCAAAAACCGAGTGCCTGGTTGCAGCTTTGCAGAGAATACGCTCTTCTAAGTAATCAGTACATGAAACTATTTAGGGGAAAATACTGTAGAATTTTTAACTTGTCAGATAACCATGCTGTGCCTGCATTTGATTGCTGATATACATTATCGGAAAGAAATTCTATTTAAAAATAAAATTTTCAGCAATGTCAGTGTGGAATAAAATGAGCGGGAAGCAGAAAGTCGCATCTCTCTGTTTCATGCTGAAAGGGAGACCCCTATTACCTTCATTTAAAAAAAGAAAAAAAAAAGAGTAAAATTAAGCAAAGTATGTAAGCTTTTGAAATTGCTTGTTCAAAATACATTGCAACTGAAGGATGGTTTGCCTTCATAATAGCACTTGAGGCATTTTGTCTGATACTGAAGGAAGTCTGGAAGGGAAGACAGAGGTATCCCAGCGAAGGGTTTTTTGGTGGCACTCCTCCCTTTTCAGTGGGAAAATCCCGCCTGACTCATGCGAACGAAGGAACAGTTTGCGGTCTGTGGGTGATTCCTGTGTGATGCCCCCACAGTGGTGTTACGAGCAGGCAGGGCCTGCCCGTTCTTGCCTGGGTTGCCAGTCCCCCTTCCTCAGGGCAGGAGATGCTGCGCAATGGTGATAGTCATGCGATGTACCATCGGCAGCGCCTGCTGTCGCTGCACGGCACGGAGCAAATGGCCAGATTCCCCAGGGAAGCCTCTCCATCCTCTCCTGGCATTCCCAGGAGGCAGCTCATTAAAACCACAGATGTAATTTAAAAGTACGCTTGCCAGATGTTTGTTTAAAAGGACCTATCACTGGCAGCAGAAACAGAACGGGCCAAGGATGGGTGATGCCGTGCCGTGACCATTCTGCAGGCTGTCGCTCCGTGTGCTGATGGGGCGCGGCTAAATTTCGGAGCCAGCCTTGCCAGGCCATAAAGCAAACTGCTCGGAAGGCAACGACGCATTGGCAGTTCTCATCACCTGGCATCTGGAGCGCCTGCGAAAGCCGGCACTCTAACCAGAACGTGGCATGGCGTGATTTAGGAGGAAGCTCGGATTTTGCAATCTGCAGGCAATTTGGGCTGATGGATCTGCTCGCTAAAGCTAATATGGGTCTGCTCAGGACAAACGGCTTTGTCTGCAAAGCCCCTGCTTGGAAACATTTCGACACTGATTTGATGGGAAGCATGGTGGTGATGGATGGGCAGCATCCCACAAGCGCATGTTGCTTTAAACAGTTAATCAGGTGCTTTAAAAAGTTAAACCAAAGTTTTGGGGTTGAATACTGAATCATTATTCAGACCCTGTTTTCCGTTGGAAAAAATGAATGTTGATGAATCTAATTCTCTTGAATCAATTTCTTTTAAAGCGAATTGACTTTGTGTTTTGCTTAGCATGACAATTTGCAGGCAACAAACACCTATCGGCACATTTACCAAAGAAAAAGTATGGATTAAATCATAGTTAAAATAGAAGCTAGTTTTCAATATATAGCGATTTCAAACTATTCTGGTAGCCAGTGTTGGGCAGCTTTCAGCTCATGCTCCTGTGAAGAAGCAGCTCATTATGCTGTGCCTTTTTTGAGCCAGTCTTTGACATGTAGTGCTGCGCCGTGTCTTGAGTTAAGGTGTGTTCTTGACCCCAGGGAATCATGCAAATTTCAGCATCAGGAACAAATCATTGCCTTTTTTTTATTAAGAAGAAAGAAGAATTTAGATGTGAGGAGAAGTTACCCAGATCCCTCACGATACACGAAGCGCATGCACCAGCAGCTCATGGGCGACGTCCAGTGCCCAGCCCAGGAAAGTGGTGGCAGAGGAGAAGCTGCAAGAACCAATTCCCTGTAATCACCTGGTGACCCTCTTGTGCCCACGTATCTCCGTTTTGTTCTGTTTCTGCAGTTGTGCCTGGGTGCAGAAAGCGCTGTGTGTGCATCAGGAAAGGCCTGCAATACGTTGCTTTTCTGTTGGTTTTCCTCACTAGTCAACTGTGGGAATGCTTTTACTGTTTCAAAGGCAGATAAGGCCCCAGATCCTCTGGCAGAATATTAACAACTTTGTTCAAAAGCCACGGCTGGCTGTGCTGAAGGGAGAAGGGGAGGGGAGGACGTTCAGCGTGCCGCTCCCTTGGTGTCCCCTCGCCGGAACCAAGCCCAGGCGTTTTCCCCGCCGCAGCTCCAGCATCCCGGGCAGATGGCTCACCGGCTCTTCACGGACCAGAGCGCTGCCTGGTCCGTGTGACCTTGGCGGTCCTTACTGGTTGCACTGGTTCCTCTCTAACATCATTGTAACTGGAAAGATGTGGGATTAGACACTGGTAGGGAAATAAAAATATGACTTAATGGGGATTTAAAATAGCAGTACGTTTTCACCTTCAAGGTGAACTCAGCTAAATGACTTTGAAATAAGCCATTCCCTTCCTGCAGACGCAGTGACATTTTCAAGGTTGTAGAGCATTAAAGAGGGGGAGTTTTCCTTTTTTTTTTTTTTTTTTTTGAAAAACAAGGACATGATTTTAACTGGGTCTCCATGTCATGACAGCCATAGGTTGCTCGCTACACGCGCTGCCCAGGAACAGCCGCTGCTGCCCTTGCCTTCTCTTGGCAGCTGGTTTTCTGGCTGGCCAAGGGTTTCCTTGCTCCTACCTTCTCCTTCACTGTTGTTTTAAAGCAGCTGCAGGAGGGTGGCTGCAGGAGCTTTGGTTGCAGAGGCAGCTCCCCGTCGGCATTAGTCAAGCATGCTCACCCAGTCTGGCTGGCCAGTAGCCGCACAGTGCGGGACGGGCTCAAAACGACTGCGTGATCGTTCTCCTTCCCCATGAGCATCATCTGCGGGCGTTATCTGCAGGCAGCTCGGCACAGCGATTTGGTCGGCATCCAGCGGCTCCTCCGCAGAGTGCTCCATCACGGCTGTCTCTGGGCGTCCTGCCCTCTCTGAGGAGTAAATAAGGCTCCAAAAGGGACAAATGTGGTGGCTCACACAGCAAAATGAAGTTAAAACACAGTAATAATAATAGAAGTACTTATTCTAAATGGAGCACTCTATAAAATGGGAAGGGGTGTTTGATTATTGAGGTTGGGAAGTCTCTATGTCAACTGCTAACAAGTGTGGCATCGCAGGGATTCCTTCTTACTTCTTGCTCTAACTTTTTGAATGTTACTTACTTTTTTTTTTTTGTCTGCATTTCTGAGTGCTCTTCATGTGCCTCATCTGCTTTGCAGCCTTTTGAGTGGTATTTTCCCACCTTGGTAGGGATGATCCATCCAATTCCAGTGTGCCGTATTATTAAGGCTACGTGGTGGCCCTTTGAGCCTGGTGATGCAAGCCTTGCTGCCTAAAACAAGCATCACATGGCAAGAGCCCTGTGGATCTTTTTCTTCCAACCTCTCTCACCACTAAAATATTGTCCTGTGGATATCAAATGAAAAGGGTACAACCTTATTTCTTCAAAGATCAGCCGATCTAGCCCAGAGGCATAATAAAATTCAGAAGTTTGCTTTTAGGAATCATCTTTTATAAGTAATATTTTTCAGAGTTAAGTGGTAGGTACACAGTTGAGAAATAAAATACCAAGGCTCAGTGCCTTGGAGCTGTGTAGGGTTTTATGTTGTGGTGATGGCTCAGTTTCATTAGGAGAGTTACGTGATGTAAAGATGGTCCCTTTTTCTGTGGAATGTGCTTCAGTACCGACTTAGTCCAGTCTTGCTGCTGGTCCTCTCATAACAAGAAGTGGTGTATGGATCTGCGCTGGTGCTCACCACAAAAACCTTCAAAAGTTTGGTCTGAAGCTCTCTGTCTCAGGGAGGAGAAGCTTTCAAGTCGCTCACATTAATCTCAAGAACTGTAAATACCTGGATTTATTGTTAGAGTTGAAGCAAGGGCAGAGACGTTGGGAAGCCCCTGGTCAGCAGGACCCCAGCCTGATCATGCAGACCCGTGTCCACAAGCGTCCCAGTCTGCAAGCACCGTGGTCCGCGCTGGCCACCTGAACTTACATGGTGTGACAGGGAAGATACGGCTGCTGGGTGAGAGCCTGAGTCTTGTCAGTATGGTCTGTGCTCTGGCCATTATTGGGTAAATGGAGAAAGCCTTATTTCAGTCTATGGAAGTAAGAGCGCTGCTGTTTTTCATGCACAAAATGGGTTGTCTGTTGCCAAAACAGACTCTTGCCGTCTGCCTCTGGGTCTTGTGCCATCAGCAGCTGCCTTCGTGGGGAGGTTTTACAGCCACGTGGTATCAGACAACAAATCCGGACTGCAATGCGAACATGGTCATTATGATTCTGTGCTTTTGCCTGTTAATGGTACCACAGAATAGCGATAATTATATGAAGCATCATTTAACATCATTGCCAGTGTGTTCTACATTTATTTATACACATTTTCATTCAGTCAGCAGAACCCAGACTCTAAAAAGCACCCAATAAGTAGAATATCCCATGGCTATTGCTCCATTACTAGGCTGCAAGTATTGTAATTCAGCTTGTTGTACCATAGGCCGTTTTCTGAGTTATCCAAGGAGGCCCTCCATTTCTTTTTATTTCTTGGTTCACCCTAGCAATATTGGAGGACTGGTTCCCAAAGACAACACCTGCCACTGCTTGCTCCTTCTCGAGAATCCATTAAAAGTTTATTAAACTTTCTACAGACATAAATTCAAAGTGCTGAAAATTACCGGAGTTTCGAAAATGTGGGGAGAATATGAAAGGCTTTTCCATTTCTTGTCGAGCGATCTTACTTTGTTGCTGTAAAACAATTTGGATGACCAAACTGGGGCTCCTGTCCATGGGGGCACTCGGTTCGGAAAACATATGTTGGCTTCCAGCTGCGTATCCTTGTTTTACAGGTGGGTGTATCGCATCACGGAGGCAGTGCTGGCAGCTAATCATGTATTTTTAGTGGAAATGTAACCATGGGTATTTTGTCTGGTTGTAAAGCACGTACAGTACAAAAGTTAAATCAACGTTTTGAAATTGTCAATGTATGGAAGTTGGGTAGATGACTCACTGATATTTTTTCCTTAACCTTGCAATTTTCAAGTTCCAGATTGAACTGAAAGTAAGGGTTTCTGTATGTGATGGGTTCCAGGTCCTGGCAGCAGGGTCTCAGCTCTGTGCCCTGTGCCACCCAGCACCGCACCTTCAGGAGAAAGCACAGAGAGTATTTAGTACTTCTTGGAGCTTTTTTAGTAGTTATGGGTAGACCCCAGCGTAAAATACGACTGTTATATGTTACTTTGGCTTGACATTTATGGCAAGTATAAACATTGTGTTGTTACGGCCAAATCATAAGACTTAGACCAAGGGGAAAAGCAAGTCGGAGTGTGCGAGTGAAAGGAGCCTTTGTACAAAAGAGAGCAAAGTGATGAGCTCTGGCTTTGAATAGCAAAGAGCAGAAAATGGAAACCATCACGAAAGCATGAGGTCTGGGGCATTTGTGACAAAAGTCTGCGCTGATAAATAAGTGGCACGTGCGTAGGATCAGCACATGGTTGGGGGAAGCATTTAGCATGTTAAACTCGTGCAGCATTGATGCTTTCTGGGAGGTGCTGAAGCTCAGATAGTGGAGATGCTGCTGGAAATCCTGGGAGGGGAAGCTGTGCCGCTGCCTTCCAACACAAGAAAATTTACCCTTATCTTACAGGCCGTGTTTGGAAACTGCCAGGCAGCCTCCACAGGACAGCCTCTAGCACTGCGTGTCCCTTGCACATTGGCGTCGCACGCTGCTAGCACGGCAAGGGGCTCTGTCCTCCGTGATGGCAGCACTGCTCTCTGTTCGCATCCTTAAGCCTAGAAGAGTGGGGTGTGATCTTTAGGATCAGTCCATCGTAGAAGCCAACCTTTCTCTGCTCCGTTTAAAGCTCTTATTCCCATACTGCTGCCATCATCAATACCTAATTTGCATTTATTGAGGAGCAGCTGGTGCTTGCTCCTATTGTTCTTGGATAAAAACCCGGGGTATCCTAAATATTTTGGGACTTTGTAAATCCTGTAGATCTATATGTAGAACTTACCCTGTCTCTAAACTGAACTTCAATTTATACTTCCTGATAACCACTTATTAAGGAGGAAGCTAGAACACAGTCACACTCTTGTACATTCTTTTTGGTTCTGTGGAAGCAGGAGGCCTTTGGTGGTTTCCCTACATGTGGTTAAAACTCTTGACGTGTTAAACGAGATATGACCTTGGAAGTAAATTTGTCTATTATATGGAAGTCGTGGAAGCAGATATTAAAAATGGACTTCATTTTATTTTACAAGGAGTCAGGGCATGTCACGCTGCTCATAATTAGTAATAAACTTATCTCTGCCTGACTACTTTTTATGATGTTTTTATTTTTTATTGATATAATCACACTTATGCCGATCATTCCTCGGAGGCAATAGTGGGCTCAGTGTAACAGAAATGTCTCTTATTTTGTCAGTGGGATCTTCCAGGTTTTCTTTTGGTTTGGCAGTCTTTAGCAATAACAATGCTATTGTTTAAGCTCATCTTTCTGATTACTCATACCTGAAGCTGGAAAAAATAGATTGCACTTTTGTTTCCTCCAGTAGAGAGGAAGGATTCATAATGCTCAAGCAGAATGCATCTGCCTTTTCAGATTCTTAACTTACAATAAACTGAGATCTGCTGTGCTCATGTTTATTTTTATAAAAAGAATGAAAAGAAATATTCTCAAAATAAAGCAAAAAAAAAAAAAGTTAACAAATGCAGATTTTACTCCACGGGCTTCTGCCTCAGTGCTGTGTGTCAAGATGCTGATCTACCCAGCCTTAGTACTGTGGCCAAGCCTAAAAGTGCTACCTCAGTGTTGAACACCGGTACCTAATGCCTTGCAGAGATGCCGAATGATGTATTTGACTGCTATTTTTGGCAAGATCTGGAGATATTCCAGATATGCAAATTCCCATCTGGTTTTTGGCTTCTTGTCGCCTTCCTGTATCTCACCTGGGCTTATGAGGCTCCTTCACAAACACTCCTCGCCCGGTGAGGAGGTGGTCCCGTACATAGGCACTCTGGTACATGGGACTGCTGGGTGCACAGCCGGAGTCTCGCTCTTTATCTCCTTCCACACTTGAATACAATATTTGGAGATGAGCCTGTTGCTGTTTTTCCATCCTGCTAGCCTAAAAAAGAAAGTGTAGAGATAGTTTCCTGCTGCAACAGCACCAAAGATTGCTGTCCTCTCCTCCTGCCAGCTGCCCTCCCAGAGGGGAGCAGCTCCCCCAGATTCAAGGCGTCCCCTAACCCATCTCGGCTGGGGTGAGGCAGGAGGGTCGTACGCAGGTGTTGGTTAACCCGGCTCATGAGGGTGGAGGAGGTGAAGTAGCTGTTACACAGGCTCCACCAGCTGATCCGAGATAGCCATCGTCTCCTGTGCTGGGCAGTGGGGGTGAAGGGGAAGCAGGGACGTGCACCATAGGATCCGGGGCAGACCCTCCCTGAGCCGTGGCCGAGGAGGATGTGCCCGGGTACCCACGGTAGAGACAGGACTTCTGCATCGGGCATCATCTCTGTGATGGAGGAGCCAGCAGGGACTGCTGCAGGTATGCACTTGGAATGAAAATGTGTCAACAAACGAGTTTAATCAGACCTGAGCCAGACTCTTTCTTCGTATGTTTTAAATTCCTATTGCCATCTGGGGAGGTGAGACTTTCTCTGGAAGCAGGTTTACTGCGGGGTGTGGCAGGGTCATTTTCTGTGCGACGTAAGTCGGCAGCTCCTGGCAGGGGGGAGACTGGTCTCTTGTTAATGGGACTGTCATTGGCAAATACGAAACTCTCTTTTGGCATGTTTATTGCATTACAAGAACAATTCCACAGTTACTGAACAAGAGAAGGTTTCTTCTGCTTTGCTGCATTGCTGTGTTCACTGACTCCCTCTCCCTGCTGTTCTCATCGTTGCTTTGGAAGGAGCAATGCAGCCTCTGTTGTTAAAATGACCTCAAAGGTAAGGAGGCTAAATAAGGAAGGTTTCCTGTTGGACTGTGGCAGATGTAACCCATGAGCTGTAATAGCCAGCGTAGATTGTAACAGACGTGACCTTGGCTGTCTTGTTCTGGGTGAGAAACAGGAAACTCTGGTGAAAAAGTCTCGGTAAGTGGGACGCCAGGCAGGTGAGCCATGAAACTTTTCCATTTCATCTTCACTTTGCAAGCTGTCCACGTGCTTGCTAGCACGTGCATCCTCAAAAGTGCCGTGCAACACGTTGGAATCACCTTGCAAACCTTTTGCTGTACCTGCAGCAGAGCTTGAACTATAAAATAGCATTTTATTATCTGCATAATGCTGGACTCTTGCTGTAATGCCAATGTCAGAAAGATTGTTAATAAATAATGAACAGCAGAATGAGCCAAGGGTTGACCTTTTGTAGAGCACCATCTGTCAGCGGAGCTTCACTTGATCTTTACTTCCAGTGTTGATTTCTTTTCCCATCCCCCTTTGGGGATATTGTAGGTTTCACTCTTATTAATAGCTTTTGTCTGACTTGTAAAAACTCTTGTAAAATTGAGAGGTTCCCAGCTTTCATGGGAGACAAATATTTGGGGAACTAAATCATGGGTGTTTGTGGAACTGCCAGTGACTATAAATGACCCTCCTTGGACCAAATCTGTGTGGCAGAGGAAAGCTGCTTGAAAACGTCCCCGGATCCCATGAGTTAGGGAGAGTGTCTAAGAGCATCCTTGGGACACTAGATCATAACCTGAATTTACAGCTGCTGTGTTTTCCACGTTCTCTATTGTCTGGCAATGGTAAGGTAAGAAAGAAGGCAAAATCCAGGGAAGGAGTTTGCCAAGTATTTTAAGTTAGGGCTTGCTCGTGTGCTCTTAAGAAATTGATCCGGCACGCATTAGGAGGTTACCTGCGGGTAAGCAAATGAGCCGCAGCGAGTGCATGCTCCTGGTCCGCTGCAGGGTGAGCATCGTGTGTGTCTCATCACGTAATTTGGGAGGAAATTACAGGAAGAGAAATGCCCCAGTTTTTCAAACTGTTCATAAATAAGTGCTTGTTAAAAGCATGCAAGTTCATCGCCTCGGGTTTGTGGCATAAGTGGCCTGTTTGGCAATACAGTTCAGGTTTGCTCCCCCCCGCCTCTTTATCAATCATAATCAAATATGATCTGTGCAAAATTTCCTTCCTTAATTCTTTGTAATTTCTAAAGCCTTGAATCATAGAAACCCGATGCAGGGAAAATTTATTAAGTGGTATCTCCTGCCTTTTGAGCCAAAGGTGGATAATGCCCTGCAGTGTGTTTTCTAACGTCGTGCAGAACCTAAAATGTTCCAAATGATGAAACTTCCATCACTGGGCCAGGAGGTGATTCTAAAACATAATAAATCATACTGCCACCAAGGTTTCCTTGATGTTCTGCCTGAGTTGAGGAAGAATTTCCTTGTTTCTACCTACTGTAAATTTCCTACCATCTCCAAAAAAATACTTGTCTTGATGTCTGAAGGTTTCTTTTCTGTGGGCTTTCCAACTGCGTCCTTCTTCCCTCAATCCCAGCGGCGTGGTGGGCTGGGGTGAAGCTCCTTGGGTGGTGGTGGTTTCTTTTTTTCTTTCTTCCTCAGTGTTGGTTATTTTGAAGGTAACTTAGATTTAGATCATTTTAGCCTCTGTATCCTGACTCAGCTCGAAGGAGGAATGTTTCTAGTATGACTCCTTACATTTTTATCTGTAAGTTTAAATGGAAGGATTTTCTAGTTAAATGCCTTGCTGGGTCCTATTTCAGAAGTGTCTTCTGCTTTGACTTGGCTGCAGTTCGGATGCAAATCATTCCCCTTCCCACACGTTAGCACAAGCTGATGGTTGTAATTATATTTGTAACATTAGAGACGCTGCAGAGATGGGTCTAACTGTGCATGGATCACAAGAATCCTCCCTGAATGACGTCGCTTCGGTATTATTCACCTTTCAGGCAATGCAGTGCAGGCATTTGCTAATTTAAATACAAAAGTGCTTGAAACTCGAGCTACGGACAGCACACACAACACCACTTTTACCGATGAAATGGGACCACGGGGTCCCACCACGTGAGCTGGGGGGGGGTGTCTCTGACCTCGACCTGCAGGTTCCCTTCCCCGGCCATGTGCGTCCGGTGCCTCAGGCTGCACTGGGGTCAGTATTTCCAGGAGTTAATTTTGGACCTGGCCATGCATCAGTAGCCCTCCAATTTATGTAAAAAGCGACCTTTGTCTGCATTTCCCCCTGTTCCTGTCCTCCCTTCACAGTCTCTCTCTCTCCTAAAGAGTGCTGACAGGGGCCCTCCTCCTTCCTTGTCATTTTGGAGATCGTCAGCGAACCCTGTGGAGAGGTGACCTCCATCAGGAGAGCGCGACCGGCACTGGATGCAGCCCAAGCCAGAGCCATCCTCCGACAGGCAAGGTGACTTTGGGCCTCACATCAGCATTCACAGCGGCTCCCTCTCCTTGGAGAGGAATGATTTCTTTCAGAGCAAAAGGTCCCGTGTGCTGTGAAGAGCAGAGCCCCCAGTAGCAGGGAAAGAGCCTGGCCCTGAGCTCCCTGACCTGAGAGAAGCACAAAGCCCAACTTTGTGTTGCAGTAGCCGTTCAATTTGATTTGCTACGGTTATTTTCACTGTCCTTCTGTCGGATGCTGTTGGGGCGTTGATGCTCCGGTTCGGCAGGCAAAGGCATCTCAATGGCATGCACCGCCGTCGCCGCCCTCCTGACCCGTGCCACTGGTGATGTGTCTTGCATGATGCCCGCACTTTTTCATACAGATTTCCAGGGGGTTTATTGCTCTGAACTGCTCCTTAGCCAAACATAGCGATCGCTCTGCAGCTTTCCTGCAGCGTTGGCATTGCAGCTGCAGTGCAAGCATGGTGGGGAGGCAGCCACGGGTGCCCTGAGGGGACTGGGGAGCAGAGAAGCTCTGTTTTGAAATGCGATAAGGTAAAAGTAGAGAGGTCTAGGTTTTTTGAAGCCAGGTGTCCTGTTAAAATTCATTTAAGCCCCAGAATAAGGTTCAGTAAGGTAATGCACTTGCTGGAGAAGCACGCTCGTGAACCTCTGCAAGCCACTTGGGCTGTGGAGAGGGTCAGCAAGCGATACGTGCAAGGTCAGACTTGGTCCTCTGCACGTGTAACTGGCACAGGAACATCCTTTAAACAACACGTGCCTCGATGTCCGAGATGGGAGGTGGGTGTCGGGAGCCAAAGGGTAAGAGGCTCTGAGGGGCAGGGTGCTCTCAGCCGAGCCCCGAGCACACTCCTGCGCAGCACTTCGCTTTCTGCTCACGTCAATATTTTGTATTTAATTTTCTTGCTTTGGGTTTTTTGTTTGGGTTTGGTTTTTTTTTTTTAAGCTAACTGTAGCTGGAAAAGACAGAAAATTTTAGAACTTTCCTACTTTGTCTCCAATGGCCATTGGCACTTTTAATTGAATATCTGGACTTTTGCTCATGAGACTGCTTCTC
Organism: Aptenodytes forsteri; assembly: GCF_000699145.1. Classification (NCBI taxonomy): domain Eukaryota; kingdom Metazoa; phylum Chordata; class Aves; order Sphenisciformes; family Spheniscidae; genus Aptenodytes; species Aptenodytes forsteri. Next base: position 395,576 of record NW_008794753.1, on the reverse strand, counting down.
ATCAGAATGAGATACTCCACAGTATCTTCCTCCTGAACGGTGGAAACAACTTTATTTGATTCAAATACGTGGAAAGATAAAACTTGAAAGTCAATTGACTTAAATGTGGAAAAAAATGCAGCTTGGTTATTATGGCGTATGCTAAATTTTAATAGCATTTAGAAAGTGTTTTGTGGGGTAGAAAGGAGAAGCAAACCCATCAAACCTCAGCTGTGTTCTGGTTTATAGTGCAGAACACTTTTCTGCTGCCATCCAAAGGCTTTAAAATGTAATAAGGCACAGTTGAACCCAAGGGTTTCAAGATATATGTAAAAAGCATGCATTTAAAGGAGTAGAATAAAAGGTTCTCCACTGCAGAGCAGGTAGCTTTTAGGCAGAGATGCTTTTAGTGGAAAAGCCTCTTTGACTTGTTCCGTTTCATACATAATTATTTACTAACATGTGCGACTACTTAAAGAATAACATTTTGAAAAGTTTTGAAGGCTTGGAGTATGTCTAATGTATTATGGTACTTCTGTTTTAAAAGAAAAAAACCACCACAATTGCAATAGTGTACTAATCTGTATTTTTACATACATTGAAAAAAATCCGTAAGAGAAGCTGCAGTTCTTTGGTTAAAAAAGTAAACCTGAAGAGTGATATATTTCAACAGTTTGAAATATTGGTTGTTGTTTCTGACTTGAGCGAGCGCTGTCACAGCTGATGCCTAGTTTTCATCTGTAATTTTATTTTTCATTGTATTTCTTTTTTAAAGATACTGTGCTTTCTTGCACAGATTTATAGTCCTTTCATCTTTATACGCTAATAAATATTTTTGTTATGCCCTTTTTGCAAACTACTGCAGAGAATTAAGCCTGTAAGTCTTTCCCTGATATTAGTTCAGGTGTTCTGTCCTGTTACTGAGTGCATTGCTTTTTAGTAATGCCACCGGGAAAAAAAAAAAAAACAACCTAAAAAAGAAAAATAGAATCCAGACTTAACTGGATTTTGCTCTTACTTGTAGTGATGTAGCCAACAACTGGAATGGCTTTCCCAGTTCTCTGAGATGAGTTATCCAAAATTTTTCTTTGCAAAGTGGGAGACATGAATTTGCTCAGTTACTTGCTATTTAAAAAACCCGATTCATGAGTATCTCCAGGCTCGTCTTTGTGTGGTTCGGTACCCGCTCTGTGGCTCAGGCTTTCCACTGACTTTGAGTGGCAGCTGGGACACCAAATCGAATACTTTCCTTTAAAAGTACTGGTATAAATGCATATTTTAATGAAGGTTACACTGATAATGCCTGAGAGTAGGAGAAATGGTTGCTGGGCCAGCTGCCTGAGAGCGTGGTGGAAGGACGGGCTGACCCAGCATCGTAGCACCTGTTTGTGGTAGGGAAGCAGCCGTTTCTTCTCCTGGCTTATGGATGATGGTGACTATCCCGACAGGCAGCTTTCATAGCCTGGGTTTCTCTGTTTTGCTGCACTGAAGCTCCCACCATTTCTGCGTAATAAAAAGTTACTGCATGTATACGCAGACTAGATAATTTTTTTAAAAGCTTTTCCTTAACTGTAGCAGCTCACCTCTGTCTGTTAGCAGTTTAATGGAGATGAGAGCTAAGTGCATTAAAACCCTCTTTCTGTATACATCTGAAAAGGGTCTGCCTTTCGAGCAAGTGTTTTATCAGATCAGACCTATTTGAGACACTAATCTGATGCTGGTGGAACCTGTGCATCACTGTGAACCACAGGATCGGGCCCCACGTAACTGGTCCCACCGGGTGGGCGGGTGGCGAGGAGAGGAGAAGGGACAACAAGGGAGGGAGAGCAACCCATGCTCGATGGCAGAACAAGCCGGATCCCTCTGTTGTCGATGCAGTGGTTTCACTCGCACTTTGGACAACCAGAGGATGCCCTTTTGGGGCCAGGGCCATCCGTCCTCGCTCACAGATGTAGTCGGCTGTCCATCTGGCGGGAGCACGACGACGTCTCGATTTCCAGCGTACAGTGGCTGTCAACCACTTGGGTGCTTTTTTTTTTCCTTTGGACATAAATGGAGATGGCCTGCCTGGAGAATGGTATAAATAGGTTGCAAAGTCAGTGGTCCCAGGAGTTTCAAGTTAAAAATGGTAAGCAGTGGAACATGCTGACTGGCATCAACAAAGTTAGATGCTAGAGATGAGATACTTTGACATGTTTGTTGCAGCATTATTTATTAAAATGTACATTATAATTGTATAGATAAATCATGTTTCTCATAGATCTCATTCTCTCTGCCAATGGAGTAGCTGCAGAGTGGAAGGTTGCTTAGGATTTAGGATAATGCCTTCAGGAGTTCCTGATGTCTCATGCAAAAGCCTTTCACCTTCTTCCAGTGCATCTCATGCTGGCAGTTGTCAGAAATGGGAGACTAGACCAAACGGGTATGGATCTAGTGTGGTAATGTCTCTATTTCATGTCTGCCAGTGGATAATCCACCACAGATTAAATTCTGAACATGCTTCCATGAAGATTCATTTACTGACATACTCTAATGATCCTCCCTGATACACACACACACACACACACACACAGACGCACGTGAGTCGCATGGCAGGAGGTGCGTCAGTCCCGTCAAAAACACAGCAATGACTGAAGAGGGAGAAACAAGCAAGAGCTGCTTTTCCTTAGACTTCTCTTGGGTCTAGCTGGGGAAGCCTATACATTGTCTGAGGAGCAGTATTAATCCTCAGTTTCTGAACAAAGATGCTGCCTTTAATAGAGCTTGCTTTTGAAACATAACTCCTGGAGTTGTACAAATACCTCATCAATAGTGCAGCGGCTCATTGCATTGTCCCCAGTGCATGCAATCTTCATTATTTGCACTGTTGGTAAAAGGCGGCATTTCTAGCAGATCCGCACTACTCCATTTAGCCGAGAACTATGATTTATTCCCCCCTTGCCATCGGACACCCTCTGTTTCCCCAGCTAATAACAAGCTCTGGCTGCGAAGGAGGGGACAGGGAAGGATGGCTCTGCTGTGAGGAAAGGCAGCAAACCAGACATTGGGAAGAAAAGCTCCCACTCCCTGTAGGATGGCGTTAAAACACATATATGTTGCTTAAAGCCCTAAGTTATTGTCGTGGTTTAACCCCAGCCAGCAACTAAGCACCACGCAGCCACTCGCTCACTCCCCTCTGGTGGGACGGGGGAGAGAATCAGAAGAGTAAAAGTGAGAAAATTTGTGGGTTGAGATAAGGACAGTTTAATAGGTAAAGCAAAAGCCACGCACGGAAGCAAACCAAAACAAGGAATTCATTCACTCCTTCCTATGGGCAGGCAGGTATTCAGCCATCTCCAGGAAAGCAGAGCTCCATCATGTGTAACAGTTACTTGGGAAGACAAACGCCATCACTCCAAATGTCCCCCCCTTCCTTTTTCCCCCAGCTTTATATGCTGAGCATGATGTCATACTGTGTGGAATATCCCTTTGGTCAGTTGGGGTCAGCTGTCCCGGCTGTGTCCCCTCCCATCTTCTTGTGCCCCCCCAGCCTACTCGCTGGTGGGGTGGGGTGAGAAGCAGAAAAGGCCTTGACTCTGTGTCAGCACTGCTCAGCAATAACCAAAACATCCCTGTATTATCAACACTGTTGTCAGCACAAATCCAAAACATAGCCCCATACTAGCTACTATGAAGAAAATTAACTCCACCCCAGCCAAAACCAGCAGAGTTACCCACTGAGGTAGACATTACTAAAGCAGGCTTTAACTCCGAGTAGTCTGGCACCCTGAACAGGGCTGCGGGTGGAAGGTGCTGTCTTAGTGCTGGTGGTTCGGGGCCATACAACCCCTTTCTCATACCTCTGGGGCTGCCTCTTTCTTTCTTTCTTTCTTTCTGTCTGTCTGTCTGTCAGTGTTGGGGCTCGAGTGGGTATAGCAAGTCTGGCCGCAGACCATCAGTCCACCTCCGGCTCCTTTTGTGGATACCCTGCCCTGCGCTTGCTGCCCACCGGCTTTCTCAGGCTGCAGAAGGTTCTTGGAGCAGATGAGAGAGAAAGAGAATGCATTGCTAGCAGGCGAAAGCAGGGATGTTTTAGTGGTTTTGTTTGTTTGTTGTTGAGGTGTGGAAATCATGTTAAATTTCCAAGACTCAGCACTCTGGGCCTTTGGAATAACCTGCCAGAGAAGAAACATAAGCTGCTGCTGTCAGAGGTATTAACAGGGGGTCATTAGGTCCTCAGCGTGAGCCTAATGTAGGGCAGGGCGCAGCTCAGTGCCGGGGCTGGACTGCAGGCAGAGAGGCAGGTCTTCCAGCTCTCGGGAATCCCTGAGCATCCACTGCTGATGACGGAAAGAAGCAAATACCAGGGACTTCTGACTGCCGGGTGTTTCTGCCTTTTTGACTTCCCACCAGCAAGCTCGCATGTGGGACAATCGATTAAGCGCCTGCATACAGTTTGTGGGTAAGGGCAGAGGGTGCCTTGAGTCTCGCGTGGCTGGTCTGCACCTTCCACTGCAATTTAACAGCTTGTGTGTGCTGGATAGGCACAAAGAGCATCCGCATCCTGGGAAAAGGACAGGGAAGGACATCCTTGCTGTGCTGCTTTAGACATTTCCCTTCTTCAGAACTGCTCGAACTGGGCAGACTGGTATGGCAGAGCCGTGCGATTATCACTCTAGCAAAGGAAGAGATCTGTTGGTATCTCTGTCCAGCTGTCACGCAGAAACCTTCACCAGCCACTTTTCTCCATTGTAAGTGCCCATCATGACAGCAATTCGGTTTCACGGTTGCATACACATGCGGGCTGAGTCATTTGTCCACTCCAAAGCCTTAATTCTTCCAGAGTCATTGCTTTCCAGGGTACAGCCTCCTCTCTAAAGCTCACTATTCAATTATAATTCCCAATTGACTACTGCTTTTGAGATCTGTCAGCTAGCCAACTTTTAATCCGTTAAATGTGTGTGTTACAGATAATGTATAGCGGTGGTTTTTTTAATATTAGAATGCTGTTTGGTACTAAGTCAAATGCTGTACAAAATGTTAAGTGCCTTACAAATGTGTTGCCTTTGTCAACCAGACTTTGAACCTCCTCAAAGAATGAAATCAGGTTTGCTTGACGAGAGCTATTTCCCACGAAACCAGGTTGGCGAGCATTAGTTGTAGTCACATCCTTTAATTCCTTATTAATTGAATCTCATATCAGATTTTCCACTGCTTTGCCCAGGACTGATGTTAGACCAGTCAGCCCAATGTGAAAGAATGAGAAGTTCATTCTGCTTGACCTTTTTGGATATTGATTAAGAGAGAAATTATGCAGAACATAGGTATTACATGTGATTAAAAGTTAGCAGCCCTTCCCATGTTACAAGTGGTAAACGTGACAGTCTATTTACTTCCTCTCATTACATATTGCTATATATTGCATACAGATATATGATGTAGTTAATAATTAATGCCAGCCAAAATTTAGTGTTTCTGGTGACTTTATAAAAAGCAGAGCGCCATGATATTAAGAACAGCAAAATCTCTTAACATTCCTGCAGATGTTCAACATGTGTATTGTTACCTCTGTGTCTGAGATAAAAGTCTGTAAAATTGGGTAGGCGGCAAAAACAGGGCATGACTGAGCGCACGGCTAGAGCCAGCGGTGCTAGGTCCTTCGGTGGCACAGCGGGAATTAAACAGATTGGTAGCGAAAGAGCATTTGGGTTGTACCTACTGGGAGATGTGTCGAATGAAGTACATCAGGTACATCAAGGCAGATAACACTATTATGGTTTCATCCTGGTTTCATTAGGGAAACAAAAAGACTGGTAACTAGATTAAATTTTTGGCTTCATCCAGTAATATATTAGAATAAGCCAGCAGAGAAGCCTGCAAGTTTGCTTAATCCTAGGAAAAAAGGTGGTGCCTTTTTTTCTTTTTTTATTTAAACATTCTTGCTTCAAACTTAAGAGCGTTCTTATTTGGGAGTGTGTTTCCAGTTATTTGCAATGTGCTAATTACCCGGTGGCAGAACCTAAGTGGGTGTAAATTGTCGTATCTCTGCTGACTTCAGTGGAACTGTGGCAATTTGCACTTCAGGAGGATCTGTCACCTAGATTCTTGCCAAATTTGAAATCCCTTCACTCTAACTTGGCCGGGGAGCCTCAGGCTCATGGGAATGCAAAAGAAAGCAAGCTTTTTGCAGGGCTTAAAATTCTGCGCGTCTCATTGATTTGTTAGCGTTTGTGTTTGTTATTCAATCCGCCACAGTAATGTGTAATGGATACTTGAGCCATCTCGACTGATGAGAAAGGAATCCTGCTTCAGATCGCACCGTTGCCATGGAAACCGCTGCAGTGGTACCCGCGCGGGCTCCCTGCGAGCTGGAAGGGGGCATCTGTGATAATTCAATATAGAGGAGGCCAGCAACACGTGCAGCCTTCAAAAGCCTCTATGAAGTCAAAAACGTGTTGAAGGCTTGTGCATTTTATTGCATCTTTTGATGTGACCGTGCGTCTGGCCAGGACCTCTAAATGCCTGTGGAGTGGCCTGGGGAGGCACAAATACCCTTACTCCCCAAATGCCCTGAGTTTTACAAACAGCTAACCCTTCCTTTTCAGAGCAGACTAAATGAGAGATGACTCAGGGTGATGGTAAATAGCAGGTGGGGAATTCCAGGCAGAAGGGCATAAATACAGATTTGTTTGGCCATCTAGCATCCTGACGTTTCCTGCTGTAATGGCCTTTTAATTGATTAATTCTAATATAAAAGATTCATGTTGTCAGCTCCCTTCACAGCTTTTTCAGTTCAGTGTCATCTCGGAAGCCAACAAAAATGTGTCTCACGTTGATGAGAGCCATGGAGAAAACAGCGATGGCAGAGCCGGCCACAGGAGGCCCTGGTGCCTCTGCAGCAGCTCGGTGCGAGTCCCCTTACCGGTGTGCGAAAGGCCGTTCCTGTGCTGGTTGGAGCCGACTGAAGTTGTTCTGCCTGTGGACTGCACCGGCGAGTCATCTGGTGATGAAGACCAGAGAGGACACCAAGATGCAGCTGGTGAACTGCACTGTCCGCTCTGTGTCTCTTCTTTCAGGGCAGGTTCTCCTCTTTGTCCAAGCTGTTGATAGGGCTCTTCATGGCTGCTGCTCTTACCTTGGCACGCTGATCGTGAACCCGTCCCTGTAAATCCTGCAGTGCCTACAGACCTTCTGAGGGGTTTTCTCCTGGGATGTCACAGGAGGTGGTCAGCTGGTTTTCTGTGTCTACCAGGGCTATAAAAGTGTTTGAGATAATGATATCACTAGCAGGACGATACCTAAGAGCCTTGTGAGACTCTGCCCCTGCATCTAGATGCATCATGCAGCCTCAGCGGGAATTTGTCTATTGGAAGAAGAAGAAATCCTTGCTTTCCCTTACTCTGTTCATTCCTCAGTTTCATCAGTGTTTTCTCAACGTTTTAAAAACAAAGGAAGGACTTCCCTAAAAATCATAGTTATATGAGTGCCTCTGAGAAGATTTCCTATGCAAAGCCCTTCCATTTTTTTAGATATTAACATAAAAATTTGCCTTTCCCTGTGTAAAACAAAGCACCTGCATCACTGCCTGCCTCTTCTCCATTTTCCCTCTCATGTCTGACCTTACTGAGCGTACTACTTGCAGTCACCCTCTGTGTGCCCTGCCCTCTCCTCCCGTCCTGGGCACGTTCTGATCCAGAGTCTGTCCTTTGTGCTCATCCAAAGGCGTCTTTGCTCAGATGCTTCTCAGCCACCCTCTTCCCCCGTGCTCCTTGCCTTGTTTCAAGCCTCTGACACTTCTGACAGCCTTTCCCCTCTGTGTATCCTTCTGTGTATCCTTCTATTTGCAGCTCTTTTTTCTTTTTTTTTTTTTTTTTTTTTTTTTTTTTTTTTTTTTTTTGCTTATCTGCCGCAGGGTCCCTATCTTGTTTGGTGTTCAGAAGCTCATTTTTGTCTCCTGTTAGTCCCCGATGCCAAACGCCCCCACGCTCTCTGGCTGGATTTGCTTTTCCTCGTGCCTTTCTCACGAGTGTCCGGTGAGGCGCATCCTTGCTCCTCCTTCCGACTGTCCTCCGCCAGGATGCCCGCAGAGAACTTGCAAGTGCTTCGTCCGATGAAGTGCTGTGATCGCCGCCTGTGAGGCGGAACATCATTTTTTCCGTTGCTCCTCCATATGTCTTGCAAGGTCTCTTACGTGACACAGCAGAGTTCTGTCCCCATCCGTCGTGTCTCACATCCACCGCAGTATTATAATGTTATTTATAATCACAGCGACGGACCTGGGGCTACCTTGCTTTTCTGTGTAGCTTAAATAAAGGTGGGGTGAATAATGAGTTTCTCACTCCCTCTGTGCTTTAACTTTTGGTATTGTTAAATACTGTCATTGGTTTTTCACCTTGTCTGATGCTAACTGTATTTATTCACGTTATGCTTTTGAAGGTATCGGTATTTGGCATTCATTTGAGTCAGTGGCTCAAATGATGCAGCCCTTTCTGCATTTCGCTTACTGCCTGCAGGTACGTGGAAGTGACCATAATAATCCTCTGGCGAGTTGGGCACACTTTCTTAAAGAAGATAAATCCACAGGCAGTGAGAAATCTTTCCAGGATCTTATTTATCGACCATCTGCTTGTATGTCTCATCCCTTTCCCATTCAGGGGAATTTAAAGGCTGTTAGTCCCCATTTCCAGATGAAAGAGGGGCAAATATTGGGGTGGGGAGAGCAGAACAAGCTGCACAGGTGGCCTGTTGCCAACATCTTTGAATTTACCATACCTGCATGTCCCTTGTTTATTAATTACTAAATGTTAAAATAAATATGCGCATTGATGTCATAAACAGGTGTAATGTACCAGGTAGCAGATTTTTATCTACTTTGGGCCTAATTCATTAACATTTTGCTTGTACAGGCATATCGGTATCTTTATGTGGCTTCTCTGGTTGGCCATATGGGTTTGTTGGCTGCATAGTATTTTTCAGCAAGGATGCAGCAAACTTGCCATCTGGGTGATGTTTGCCCGACTACTTGAAATAGTTTGTTTTTTTGTAAAATATGGACGTAAGAAGTTTCTGTTATCCCTCATTTTACCACGGGTGGTGCGTAGCTTGCTTTCCTCAGCACTGAAGTACTGGGCGGTGGTGGCTGGCGTTTAGAAGAGTTTGCTGTGTAGGGATATAACCAACCTCCCTGTACTGTGCAGCAGACATCTCTGCTGTGTTATGTGCAAAGGTCTACAGAACTGAGGAAGATGGCTAATTGAAAAATCTGTTTCTTTGCAAACAAACATTGATATTCCAATAATAAGGGTGTATTTTATTGCACCGTTCCCGGATTGGTACATTACGTAAAGTTGATTTATGGATGCAGAAACGACAGCGAGTGAACCGCAGGAGCCATCAGTATGGGGGGTGCGAACGTACTGGAACATGCCTCAGCTGCGGGAGCTGGGAGGATGCTCCTCGTGACAGGGAATTGCCATCCGGGAGCTCATTTCCTTCCCTGGTGAATGCTGTGCCTGCTCTTGGTGACGGGACACTGGCCTGCACAGCCGGGTAGCTGGTGAGCATCACAGCTCCAGTCTGTGTTGCTCACCTCACTTAGCTCGGTAGAAGAGGGAACGCACAATACCATGTTCCTAAGCAGCATCTGGAAAATTGCCCTTAGGTCTTACATTCATGTTTGTAACCTTTGTAAAAATATTATTTCCCATTGCTACCCGGTTTTTATAATGTCAATATACTAAGCTCTACCTCCCAGTATTACATCTTACACACAGCACTGCCTTCTTTATACCCTAGAGCACATGTGTTTTCTAAGCTGGCTTTCAAAAATAGCCAGTTTTCAAAAAAAAGAATTCATGGGAGACTGTGCTGTTAGCAGGGAAAGAAGTTCTTATCGTGGTCTGGAGCGAAATGCGCAGCGGATCTTTAATTGAAGTTCACCTTTAGCATTCAGGGTTCTTTTGGCTCCAATTTGAAAGCCGTTGCAGTGGATCGTTATCTACAGAGATTAGCTTTCCTTTGGGACTTTCTTCTGTGCTGCAACTCCAATGCACAGAGCCAGAAAAACCACCCACGTACCGCGTGTCCCGGCCACTGGTGGTGAAGCGCGCTGTCTGCAAGCCCTGGGTCTGATCGCCTGCAAGTCACCGCGCGCTCGTTCCCGCTTGGCTGCCTTTGACGGTGGTGAGCCCTTGTGAGCGCTGCATGTGGAGGGCTCGTGGCTGGGAGGTCGAGGCGGCGGCGTGAGATGCCTGCTGCAGGGTAGCTGGCTCCATTGGTGGTGCGGCGCTCCTGCCTTCAAACCTTCCTCCTCCACTGGAAAAACTAGCTTCCCTTCTATTAGTTTTTAAAACTTTATCCCATCTAAAAACCTTATTATCATCCCATTTTCCCTCTGTGAAGTGCAGAATTAAGAAGCTGTATTTAGATTATGGGAAGGATTGCCCAAAAATATGCATAGCCAAAAAGGGCAGTTCCTTAATCAGCAGTCATAACTTCAGCAAATGTAACGGTAATGCAATTAGTTGCACAATGCCACTGGTAGTGATTGAATTCTGTGGAGTTGCACTGGAATTTAAGGAAATTAATGCAAATCATGTATAACACTCTTAGTAAGAATACCAAATCCTAGCATCTTATGCTTTGACATGTCTATTATTTGTATGCAAATTCAGTCTTTTCTGCAGAATTTCCTTGGAGATAAACATTTTATTAGGAAGTTAAGGAAGAGGACACAATACGTTGATGGAAGATAATCAACACGTAGCTTGTGACTGGGAATATAACGATGAGAAAGAGGGAGATTAGCTTTTATATCATTTTTATTCTTTGAGATGCATTCTCGTTTCCCTCTGCCCCACATGTGTTTGCTTGCAGTCTGTGTAAAACCACACTTTGTTAAATTGCATGTATTTAGCAATACTTCACACACTGGAGGATCTTTGCAGCTAAACCCAATGTCTCATATGTGCATATAGGGTGGCTTTCACATGCAATTGCGTGTTATTCGGAGTTTGTTAGCCTCAGACAGCATGTGCTAATTGCTATTATGGCATGTGCAATCACAGGATGCATCAAAGAAGGAATAAGCAGTAGCCGTAGGGCATGATGGGGCCACTGAGCAAGGTGGCATTACATTATTTACAATACTATATACAATGGAGGAGAACAGTGTTCAGGAAACATCAGTGGAAAGCAGAACGGAAAAGGACAAGTCGAACTTCTCAGGAAAATGGGTTGTTTTATGAGCAGAAATAAAAAGCCTGTTTAGCTTGTTTAATCTGGCAAAACCAAGGCTGAGAGGTGATACAGTTGCTCCATCTACAAATGTCAAAGGAATAAAGTGGGGAGGTGAAAAGCCACGTAAACTGAAGGACGGTGTCGGCACATGAATTACCTGGAGCAAGAACAGCTGCAGGTAAATGCACACTGAAGACGAGAAGATGGTTTCTGTTCATCTCCGAGCCTTTCGTCTTTGTACGAGCCTTCTTGTAGGAGTCGGGGTGCAAGCCGCAGGGCTCATGTGAGGATGGAGCTGGGTGGGAGCCGAGGACTGAGGCCGCCTGCGGCGTTTGCACGTGGGAGCACTGGGCTCGATGGCCAGAAATCGTCAGTGCTGGTGAAAGCTACGACATTGGCTGCTCTGGACAGGAAGGTTCTTTTTTCTGTCTTTTTTCTTTCTTTTTTTCCCCTCTCCAGAATATAGTTAGATTTTTGTTGCGTGTTAGGACGTGCTGAAACGTTATTTACTAGTTAATTATGCTTAGTGGCAGATTCATCGTAAAACACTGGAAAAGCCACACCTTTGTGGGGTGGCACAATCAATATTTAGAAGGCTCCGAAAACTGCAATTAGCCCTGTACTTCATAAATACCTGTCTACATTATTCTCCAAATGACTCCATTTCACACGCTGCTGCTATCATCATGATGAATCATTTCACATACAACTTTGAGATGATGACTTCTAAATTTAGAGCTTGGCTTCATGAAACCTCCCTGAATGTCTGTATATGATAAAGAGCAGTTCTGCTTGTAGGTGCCAACAGCTGACCTGGATAGCTGGGCACTTTCATGTGCTCGTCCCACTCAAACAGTTGAGGTTTGGCTTTTGTTTAAATAAATAGTGTGTGGTTGTATAAACTGATGGATAATATGTACTTTGCTAGCAAACCCAGTCTTGCTAAGTCAGCACCTTCTGCAACTTTTTATATATTCTGCCTCTTTTTATATATTAAGAGAAAAGAGAATAAGGTGAAGAGGATGATCACAACAAAACAGGTATACACACTACCTGCAGAAAAAAAATTTTTATGAAGATGCCTGTGCAGTTGTGCAAGCACAGGTATTTATTTGTGCTAGTTGCATTGTGCTTGGAAAGTTTTGGTGGTCTGATGATCCTTCAACAATACTTTCTTTCCTTGCACTATTTTTTGTGTGGTTTTTAAGTTACCAAGCTACCAGAGGGGAGTCTTTTATTTCAAACTGGATTTGTGCCCTTGGCAGTAGCGGTAATAGCACTAATAATTACATTTTTGTAGAATTAATAATTACATTTTAATAGAATTTTTGTTTGCAAAGTGCATTACAACTGGTCTGTAATTAATTGTGTACCTCTAACGACACAGAACTGTATCAGAGACTCTATGGCAAGAGAATTACAGAAGCACTTTAATTTTTCAGGGGCTGCTTTCCGTTCTTTCTCACTGGGGCAGCTGGTTTCGCTGCAGACCCAACTTTGGGGTGCTGAGTTGGGTCAGATGACTGCCGTCAGCTGTTAGTTGGGGGACTGGAAGTGGAGAGGGTGCTGCGTGTAGAAACTCGTATTCCACATAACCCAACAAATCATGTCATGCAAATGCTGTGAAAACCTGGAACTGGCTTTTCGGTATCCAAGTGGATGAGTTGGAGGCCACCTGGGCCGCAATGGCCCTCCAAAGCAGCTGATCGGTGGCTGTTGCTGCATGTTTTATGTCTTGACCATGCTCATGGAGCCCCGATCCTTGTTTGCTCATTGCACGCAGCAGCGTGAGCCACCTCCAGCCCCCATGTGTGCCGAGGAATCCCGCTGCCTGCAGGAGACGATGTTCTCTACCCTTCCTGGCAGACTGCATCTCAGCTCTGATTTTTTTTTTATGCATGTTTGGCTTTCTTGCCTGTACTGATGATATCGAAGGATAAAGCATTCTCTCCAGGAGATGGGGGTGTGTTTGGTCCTGGGACTGATAGGAGCATCCCTGGGTCCCTGTTGCCATTGTCGCTGCATCTGTATTGCCATGGATCATTCCTTTTGTTTGTTGACTATTAATAGAGTATTTAGTCTTAACTGGGCAACAGCAACCATTGTTTTTTGCATAAATAAGTCTGCACAGATATTTGCTTTAGGCTTTTAACTTTCAGCTTGAATATATTTATTTCAACTTTTTTGTTTGAGCATCCTCTCCGTAGGGATAGTTTGAATGTTTAAATTTCCTCGTCATGAGCAAAGGCTGTTAAGTGAGGTGAGATAAACGTCTTTGGGAAGAGTCCATAAAATCAATCCCCCTCTGAATGTCAGAGGGTAGCAAAACCAGCTAGCCTGTAAAGAAACATTGGGCGCTCAGCAGAAATACTCACAAGCTAGAAAGGAAAAGGATCTTTTCTACTCTATGAATAACACTGTAATGACACTGACAATGTAAATTTAGGTGAGTTATTTAAGCTTGATTTGTCATTCGTAATAGCAAATCCTGACAGCTGGGGAAGATATTTTATAGGGGAGGTAACTGAAGGGTGCTGGTGTCCCGGATCCCAGAGGCAGGTGCAGCCACAGGGAGATGCTCGGCCCACAGCTGCACACTCCCTGCTCGAGCTCATGTTCACCGTGCTGGTGTTTGGGGAAATATTCTTCTCTGCTTGCTCACTGTGCTGGTGCTCCTCTGACCCAGCTGCTTTTTCCTAGTTGCCGGTTTCTCTCGGTGCTTTTCCTGCTTAACCAGTTTTCTCCTTAGTTTTGTTTCCTTGTCCACTCGCTGAGTGTTTGTGTTATGCTGAGGGTGGTTCTTCTGAGTTTGTTAGTTTATTAGATTTTGAACTGTGTTCATTGTAGATATATTTACTTAACAAGGTAAACAACAAAGTAATGAAGCTCTAGCTGATTGTACCTTCGTTTGTTTTAAGTATTAGAACCTGAAGAAGACCATTTAAGTGGCAGAAAATAATGCCTGTGATCCACAGAAGGTAGTGTGGGACCATGCCACGTGGCGAGCGCCGGAGGCTGCGGTACCTCCCTTGGAGCGAGGGGAGGTCGGTGCAGCGCAGCATTAACGCCGAGGCTGTGAGTGACCCCAGGACTGGTCAGGGTTTAAATGCTTTGTGTCGTCAAACCCCCTGCACTCTGCCCATAGCGATGGAGGGAGGAAGCCTGCGAGATGTTTTTCAACTTTATCTCGGACGTTTGGGAAATAGGGCCAAAAAAAAAAGAAAATGTTTTCAAATGATGTGTGAAAGAGTAACCAATGCTGTGCTTGGACCGTCTACTTGCTAAAGCATGCAGTCCAGGACTGAGACCCTTTGCGTAAGGAAAATCCACATCTCAATAAACATTTTGCTGGGAATTGCTTTAAGCAAAGAGTCCACAACTAGTCTTGGACTTCTGTAGGAATTAAGTTTTATCAAGGAAAGAAGTGTTACTTTATGTACTGTAACACAAAGACAGAAACAGGGTCATGTGATCAATGGAAATACATGAATGAACACAGAAAACAGATTTATAAATATTTATAGTACTGAGATAATATCAAAGACTTCGCACAGATGTGCAGAGAGTTACAAATGGAAGGAGTTTTAAAAAATAGTGCTGTGAATTTTCCAGAAAGATTTGGGTTAGACTGAATCCTTTGAAGCACGCACTTTTTAGGAAATTTTGTGAGGTTAATTGATTTTTACTCTTGCGTCTTCATATATTTCAAAAATAATAGCCAGAAAGCGTCATTTTATTGAAGTCGTCCTGCAGTTGTGCTTGCTCAGGCAGAGCGCAGAGTGCCTGCCCTTGGTGAAAGCCACCTCCTTACATATGCCTGGGGGTTTTTAAGCCTTTAAGTGTACCGGTGCCCCTCCACGTTTTCTAATCCTTACTGTGACTGACACTCCCAGGTCTCGTGGCCTGAGATATCAGCAACTCCCTTCCATATGAGAACATTTCTCCTCATCCTGCAGTACTTACACTGTTATTCAAATAATAAAGTACATTATTATCATTAAATAAATAGCTATAATTAATGAATAATGGGCATAGCTTGCTTCGCTGGTTTACCCTTGACTGGTCCCCGAGAAATAGATGCCTGCAGCTCCCAGGCAAGGTAAGTTTCAGGACAGATCTGCTCAGGCACATGGTTCACAGGGTAATTTGTCTTGGTTATTAGAAGTGCTGTGGAGAGAGAGCAAACGAGCCCAGCAGTACAAGTGGCTGCCACCCCTCGTGGCTGCCACCCTCCAGCTCCTTGGGTCCTGCCAGTGCCTTGAAGTCAGCATCTGAGTCCTGAACAATTTGGGTAAACTCTCGTCAAGCGTGAGGGAGGACGAAGCAGGCAGGACCATGGTTTCCCCTTTCATCCAGTCTCCCTCTGTTTCTTTCTGAGTCGGGTTTATCTGTGTGCTATACAAGCCCAGAATTAGCAAACTATAAATGTGAGATTAATCAGGCTGAGTAGGTAGGTAAAATAATCTGATGGATGGTGCTGCTCCGCAGGTTAAGGCAGTCAGCCGGGGCGCTGCTAGTATCATCACTCCAAATCCTGCCTGAGCTGACGCTTCGGATATTTGATGAGTACCCGTATAAAGAGAAAAATAAGCCAGCGACCAGATCTATGGTCAGCCGTCCTCTCAGCACCCGGCGCCGCAGGCGGAGCAGTGCATCATGCAGTACCAGCACCAGCGCGGGCATCCTGGTCGTGGTCTCATATGAACCAGCTCCTGCAGGCAACAGGCAAACCTCATGTGGTCGCCTCTGCTCGTGGTCTTCCCCGTGCTGGCAGGCCATATAGCATGGGCAGTGGCCATGGTCCAGGGGTCCCTTCCCACCCATGATTCGGCCATTCTATCCTTCTCCATAGTCACAAAACAGTTTCAATATTTTATGAGAAGTCTGTCCACTTAGAATAAGGTAATTGATACAAGCAATTTCAGTTCCCTCTAATATAACAGATCTCAAGTGTGAAACCTCCTTAGTTAATGATCAGCATAAAATAAAAGTCTTTTTTTAGTGTAAGTTCTCAGTTAATTTTACAGTTCGGTTGAAGTGAAAATATCATTAAACAGGGTAGCATTAAACTTTATACTTATTGGACCTCCCCTACTCTGCAAGGGAGAGATAAGTTGGTGTCTCAACAGTTGCCATTGTGCATCGATCATTCTCCAATCCCTGTTTCTTGCACACGTCTGACTCTGCCGGCATCGCGAGTGTGAAGAGGCAGGACAAAGAGGAGGTCTGGGTTGCAAGCATCCCTCCTGGTGGTGCAGGCTCCATGCAAGCTGCAAGGGATGCACAAGCTGGATGGGTCTGGTTTGTAGATCTGCAGGAAGAAATGTGGTAAAATAGCTATTTCTCAGTGCCAAATCACCGTCTCATCTTCTGCATGCGTCACATAGGGCAAGACTCAAACGTAAGAGACATGTACTACAGGGTACATTGATGAGGGCAAAAATATGTCCTGCGGGAAACATTTGGGATCCTACATTGCATAGTGTTTGCCGGCACTGGGAGACACTAACGGAAGGGACTTCACGCTCTAGCTGAAAAATGCACGTTTGGTCTGGGAAGGGCAGCTTGTGGTGAATGGTACAGGGTTTCCATATCAGTGTGGTTTCTGATTGCTTTCGCTGATGGATGTGAACACAACCGCCCTGTGACAGATCTCTCCCTTAGGGGTGTTTCTCACCATCTCGCCTCCAGCCGACGGTACCGGTTTCGGTGCGCTGGTCCGAGGCAGGAGCCGTTCACAGAGCCGAGGCTGAGTGAAGTGCTCACTGAGACATTGAGGAGCAGCCCATCCACATGGGCTCTGGGGGTGGAGCTGAAGCAGGATAAATCCCGGCTTTCCCAGATTTCTGCCTTTCAGAAGTTGAGGATGACAGTGGCCAGGCGGCATGGCAAAGGTCACAGACGCAGGCACTTGCGTGTCGGGTGTGGGTCAGGCTCGCTGGCAGGAGCCCTTGGAGCACCACGGTCTCCCATGCCGTGCAGCTTATTTTGTCAAATAGCTGAAGATGCCCAAGATTGACCAGAAATGGTACTAAAACAAGGTGACTGCTGTTCTAGCCTGGGTTTTGGTAGGGTGCCCAAAATGGTCTCCGAACAAGTGCTGGGAAACTGGTACAGTTCAGAAGAGTCTCCAAGGGTATAATATCCTCCCCGAACCCTGCAGGGATGCTCAGCTGAGAGTCAGTCCCTCTCTTTTCCTTGATGTCATTAGAGAAACATGTTTTTATTCCAAATTAAATTTGCATGCAAACCTTGAAATAAAGCAATGATACTCCCATTTTATAAAGCAAGCGCTAGCATTGTGGGGTGGCATCCTTAATATTAAAAAAGTAATGCCTAATTTATTAAGAGTGCATACTGAATTAAAAAAAAAAAAAGGGTTGAAGATAACCTTTGTTAATATTACGTTCAACTGTAGTCCTGTTTAGTTCAACGCTGAACTGAAAGAAGTCCTCAGTGTGGATCCGAAGGCTGCGCTGGTTCAGGGTAGCGGCGCGAGGACGGGTGAATTGCTGAGGGGGAAGCACACGCAGGTCCTCTGTAATTGTTTGCCATCCGCCTGCAAAGAACAAGGAGCTTTGAAGGGTATGGGGGCTGCGGAGCTTTGTGCTGCTGACAAAGGACAGAGAATGTGGTTTCGGCTTTTCATCCCGCTGCTTTCCCTTCCTTCAAGGAGAGCATTAAGTACACGTTGTGATGGATTTTGTAGTGAGCTAGGTGAGAGCAAGCTGCCTTCCTTGAGGCAGGATAGGTAAACGGCCACATTTGCTGTTTTTAAAACCAAACTAGGCTGTAAGCTAGACTATAGCAAAATGCAACATTGCAACCGATGATCTTGGAAACACGAAGGCAAAATAACAGTTTTCAATTTAAAGGAGAGTTTAATGCTGTCAAGGAAACAGTAATGAGGAAACAAATTGTTATTTGGTTGAACTGTGGGAGACTGTTGTTAGAGAAAGAAATTTGAAAGATGCTTTGCTAGTTTGGGGAAAAAAAGGAGTTTTGGGAGTCAAAAGGTCCTGCTTCATGAAGGTGGGCGCACTCAATCTGCTTCACAGAGCCCTCTGCCATGAGCTCTGCAGTGATCACGGGCTCCTTTCAGGTGTCAGATTTGCTCTGCAGGATCTTCTTTTTGTTTGTTTCAAATTCTTTATCTAATTCTGTTAAACATCTGTTTGAGATTTGTATATGGTAAAGAAAAGTTCTCTAGAAAAGGACCCTCTAAGTCCTAAGGGTAAACTTTAAAACAAAAGTAAAATAGTGTCTGCTGTTGATAAATTTGGGGGGGGACTGGAGATTTTTAAACATGTTTGAGCTCCTGTTGGGGGACTTGGAACTCGTCAGCTCTAGGGGTTTGTGACAGGCTGCTGTTTCCATGGGCAGCTCCCTCCTTTGAGGTGTGAAGCAGTGCATGGGGAGGACCCGTTCAGCATTTTCGGGCAACCGCTCAGGCCCCGATTTATTTATCTTTGGGGTTTGCCTGAAACAAACAAAACACGCAGGCTGCTGTTTCCATGGGCAGCTCCCTCCTTTGAGGTGTGAAGCAGTGCATGGGGAGGACCCGTTCAGCATTTTCGGGCAACCGCTCAGGCCCCGATTTATTTATCTTTGGGGTTTGCCTGAAACAAAACAAAACACGAAAAAAAAAAAACCTAAAGAAGCAAAGGGTGAGGTTTTAAGGAATTATGCCACTTGTTTCCCAATAAAGGAATGTTTTATAGTATTATGTCCTCTGAATTAACATTAAATATGCAGTGGGGTCTTGCAGGGGCTGTGGTTTCACACTGTGATTCTTTGGTCTAAAAGTTTCGCTCTTCTCGCACATGGCTCTAAACCCAAATAAATCTCAGGCAAAGTAGTGTCCTGGGACGTGACGGTGACAAAGCTGTCCCCATCAGAGACGCTGCTCACGGCGCCGCGGAGAGCGTCCCCATCCTTCTCCCCATCTGCTTTCACCTTAACGATAGAACGTCTTCATTAGCTGCCCTGCTGGTAATCTGCCTCTGATGGAGATTAATAGAGAAAATATTTTCTAAACACTTCTGTATGCGTTTTCATTAATCTATGCTCGGAAAATTAATCTTGTGGGGCGACCTGCAAAAGGTGTTAATTGCAGTTTCAGAGGAGGATTTATCAAAAGTTTGAGGAGGTGCAGCAACAACTGCACAGCAGTGGCAGGAGTTTCAGAGGAATGTCCCTGTCCTTCAGACCCTTATGCTTAATGCAAATAAAACCATTTCTTTTTAAACCTCTTTGAAGCAAAGTGCAGTCTTGGCTCTGTGGGGCCATGTTTTTGCCCCTTCAGGTTCAGTGTGGGATTAAAGAAAGAATAGGTGAATAATTGAATTAATATCCATCCTCAATACTGTATCGTTATTTTTGAAGACCACTCAGACAGGGGGGGTTTGTTGGGGTTTGGGGTTTTTTTTTACAGTTACTAATAATGAAATTTGGCATGAAAATGAAACTCTGTGTGTTATGTGAGTGGCTTCAGTATGATGATGATTTATTGTCCACTTTTACTTAGGAAAGCACACTCAGTAAATTCCTTGTGATTTGTAAACCTATAGGCAATGTATTGGATAAAAATGATGAATTGGATGGCTGAGGGAACAGATTTCTGTCCACTCATGGGAGTCATTTTTAATGACACTTTTTGCGGTGTTAACGTGAGGTTTGGGGAAGCGAGCAACCCAGAATTTTCTGTGTTTTCTTCGGCTTTCCCTTGAATCTTGAATGTGAGTTGGTTTCAGTGACTGAGAAAATACTGCTTTTCGATTTTGTGCCGTAGCCAGCTTAAGTAAGACTCGGTACATGGTCAGTCTCAATGAAGCATTTTATCTTGGCAGTAAACAAGTATGTGAGCACGTATTCATGCCTTTTCTCCCAAATGCTGAAAAACAACTGTTTACAAAAATGAAACAAACACGTTTAAATTTACTCATGCCGCTGTGAATCTTCCTGTGATCTGTTCGACACCATGAATGTCTGAACACTATGAATTACACGTGAAAGTATTGATCTTCTTTTGAGCTATATTTAGCCAGTGAGAATTTTAGAAAGTGTTTGAAGTTTCTCTGCACAGATACTGGTTTTGTAAGAGGGGACTGCTCTCAAGGGATGGCGTTTCACCATTTCATTCTTGAAAAAAGCTGAAATAGTAAGTAATTTCATGTTCAAGTAACATTTCAGTTCTTGCTCAGATGACATCCTTAATTAGATCAGTGCATCTCACCTTCGGGGAGCTGAGAACGAAGAGCAGCCCTCTGAAACAGAAAAGTTAGCCTTTACAGATGGGGGAAATGAGGACCTCAGAGCTACTCTTGTAAGAACTAAGCTATTTGTCGTGCTGGAAGTGGAAAGAACAGGAATAACGTGGAAACGCTCTCCTCCAGCAGTTTTGTTTCCTGGGCCAGCTGTGTCCATCCCTGCAAAAGGACAGAGGTTTTTCAGAGCACCTTGTCTGCAGGAGCAGGGGAGACGGGACTCAGAGCAGCAGTTCAGCACACCAGTCGTGCTGCGCTGCTCTAAAGGAAAAATGCCTTTTCTGTTTACGTTAGCGAAGCTGTACTTTGTACTCGCATTCAAGGAAAAAGTTGTTTAGGATGAGAAAAATGCTGATCTGCCATACCCAGTAAAACATTCTGAGAACCAGGGGGGTGAAAAGAACAGACCTAATGGCATAAAGCTTAAAAGTTTATTTTATGAAGTCTCGTGGTCTTTTCCAATCACTGTCAGCCTAGAAGAAATGATTTGAATGTTTTGATTAGCTGTGATGGGGAAGACGGAAGATTTCTTCTGCGTGAGAAGAGGTGATGTACCAAAAATGATTCAGCATTCTGTTTTGTCAAATATCTCATCAGTGCTGTCTTGCTTTTATTGAGAGAATATGCAGAAAGCACGTTAGAAGAAAAACTGTTGAAACTGCCAGCTAATCACTTGACTTTCATTTGTCAATGTCCTGTGATTGCCTGGGTCTCCTTCCCTGTGCACCGTCACCAGCATCTGTACGCACGGCGGGACCCTGCAGCCCGGGAAAGAGCCAGGAGGTGCGCTGTACCCGGAGCCAGGGCAGTGCCCTGCTGCTGCGGTCATCCTCTGAGCAGCAAGGTCTGGGTGACCTCCAGTGATGTGGAAAGTGTGGACACGGGGGACTTTGCAACCCTCATTACCTGCTAAATAACCTGCAGATTCAATTGATGTTATTTGTTAGCATTTTCAGCTTCTTAGTTAAAAAGTACAAAAGGTTGAAGAGGGATGTGTAAGATCCCATCTGTGTAAGCAGAGTTTATAAGATTAATTTGTGTGAAGGCTTGCATCTAGCTAATCCATAATTAATCATCAAAGCCCACCGGTTCTATAATTGGATGCTAGTGACAAGTTAGTTAAAGCAAAATTAAATCCCTTCATGTCACGTTTGTGTATGGGAGACATTGCAGATTACACACTTAATCGATGCACCTTTGCTGTGGGTATCTGGTCGTTGCTGTTGCAGCTGAACAGTTGGGGAAGCGTGGGAGCATCCTTACCAAGTGGCAGGTACACGGTCCCGGCATGGTGGAGTCCAAGGTCTCAGGGCCACGTGGTAGCTGGTGCTATGTCGGCAATACGTGGCAGAACTCTCTGAGTGTCTCTTCAAAGAGAATAGTCCATGCAGAAGAGTGTAGGGACAGCTCTTTGCGGTGCAGCACCATACCTTTTCTGCCCTCCGGCGGCCCAAAGGGCAGGAGGAAAGGGACAGTCCAGACCTAAGGTCGAAGGTGCCTCCACCTTGAAGTCCCATTCCACCTGAAAGAATGCAAATAAACTTTTTGTTGGCAACATGTAGATGAATCCTCTTCAGACGTCTGTACTTTGAATGCCAGTGATAGAAATTACTATTACTTTACAAACAAGAAGAAAATTTGCTCTTGGCTTGCAATTTTTGCTTGTATTCTCAGTAATGTCTCAGGGCATATGGAAGATATTTGCTTTTGTGTTTAGAGTTGTATTTTCCTTCCTCAACAGTCCAAGTGTCCTAACTGTTAAATAGTCCTGAAGAACTCTTCAGAAGGCAGAGCAATAACTTGCAAAATCTTAGAGATAATGTCACCTCAGGAAGACACGAGGAAGGTCTCTGAAATTCTGCCGTTGTTCATACAGAGGATACCTCTTCCAACGTTCATTATGTGTCACGAAAATGAGCTTTCCATTCTCTGATAAAAAATTAATACAAGTAAAACATCAACCTTTTTGCTGCTTGTTGAATGTCAAAAACACTCAGCTGTTTGCTGGTGGTGAACTTCAGTAAATTTAGGCACACTAATCTTGAGAAATTAATGCTTTGCTGTTTGGGTTTTTGGGACAGGAATGAAATATTTATAAGTTGGTTGCAAGCAATATAAACTTAGTATTTCTACAACAGCTTGTCCAGAAAGACATTCTTAAATGCTTGCTTACTGTAGCTCCTGCCATTGCTTGTCAGCGATAGTGAAGCTCTAAGGATTTTAAATTGGAATGGGAAGATTTAGTATTGGCATACACAATAATTTGTTTTAGGTTGTGTAAATGCTTTTTAATTAAGGGATTCTTTGGAAGGAGGTTTGAAGGTCAGGTCCTTCCAAGTTTTCCATGCACTTAGATTCAATTTTCAGAACTCAGGAGCTGCTGAACACCTTAAATGACTTCGTGAAATGGGGAAGGGAGTATCAACTTCTGAAGCTCCCTTGATGGAATACAGATAGCCTTGCCACAACCATGCTGTCTTTCCACTCCATATTTTTGATGCTATAATGTGAATGATGCCACCTTTGCAAAGAACTTGAAGTGACCAGACAGGGAAGACTGCGTGTTGATCATTGAATCACTGACTTCAGTGGCTTCTGGTCTTAAATGTAAGTAAGCAGTATAAAGAGAACAGGACCAAGAAACTGGGTATCTCGCAAACCAGCTGAATGCGTCACTTTGTAGGCACAGTGTAGTATGTCTGCAGATAACTCCAGGGCTAATTTTGCACAGGAGAGGCTGCCAAAAAAAGATTTCGGCTAAGGCTTCTGGTCCATTCCAGCACAAAATTAGTCCAAGATAAAACTGCGTGTATAATTAATACCTCCCAAAAGTTCTTTTAGATATTTATATATTTGCTATAAGTTGTGTTTGTTAGACTTGTCCTTATTTACCCGAATCTGAAAGATGGTGCATGCATCAGACCCGTGTGCCTCACGCGATCGCACCCTGTGCCCTGCACCCCTCCATGGTCATTAGCAGATGTGCCTTTTTTCTGTCATGTGTGTGCAAAAAATACTGGCTCAGCCTGCATTTACCCAGGGCACTATCAGATTTTATCTAGTTTCCCCATGCTGTAATGGTCTCTTTTTTCCCGAAAAAGATTCAGCCGGATAATAAAAACTTTTCTAACTTCTGTGCAGCCTGCCTGTATGATGGCCGCGGTAAAGGCAGCTGGGCTTGAGAAGGTGTGGTGTTTTTATGGCAGTTAGTGGATATTCTCACCCCGAGCCCATCCTTGTGTCTTTGCCACAGACCCGGTATTCACTTTTCACCCTCCTGGCCCCCCATTGGGTGTCCTGTGGGATTCGCTTCCCCTGCTCTCTCCTGGTGTCCCTGTTGAACAGAGCACAGCCAAGAGCATCCCGACAGGAACCCAGGGTTAAAATCCAAATCCGAGGTCAGGCAGAGGTATCGATGCTCTCCCTGTCAATGCCTCTTGCCCCGGCTTTTGTCATAGCTCTGCTGCGCTCCGAGTCGTTAAATTATTCAGCCCTTTGCAATCCGTCTCTAATGTTGAACTCCCCCTTTTCCATGGTGCTGACTTCCAAAGCCTGGCTATCCCCTGAAAAAAGAGTATTTCCTCTTTGTTCATTCTGAGTTTATCAGACATTAATTTAATCAAGAAACCCTTTGTTCTTTTCTTACAGCAGATGTTAAAATGGAATGACTCATCACTTTCTAAATCTTTTTATAATTGTGTATTTGCTACCTCAGTCAAGTCTCCACTAAGACCAGCTCAATAATCCTTTTTTTGTGCAATGTTTCCTCAGATATAAATGTATTTAGACCTCTACCTATCTTCATTAACCTCTGCTGAATCTGTTCCGTCTCAGCCCCCCTAACAGCTGAGATGACCAACACAGACATTAATGGTTCGTACAGGTTTGTATCTGATTTTCCATTTACGTTGTAGTAGACATGATTAAAACCTTCAAGTAAAATTGCAGCTAAATCCTGTCATAGCCTAGCCCATTATCTTTTTGTTCTCCTATTAGGATTTTAGGCATTTCTTTGACATATTTTTATTGCCAGATTAGGAGGAAAACACTTGACTTGTTTGCAACATTCTCATTATATTGTCTTTATAACATTTCTAAAAGAGAATAAATATAAAATGCTTCTGTGTATTGTGGTCATATTTCAGTCTGACATTAATATGCTCCATGATTTTCCAGCTCACAATTCTTCTAACCTTGTGGTGACAGTCAAGAAACCCTCATACCTGGGGAAACGTGCGGGTGCACAAGCTGCTGGAGTCTAGATGATGTGTGGGGACCCGGGTAATGTCTCTGTCCTGTAGGTTTTATGTATCCCACTTGAGTAACTGCCAGGACGGTGTCGGGTTAGAAAACCGTCTCGTGGAGCCAAAGCGGCCTTTTGTACCACTTTTCCTCTTATTAACCCACCGCTGATGTTGGGGTCGTTGGGCTGCTTTTCCCTTACCTGAGAATATGGGAATCTGGGTTTCGCATTAAGCTTATGTCATCCAGATCTGCTCTTAATAATTGCTTGCAAACTCAGACTGTTTCGTATTTAACGTGTATTTTAGACCATCCATCCGTAGAGTTTGTGCCACGCTGTTTGTACCCAGGTCCAAATGGGACATCTGTCTCCGAGTCCCTTTGAGGTTGGCTGGTGGAGGTAAATGTTGGAAAAGTACGTATCCTGCGTACCCGGTCGTGCAGAGGTTGCTTGCAGCGTGTACTGCTTGATCCGTCAATGAGTTTTCTTACCCTTGCATGACTGATACGGGCTGTCAGTGCCCCAAAAGCCTCTAGCCCCGCTGTGCCGAGGAGGTTGTCCCGATGACGCAGGGGCTATAACCCTGACCTACTGTTGCGGCTTCCCAGAAATCTTACCAAATATTCCCCGTGTCCCAGGGGAGGGTAAGAGCACAGGACCGTTGATAATGTATAGGCTGACCTCATGCGTGCCACATACATGATCTATCTCAACTTGGTACCTGTGTGTCAGCCTTGCTTCGTTTGTCTCTAGCACACATCTCACAGAGGCAGCTAGGTGGGAACAGAAGACAGCAGGAGGTGGAGATAAGACCATCCACCTCTCCCAGAATTTGTTCTAGTAAGGAACCTTTGATATTTCAAATGAGTAGTTTAGTTTCCATTTAAATTTGTTTGGCCTTGTTTTCTAGACATTTGTTTCTTTGTCTTTCTCTCCTAGGTTAGTCACTAAATAGCCAACGTTTGTCTCTCTGTGGATACTTTTGGTAAAGGTATTTGGTTACTGTGAACTTTTTGCCTTATGTTTTTTAAAAGAAACAAAATAGGCTGCGCTCCAGCTCTCCCACCTCAACACATTTTTTCCAGTCCTCTCCTTATGCCACCTCCAGCTTTTCAGCTGCAGACACCAAATCTGTTTGCTTCTTTTTATGTCTGGTTTCCTCCATCTCTTCAGCATCCCTCGAGTATGCGTCCAAGAACCAGATTATCTCCGTTCGTCCTGGTGTTGCATAGTCGTCACATGAAGCGGTGTGCGAGCTGTGGCTGTGTAATCCTTTCCAGAGCCCTCATTACCCTCCAAGAAGTGTTCCCCCATCTTGGAGAAAGGGTTACCCAGACACTTGTTTTCCTTGAAGGAAGTTCATGTTCCCAAAACATCCTGTTCCCTCCGCATCACAACCTTGCCTGCGCTGCCTGCTCCTCCACGCTCCTTTGGTCACTTGTAACTTTTGTTTGCAGCAATTCCCTGTTTGTCATCAGATCACTGATGCAAAGATTTAATAGTGCTGGGCTTCAATTCCTGAAGAGCGTGATCGGGAGACTCTGATCTTAAATTTCCAGTGGGTGGCCACGAGATGAGGCTTGGCAGCAGGACAGCTGTTGCTTATTTTGAAGCAATATTGACTGGTGTATTCGCAAGATGCCTGTTATCTTAATATCCAGAGCCAGTTCATGACGAACACCTGCTTCTTTGTCATAGAGTTCAGATATCTCTTGTCTACCAGCTAAGAGTGGTACTTCGCTGTAAACTTCTCTTTCATGAAAGAGAAGATGACGTTACTCCTGAGATTCGGATGTTTTTGGTTTTATCATGTCATTCAGAGCATCCACAAGAGTAGCTTCAGAGCAGTGCTTGCACTGCATGGCCTCTCTCCTAGATAATCCTCCTAGAAATCAGTGATTTGTACTCAACTTTGCTCTTACCCGTCATCTGAAACATCTCTCAGGTCTCCAGAAAACCTTGGAGATTATTCTAGAATATTCAAGTTGGTGGTTGCCAAGCCATGGGGGTCTTTGTGGTGCAGGAAAGTGATGGGCAGAAAACTAATTTGGAGCAGGATGCCATGCAGGATGCCCGGCTGGGTTATCAGCTGATTCGGAGCAATCCAGTGGTCTCCAGGATGCCCAGCTGGGTTATCATGGTCATCCCCGGTGGGGGTTTTTTTTATGATTTACAGGTTTTGGGTTTGGTGGCAAGCGACATGGGCAGCAAGGAATGAGGTGAGTAGTGTGAAGCCTTTTGTGTCAGATTAGGAGGTGGTTGGAAAAGGATATTTCGTGACTAATTGGCCGTGACCGCTTGCCCTAAGGAAACTTTCAGCTCCTGGAAAGCTCATAATCCCGTTGAGGATCCCGTGCACGCTCCCTCCTTGAATTGTTCCTGAGGGAAAGCTGAGACGTTTTCCTCCTACGTCTCACAACTTTGTCCCTATCCAGGCAGCATCCCTCCCATACAGTTCTCACCCAGCCCAGGGTGATTAAGCACTTAAATTGATTAATCAAATTTCTTGTGATGAGAACTACTGTCATTCATTAATCTGAATGGGATTATAAATAAGAGTTGGCAGATAGGGGAGACAAACATGTTGACAGATAGAGCTGCTGCTTTGAATACAAATTACACCACTGCATCTGGAGGGTTTTAGCTCCTGGCAGCCTCGGGATATGGCTTCCCTAAAGGTAGAATTAGACTGGGATTAAAGTATCCCCATATTAATAAAGAAATATGCATTTATGAACAGGCAGCTACTGCAGGTGGGTGTGTGGGACTGCATACCAATGATCCTACAGCAGGACTGGGCTGTGGATTTTGCTTCCTCTGGAATTCATGAAAGATTTTATGAGGTTAGGTGTAGTCAAAACTCAAGGATAACCCAATTGCAAGTGTGTGGCTAATACCAATTTGAGCAATAAAGAGCAGACTAGCGTGGGCAGTTCCTATTGAATCGTCTTGCAGTTGACAGCATCGCAAATAACAGAAAATTCGTATCAAATTTTGCGCTTGTAGAGACGCTGTCCAATGTTCACTTTTTGGAGAAACAGCGCCTTGTGCTTTTCATACTGTGACTTAATGCAGGATGTGGTTTAGGTAACTTAGGAAAGATGTTGAAACCCTCGCCACGTTGCAGCCGATGGCAAAATTCCCACCAACTGCAGCAGGGCTGGAGTTTCACTGCTGGGGAATTAGGTGGCTCTGCAAGTCGTTTCTCTTGTTGCAGAGCAGCAGGCAGGATTGCTGCAGAGCATGCTGAGATTAAAGCTAT
This sequence comes from Aptenodytes forsteri, assembly GCF_000699145.1. Lineage (NCBI taxonomy): Eukaryota > Metazoa > Chordata > Aves > Sphenisciformes > Spheniscidae > Aptenodytes > Aptenodytes forsteri. The sequence goes on along the minus strand of NW_008794753.1, from coordinate 367,609 downwards.
CGCTTCTTGTTGAACTGGCCTCATGCATTTCTTTTCATAAATATTTAAAGAGTCCTTATTAAAAGAATTACCAGTATAAAAAATTAAGAGTTTGATAGCTGGCGCGTAGCGTGCTGCGGTGTTGTTTTAGTCTGTGGTGGAAGGTCAGGAAGCCAACATGCTTCTCGCCATCACAGGAAGGCAAATTCCTCTGCGTTGACACTGCCTGTGCCTGCCTGGCCTCCCCAGAAATGGCGAATGGGTCAGCGGCTGGGTGCACGGCCAGGCTCTCTCAGACAGGAAAGGCAGGGGCTTACGCAGGACATAAACAACCTGCAGAAAGGCTTGACCTTGGACTTCAATTTGCTCTTGAGCTGCAGGTAGGAGATCAATGGGTAAGTGCCAGAGGATTCGATAGCCAGTGGACAGCACCAGTAAATGCTCTTACTGAAAACACAGGCTACCAGCATAAAGATCAGGTATAGAAAAGAGAGGTTTGGGCAGGCTGGAAAATGCTGTTACCAACTTGTTTATTATTATAATAATTTAACCCACTGCGTGAACAGCCCCAGTGGATTCGTAATAATATTTCTGCATAACTTTTCCTTTGTGGCAAGTCTGATGGAAAGAATTCCGTGGTGCCCGGCTGTGCAACGGGCTTTGAACGTCTGCACGAGGCCGTGCGCAGGGCTTTGGTTACCGAGCCCCTTCCTGCGAGGAGAGTGGCTGCGCACCATTAGCGTCTTAACGGGGAAGGTGGGAAACCCAGCAGGAGTTTCTGCCGAGGCGGAACCGCCGAGTCTCCGTCCTCTTTCCAACGAGGCACCTCTCCCTGTGCCACCTGTGCAGCGAACCTCAGCAACGGCAGCGCGCCAAATTCCCAGACCCGGGTTTTTTGGACTAGGGAAAAAACCACATACGTGTTAAAGAGGAAATGTCGCTATCCTTCAGTATCAAACAGGTAACACAGTTCAGCGTATCTCTTTTTCATGCATCAACATAATACATAGAGAGTCTAAAGACCAGACCTAAAGGAAATAGCACTCACTGGAAAAATCAAGGGAAGATGCTAAAATACCTCACTTTCTAGGGACTGCTCTCCTTCCTGCGTGTAAGGAAGACGCAGCAAAGTGTGCCAAAGCGGGAGTCGTTCTCAGGGATCTGAGTGAGAAGTCTTCAGGTGAAGAGCCATAGTCTGTGCGGCGGGACTATGACAAAGAAAGGTCTGAGGATCAGATTGGGAGGGTGGAGGGACATCTGTCAGGCATACAGCGTGGGATTGCAGGCATAAAATTTAAATTTTAGAATTTGGGGTACCGAAGATCGGTACCCATATGTGTGGATTTCTGCCAATTAGCCAATGTCACTAGAAGAATCATTTCTAACAGTAAGAAAGTTAAAACCCGCAATCCTTGCAGTGACTTCAGAACTCCACAGAGGGAAAAGAGGGTTTGAAAAAGAACCCATTAAACATTTAAATAATTCATTAAATATTGAACATTTCAAAAATTGCTTTCTAACAAGTCCTGAGGTAAACAGAACAATATTTGGTAATAAAACCTACCAGAAGTGACAAGGTCCTGCAACGAATAGAGCTTGGCTCTAGATTTTGAGGCTGCAGTAACTTCTCCTCCCTTGATTAGCCATCAGATGAGATCCCTGGGCTCAATCCAGAAACCGTTATCTAGGTATAACTGCTGGTGACATCAAGGGCATCAGGAGGGTTTGAAACACGTTAGAAAAAGAGCCAATAGTATTACAACCAAAATTCTTGCACCAGGCTGAATGCCTGAGCGCCGGCCAGTGGCCCGATGCTGCAAAGAGGTACACTGTGATGCTGCAGCTGTGTCAGCTGTAGCCCAAAAATGAAGGGTCAGGTTCTCTGGGATTTTACAACTGCGTAGAAATTTTAAGATGGTTTTTGAGATCTGCTGTCAGTACGTAGGGACTCCTTGCCCAAACTGGCAAACTATAAGCAATTGCTTAATTTTTGTTGACATTGATAAAAGGCAAACTTTGCCAGCAGTGCAGATCAGTCCAGCACTGAGATCTGAGCACCGTTTTTGTGCTTTGCTGAATCAAAGTTACTATCTATAAACGTTGGAGGAAAATCCAAACCTGTCTAATGTCTGTGTTTCACTAAGGTCAGGAGTGTGAAAACATGCTTAGCAGTGTTTTAGTTGAAGATTTGCTGCAGTAACGGGAAGTTTTGGATGCCTCCCTATGTTATGACACTTTTCCCTTTTTAGATCAAAATAAGACCTCCGGGTGGCGCCCGCCTGTCCCCTCCCCCCGGGTGATTCCTTGGCTCTGCAGGGTTCAGCCACGGTTACACCTCCCTATTTTAAAAAGCTGAACTGGGGCTGATCTGTGCAGAGAAACGTTGAGGTCGGTTTCTTGTCGCGTCCCCGTCAATGTCATGTCACTGTGCATCACTTTGCCCTGTAAGAGTTGTCAAAAACCTGCTTCTCCGCTCGGTTGGCCAAGCCTCTATTGTTGCTCCCCCCGCCCCAGCCACATCTCACTGCTGGGGGAGGAAAACTAAGACCGATGGCATTAGGTTCCCCGTGCGTGGTGTTGGCATCAAGTCAGGGGGTTTTATAGTAGCACGTTGGCTTTTCTCACTGAATTTTGATTAATGGAGCAGGCGGGAGCCGCTGCTGTCTCCCAGCTCCTGCGGCTGACAGGGGCGAGCCTAATCTGATGTTTAAATGGATTTGGAACGTGTCCGTGGCTTTAGCATCCCTGTCCTGAAGGAAGGACCATCTGCTACAAGATAACCCGATCTTGGAGGGCGCTTACTTCAGGTCTGTTTGAAAAGAGAGGTGACACACATAAAATTTGAGGGTTTTCCCCAATGCTTGCTAATTTTGTGGCTGAGAGGCAGCTCACGTTAGAGACTCACGGTTTTCAGTTGCCTTGCTTTTCCAACCTTGCTCTGCCCTGTCGGAGAAGATCAGCAGAGAATTTTGTGGGTACTTGTTACAGACGCAGACGGAAAATCACTCCTACATGTAAAACAAATGTATTACTACAAACAGCTAACAAATTTGTCTGATCATTATTTGTATGAAATCCAGAGAAATCAGTTTCAGGAAGATTGGATACTGTCTTTGCTGGGATATGAAAAAGTTGGTGAAAAGAATTCGATAACAGTGGTATCTATATGAACAGATGATGGAAATGTCTGTGATAGGGATGGCAGAGTGGGTTTTATTGTTGCATTTTGACTGGTATCTCTGAAACATAGGTAGGTTACTGTATTGAAGGATGCAGAGATGAGAACTTACAAGCTGCTTTTCCATTTTCCCTTCTATGTCTGAGAAATCTGTACCAAATGCAGCCTGCATGCTATTGCACGGCTGCAGTTCCTGCGTTGTACCCTTCCTGGGGCGGTGCGTGGCTGCCCAGGTAACGGGCAGGCTGAGGGTAAGAGCAGAGCTTGATTGGGCTCAGAGCGAGCCGCTAATTTAGGAGACCTGTACCCTATCATCAGGATGACGAGAAGAATGAAGCTAATGCCTCATTTGGCTTTCCCGGGAGGTTTGATCCACGGTAGCAGTGCTGCCGCTGCAAGCAGTCTGCTATTCCCTGATGGAAATTGGTGGAGGAGCTCTGAAATCGTCGGTGTAATTACAGAAGGAGATACCACACAGTACGGTGGTGTAACGGGGATGTGATTAGGTGCTAGACTTGAGTGCACGCTGCTCAATGCCACCACAAGAGCTAAGAGCTGCAGCGGTGGCTTTCCATCCTCCCGTGCTATCGGTGTCACAGGCCATTGAAGCAGTTGTTGTCCCTGTCCCTGGTTTGTTAAACATCGGGATTATGTTCCTACCAGGGGTTTTGACTTCCTCCTGTGGGCCACGGGAAATGTTACGCTCAATTTTAGGGCAATTGGCACCAGAACCAGCTTCCAGAGATGTGCCTGCCTTTGTTCATCATGCCATCGCAGAGCAGAGGACTAAGCAGAAGCCGGCACGTGTTGGGGCACACGCCCAGGCAGCTTTTGGGGCCTGAGGCTTCCCTTGCGTTGGACTCCTTGGGGTATTTGGTGGCCATTTCTACGTGGGCTTCTAGCTCCTACCACGCCTCAGGTGGCTGCAGGCAGCAGCCTTTTCTTTTGCAGGTGCGTTTGCTTGATGTAGGAGCCTTTTCATAAGGAATTTCACATCCCCTACTTTGATGATTTCATGATTTTTTTTCTTCTTTTTTTCTTTTTAAACCATGTTTTGGATTTCACTTGTCTGGTAGTCAGATTCCATTATTTGGGGCATTTTTTACTGCTGTTGCCATGTTCGTTTGAAAAGACTATTTGTTTAGGGATTTCAGTGCAAATCCCGAGCTGTTAGGGTTCGCACAGGGAACGTGTGCCCTTTCCTGGCAAGTTCATTCCTCCCTTTCTTCTTTCCTCTCCAAAAGAAACAAGGAGGATCTGAAAAACTGGCTGGCAGGGAAAGAGGGATGCCGACACAGCTGCCCCTTGGGAGGAAGGGGACATCTCTGATGCCAGGCACTCAGGGGTTTGCTGTTCAGGAAAGGCACCATGGCAGGAGCCTGTGGTGCCAAGCAAGGGGCCTGGTCCATTCCTGCCTCCCCATAAGCCCGCAGGCAGAGGGCACGGTCCTTTTTCCAAAATAACCTGTATGGATCCTGCTTGTGATGTCTGCAGGCTGCTGGGGTATTGGAACTTGAAGCCTTACACCATAAAATTACTCGAGTATATTTTAATAATTTAGAGCCACAGGTCTTACGTGGTTTGTTCTCTAAAGATTGATTTAGCTTCTTATTAAGGGAATTGGGCATTCAGTGTGAAAATCTGAACAAACTCTAGGCGGTTTTTATTTTTTTTAAAATATCCACAGGTGTAACTCACCGGGGAGAAGAATTTCAAAGCCTGTCCAACCCTATCTTGAATTTGTTATTCTCTTGCTTTCCTATTTTCATTCCCAAGGTGTTCTTGTTAAGGAAGAACACCTCAGCATTATTGTATTATTTTTAAATAAGCCACAATCACTTTAAGGAGCTCGGGATAAAAAAAACTACTAATACTTTGATTCCCCCCCCTCCAGTTTTCAGAAGTTTGATAATGCAAAGTGTGGACTACATATAAATGGAGGGGTAGGCAGTTGTAATTGCACAACTCTCCCCCTCTGTCCAGAGAAGGCCCATTTCTCTTTAATTATCCGTCGATTTTAAAAAGGTGCAAGATGAAGTGGAGCTGGCAGGGCCTGGCTCTCCGGGAGCAGCATGGTTTATAAGCAAAGAAGATGCTTACAAACGCAAACTTGTGGAGGCAGGTATGGATTTCGCATTCAAGGGGATCCGCGTGGGTCGTTGCTCCCAGCTGGTTTGTCAGTGCAGAGAGGGATCCCCCACCACTGCAGGACTTCAGGACAAAGTCTGTGCTCTGTGCACCCTCCAGCTCTGTAAGCCGTGTAATTTGCAAGGACAAGCACACCCCTCCCCGAAAGGCGAATGTGGCGTGTGTTGCAGGAACCAATGCTGCAGTGCTGGACCGTGCTGCCACCGCTGCCGTAGGCATCGCTGTCCCGCCGCAGCAGCGGGGACGGGAGCGATCCCTGTGGGCCAGTGTCCATGTCCCTCAGCCAGTGCCGCTCAGGGCTTCTCCGGGGGACAGGCTAGTGCCGGCTCCCATGCCGCATGGCTCCCGTGGGAGGTGGCAGCCGCTCACGTCTCGGCCTCTGTTCTCAAAACAGAAATCGATAAGCTGCTGAAGTGGCGTTTCTCCTCAGATGGTTCAGAAATGCCATTTCTTTTCTCCTGGAGATTTTGTAAACTTAAAAGAGAGTCATGAAAAAAAAAGTTCTCCCCTGTCCAGCCCATTAATTCAGCCTGCTCAGGACAAAATTAACCTTGGCAAGCCTTCCAGAGGAGAGAGTCATTCTAACCTTAAAAATCTGCTGATTAAAGCTGGTTTCAGGAATTCGATTTCACTTAATGCGTTGGCTGAGCGCCCAGCCCAGCATTAACATAGCCACAGACACACAGGCCTGCGCATTTTCTACCTCCCCGATAGAGAAAAAAACAAAAAAATAAAAAAAAAAGAAAACCCAGCTAATGAAACCCCTTTTGCCTGTTTTAAGCAAGAATTCATTTTAAAGACTCCTTTAGCTAAAGGCATTAAGTGTGCCCTGGTTACCTGTCTCCTAAGGCCAGCCAAGGAGGTAATTCCGTTCTCCTGATTAGTTGCAGCGTCATGTGTCGAGCTGTCCTCTGCCGACCGGGTGCTTGGTGGCCCTGACCTGGTGCGAGGCAGAGGGGTTCATCGCTGCCCCGTGTTGGAGGCAGGGGGTCTGAGCGGAGCCGAGCATGGGAAAATCGCCTCTATGCACCCTCTCCCTGTAAACCCACATGTACCGTGCTATCAAACTTTAGATTTTACGTCATCTAACAGCGCTTAACTCATTAACCTTGAAAATCTTCCAAAACAATGAAGCTCAGATTTCTAAGGTTTCTATTTATATCTTTAAACATTTTTTATGCCTTTTTATCCGAGAATTAATGTAGTTTTTATTGCTGCCATCACTCCTTTTGTCTTCAGTCCAAAAGCTGGGTTTCCAGGGGGTGTTTCTCCCACTGCAGTGCATTTCTCCGCAACCATGTTATGTCTTGGTGCAAGCGCACGGTGCCAGCACACGGTGCCTGTGAAGAAGAGTTCCCCACTGTCTCTCCGAGGCCAGGGGGCTTGCTTACGCGTGGGTCTCCTTCATCCCAGCCACCCAAGTTAGAACACCAAGCCCCAAAACTTCAATCCAGAACTAGATTCCCATGTCGTGCCATGTGGGGAAAAAAAAGAAAAGAAAAAATAAAAAAAAAATCACTTCTGTATTCTGGATGCTTTGTAAATTCTGTGAACTGTTAGGGTTTTCTTAATGGTTTGCTGAAATGTTGAAAACCAGTTTCATGGAGGTGGGATGCTTTTATGTAATTCATTATTGACACCTGTAGAATTATATGCGAGACAGATCTGGAGATAGAGAGCAACTTTTCTACCTACTAAAGGCAGCGAGCTACAAGGAGCTCAGCATTGGTGCTTGTCATTATTTTTTGTTTTAATCATGGTAAAGTTTCGATTGACTTCACAGCAAATCGGGGTTGTGAATCAAGTGGAGGTGTGCTGATATATATTGGTATATATTGATGTGTATTGCATGAGGCGCTATGGGTGTTTCGCTGTTGCGAAGGCTCTTCCAGCAGCGTGCTCCAGACCAGCTTTCCCATCCTCGCTGGGAAGCTGGTCGGACCGGGAGACACTGCACCTACCAAGCCGCATTCTGAAGCTGGGGGACCAGCTCTGAGTCAGCAGAACCAAACATTAAAGACATTTTAATGCAGACCCTGGTGCCGTGCAGCCAGGAGTCGCTGTCAGGGATTATCTTAAACAAACGGCGTCTGCTTTTCCCCAGGCTGAGTGGTGGGATTTAAATGTTAAGCTTTTCTTTGGATTATTTTCTGCAGGGTTTTTTTCCCATCTATTTTTCCTCCCTGCTTTTTTGTGTGTGTGGAATGTACTCTTGACACATTTAAAAACATTATTAATCTTTGTCATTTGTATTTTAAAAATAACTCGATGATAGCAGCTAGCAGTCCTTAAACCCTTTTTGATTCAGTCTGACCTTGCGAGCAGTGATCTTGGGGAGGAGACGCTGCCGCCAGCCTCCCCGTGTGCTTGCCGATAAGTGTTGTGCATTTAACGACACACCTCCACGCTCACCCTGTTACAGGGCACGCTAACTATGTCAGGGCTGGCAAGCTTGCTGCTTGCAGAGTGTTTTCATAGGTTGTGAGGTGCCTTCCAGACAGAAGGATTATAAATGAAGATTTACCGGCCCCTTTGTGTTCATGCGAACAGCCAGTGTCCTGCGCTGGGGGGATGGCATGGACGGAGCTATGTCCCGGCACGGGCTGGTGCATTGGGCAGGATAACGGCGTCACCGGGGCACTGAGCGCAGGTCACCCCCACCAGCACCGGTAAAGCCTTGATGCCACACGTCAACCTTCACATCACTATTGATGCTGTGGCATCCATATCTGCAGAAACAGGTATTCGAGATGACTGGGATGGTGATTTAGTGATAATTTTTTTCCAGTACCCATCTGTTTAGGTCCCACTTAACAGAGTTTTAAGTCTTGCTGAAGTCTGGCCAGAGCTGGGGCCATCCCGTCCTGCAGCCGCTGCTGCCAGGAGGATGCTGGGTGACGATTTCCACACCCCGGACCATTGAGGACCCCCTGGTAGGGTACAGACAGGGCTGTGAGCAAGTGAAGAGCGCATTAATCGTGAGAGTCGTCATAATCGATGCAGTCGCTGGAGTAAAACAAAAAAAGAAATTCCCCTTAAAAATCCCCTGCGGTTGGATTTACTTATTTTTTCCTTCTGTAATGGCAGAATACTGGTGTGCCTAAAAAACGCGCGGGCTGTGATCTTCCAGGGGAAATATCTGAAGAAAGCTGTGAGCAGATTGCTGGGCTGTTGCAATCTCGCATTTAAGGAAAACTAATCACCTTCGGTATGGGAGAATATATCATTATACGCACACCCATCCCCCATGTGTGCTATATTAAAAGCCAGTGGAGTCAGAAAATAATATTGCTTTCTTAATAATAAACAAATCTTGTGGACAGGAATTGTACCGGGATCTTTTAAATTAAAAACAGTTTTGTGTGTTTGGTTTGCACTGGGCTTAGCTTCCAACCGACAGGGGTGTTGAAAAGTTTTAACGTACTGGAAATTTGATTTTTTCCTGCAGAAAGAATTCCTTAGCCTTACTGATTTTGGTTAATCAGAGAAGCAGAGTTCATTTAAAAAAAGAAGAAGGAAAAAAAAGCAACTGTATTTTGGCATTTTGCTGGATAACATACCTGACAGCATTTTTTTCAGTTTACAAACCCTAAATTTTCAGTTTCCATACCCAGGTGATAAACTATGGAAAAGAGATGTTTGTGTTGTGTTTTTTAAAAAATAAAAATATGTTGAAGCAAAGATTAAAATACAGCTAACCAAACCCACGTCTGTGTTGTGTGTCGGGATGCAGAGCACCGTGGGGAGACTCTGTTTGCTCTGGCAGCACCTGGGTGGCTGAGCTGCGGGTGAAAGCAGCGTGCTGGTGCAGCGGGGGCTGTTAGGAGAGTGATTCTGTAACCTGTAACAACATTTAAAAAAAAATCTGGGGGTGCTGTAATCTGGTGGTGTGTGTTACCAGCCGTGGACCGACTTCAGAAATTACATCCTCCGGTAGCAGATAACACGCTGCAGGTCCCATCCCTGGCGCTGCCTCCGCAGGTGATGGTTTCTTTCGTTAACTCGACTCTGCTTTCTCTCTTTTTCTGTCCCTAGTGCTTGTACGGCTGCTACGTCCATTCCTCCATCATCCCCACGTTTCACAGAAGGTGCTACTGGCTTCTGCAGGTAGGATGACAACAAATTCCTCTCTCCTGGGGGTAATCCGGTCGAGCCCGTAGGGCTGTGTTTGGCTGCTGCTAGGGAGGTTGGCAGTCCCGTGTTTCATTGATTCGGAGGATTTTGTTTGTCTGAAGGTGATGGGGATTTTCTTAGTTGTGTGTCTCTGTTCAGAGGTATGATATATTTTCTCTGGGTAAGTTTCTAGCAAATATAGAGCTGATGCCAGCTCAAACGTTCCCTAAACAGAGAGTCAGCCAAGGTGAGACTTTTTTAAGGTTTTCAGTTGTCTTTTCCCATTCTGAAGTGAGGCAGGTACAGGAGCTCGGGAAGCCAACTGCTATACTGGCACGCGATGGCGAGGGAGAGAAATCAGCCCTGTGGCTGTGTTTGAATTTGGGGTGAACCTTGTGGCTAGCCTTGCGGTGGATCTGCTTTCCTCCAGTGGGGAGTTTAGTCTCAAGGGAGTTTTTTGGGGTCACTCAATGAATTTTCTTCTGGCTGTTGTGGGCACAGTGAAGCCCCTGGAGGAGCCATGCAGAGTTTTCCTCTTATTTCTGCAGGGTTTGGGTAGTGGCCTGATCCTCTCCAGGCCTCCTTGGGCTGCGGTGGGTGTGCTTGGGTTCACACGTGGGAGTTTGCCCAGGTTGGGCGTTCGCTGGACCAATAACCCTACGTTTGCGGAGCTATTTATGTTATTCACTGGTTACTGTTGCTTACAAAGTGGAAGCAATTTGTTTTCTTTTGTTAGAAAACAGCATTTGACACATATTGTAATAATATTATTGTTTTAAAGATTAAACCCCTGCAGTCCTGAAAACAAACACGTCTGAGGAAAGTGACATCTGTTTCAAGAAGCAAATGGAAAATAATCCTTTTTTCCCCCCGGTTTTGCAATTGCACTTCCATATTAAAAAAGAAGATGCTTCTGCTGTCACTGCTGCATGAAAGATGCCCCACAGAGCAAGGGTGACCCACAGAGGATGGTGCCCGCACCGTGGACGTAATCAAAGGGAATGTGCACAAAATGTCACTGTCCTCTGTGATGTTTATGTGCATCTCAGCTCTGTTTGCATCCTCTGCATATAAATGCCATGTGTAAAGGGGAAAACGCTTCGCTGCAGCGGTGGGAGCAGTATTTCACCTCCACGGAGGAAAGCTGTGACTCCACTGAAAACGCAGCACGACCACATCAATCCTGCAGACGTTTAGCACTTTTCCCTGCAGCCTCTCAAGGTCCTGACCTGCGTCCGTGGTTGGATGCGAGCAGCGAGAAGAGGGGGAGTGGGGTGTAGGTACAGCTAAAGAAGCCATTAAATGTTCATGGTTCAGTGTGCCGAACCGAGCAAAACCTCTAAACTCACGGTCCAGTTTGCCTGGGGTGGCAGACAGCTGCTCACCTTGTTGTTCAGCATCCGTCTCTGCCGGTGCCTGTGACGGGTGGTGTGACACAAGAATTCAAAGGAAACTCTGAATTCCCTCCGAATAACTGCTGGCACGGCACGGCAGTGCTTCCCCAGCCAGCATCTGTCCCGGGTGTCCCTGTGAAGGCAGAGAGGACCACGGCAGGTGGAACAGCAGGTCACTTGGTTCATCTGCTCTTGCCTACTCAGGAACAGGAGTTTGGGCTGGGGCTTGGTGGAAGCATTCTCCACCTGCCACCCCGGGAGCTTGGGGAGGTACCAGTACTGCACAGGGTTGAAAGGTGCCGCAGGTCCCCCTGTCGTCACCGGTCTGCAGCAGCCCTCAGCCCGGGCACAGTCACCACAGGTGCTGGGAGTTTTCCAGTGTCCCTGAAGGGCAGCTCAGCTCATGAAATGTTTTCACATAGACTGTAAATGTTAAGCAAGGCCCCTGTTTCTGCAGAAATTCAGGGCAGACAGCAGACTCCTTCCTATTAGATCCCAAGAGGAACAGATGACGCAAAATCAAACTTCAGAGCTCCAGCTTAAAATTGGGCTGTGACCTTTAGGGAGGTTTGCTCCCAAACGACAAAGCTTTTTCTGTTACTTTTGGGAGAGTATTTTCTAGCTTTGTCCATCTTTCCATCAGGAAATTTCCCATGATTTCGACCCGTTATCCAGCAGCCTGAGCGATGGTTGCATAGCCTGAGTGCTCCCTGACCACGGGCAGTCCCCAGATCCTGCTCCATTGCGGGCTGGCCAGCCTGTGCTTGTTCCCCCAGATGTCCTCCCCTCATAGGTCACCCCTCTTAACTTTAATTGCAAGTTTTGTATTTCTTTTTATTCTTGTTGCGTGCTATCTCAAAGTATTGCTGGACTTGGCTGTTGTGGCAGTTAGCAAGCTGATATCTAATGAGTTGCGTTGCAGCACCATAGGATCTTCTTACCTGCACTCTGAGGTCTGGCTCATTCACGTTCGGAGGGTGTGTGTCAACGTTTAGGCCGTCGTCTTTGCTCTGATAATTGGTTTGGATTGAGATGAGTGGATGGGAAGTACATTTCTCACGAGCCTATTTATAAAATGTGATGCAGGACATCTCGTTGTGAGTGTAGTATACCCGTATTCAGAAACAAGGACGCGTTGTGCCTTTGCTGTGGGAGGAATAGGGGTCTGTGATTCATGACACCATCTCCCAGGCATAAATGGGCATCCTTCGATCATGTGCTAAAGGTTATACAGCTGGAGGGAAAAGAGCTGGCCAAGAACCGATGACGCTTTTCTAACGTCTGCACAATGTTTCTGTTCAGCTCCACAGTGAATTTGGGGCTAGTGAGACCAGGAGAGAGGGAGAAGGTATTTTGTGCATCTGCTTCAGAGTCTTCCACTTCAACACCACCCAATAAATGACTTTCATATTCCAAAACGGATACAGACTGGGCAATGTTTAACATTAACCTCCAGCAAAAGGTTTGGCTTTTTAGTTCACAGAAGCAAATGGGTGATTTTTGCTTTTTTGAGAGTCATTTAGTACCTTTCTGGGATATGGAGCTCTCTGCCTGCGAGTCTCTGGTCAATAGGAAGTAAATACAATTAGTCTGCGATGCCGCATGTGTTTTATGGGATGATCTTCCTCCAAATCCTATTGTCAGGTTAGATATTGATTAAAAATCCCCATGCAATTGTTCTTGATCTTTTCTGACTAGCGTTTTCAGTGTAAAGGCCAAGACTCAAACAAGCCACAGAGACTAGCAGTCTCTCTTGTGCATTTATGCTGTGCTATAGCCATTAATTATATGGTGGTACCCGATTTCTTACTTAAACAACTTTGCGTTGTCATTTATGATTGACAGAATGTGCCTTCTCCCTGCAGACTGGTCAAAGGGATAAGAAATGAAAACCAGTCAGCTTGAACTGTCAGCAGGCAAAACGCAGTTTTCTGAGTCCCTGCTACAAGAAGTTATCCTGCCATACAAGGCACCACAGCTGAGGTCTCCTCCTCTCTATTCTGAAGGGGGTTACATTTTTGAGACATTGCAAGCTTGCTTCATAATGGATTTTAAATGCTGCCTTACCACAAACACCTTTAATATCTTTTTAATAGATGTTGTAATTTCCAAGCAAGCATTGTAGTGTCTCTGTAGGAGATCGTCCAGCCCTGGGCGCTGGCAGCCTCTCACATGGACCACTTGGGGCTGAGTGAAGGGATCATGACCCAAGGTGGTAGTGGTGTTTTCCTACATTGGGTTCTCATATCTTTCTTTCAGTTTTCTGATTTCTAGAAATATGAGATCATGCTCTGAGCAACAGGCAGAGGTGGTGTGGATGACCTCTTCAAGGGGCGCTGGGGAGGACTCTTCAGCAGCACCTTACAACAAGGCTGCTGCAAAGCCTTTGCATAACGTGCTGCATCTTTAACGAGTTGCACACACTTTTGGAACACTTTCCCATTTCCAAACATTTCACTTGGCCCTCCATGTTTCCATTCCCAAGGAAATTATCCAGATTGTTAAAAAGAAACAGCTTTTGTCTTTGCATTCTGCCCAAAATCATGCACTACCTTGTCTTTCCGATGTTTATTCTGGCTCTGAGTGAGGGCACTGCCTTAAAAGCACTTTTTTTTTTCTCATTACCTGTTAGCTTCCTAAAAGAAGCAGTGTCCTAGCTGCTTGCAATTAGTGAAGTGCAGAACAGCGCTGCTGAAGCCTTTTTTTAGGTATGAGTGATGGCAGGTCCTCAGACTCCTGGAAAGGCTTCGGCACACAGACACTGCCACTGGGTTTGTTGGCTTGTCTGCCAGTAGGACGTGTGTACAAACACCCGCACTGTGCATGTTCAAACCTTCAAAATGGCACCAGATTTTCTGTCAATGGAAAAAGAAGAAGAAAAAAACCTGTTTGTACTTGTAATGACTAATGCAGGGAAAACGTGGATTCTCAGATATAGACAATTTTCAAACATTGGCACAGCTGAGTAGCAAAATGCAGCGTTCCCTTCTGTGGATTGGTAACTGGCACCCCAGGAATTTAAAATTAATCTAGCTGCCAGGCTCCCAGGGCTGGCTGCTGTTTGCAAAGGTTATTGGAGGCGGGCTTCATCTTTACGCGTTAATACCAGTGCGTCTCTTGCTCTCTTCCACACTTGTGCCATGCAGCTGGAGACTAATTTGTTGGACAGTCGTCGTTTTCCATCCTGCCTTTAGCAGATTCTGATATCTTTCTTAGTGCTGGTGTTAAGGTGCTGTGGTTATGGGAAGTAATACATTAAAAAAAAGTGTTGCCCTTTTTCTCAATTAAGAAGTACATAAACTGAGCTATAGGATCATGCTAAAAACTTTTTGTGAATTTAGACAGTCGCTAAATATTAATTCTTCACGACATGGGACAGAACTTCTCATATTGCCATCTTTTCTGTAATTTTTTGCCTAAATATGGGAAAAATGTGCATTTTAGGCACTTGGGTTTCATTAATTTTATTATTTGTTTGGTTTTTTGAATGACTCCCCTCTTGCTGCAGTAATTTAATAACAGCAACAGTCACAGCAAGGCAAGATCAGGAATCCTCGACAGAGTGCTGCCAACATGATAGGACATCCTCCCATTCAGCTATAGAAAAATTGGAATAAAAATGAATCATGATCGTATATTCAAATAAACCCATGCGTTTGTTCAAAGAATGTTCATTAGCTTATTCGTTTGCCAATAGCATTTGCACAGGTGAGATTTTCTTGATGCTTGTGGAAATGGGAGGCGCGGGGAATACTGATACGAGTGGATAAGGATGTTCAGCCTGTTGGTGTTTACCTATTCACCTTGGCCAATCAAACAAATTAAGGCTAACAAACGTTCGAGAGCAATATGTAGACAGATAGCTGTTTCACATGGTATGCGCATTAACTGCTCACTGAATAATTCAGAATTGATGAAAAAGTGTGTAAGTGGCACTGTTCTCGCAGGCGAGTCGCAGAAGCAGAGCGGGATGCAGGCTGAGCTGCACCGGGCACAGGGAGACGCCAGAGCCCCTCAGAGCCCTGTCGTAAATTGGGCTTTTGCAGTAATTGCTGAAATGTGATAATCCAGTTCTCTAGGAGCTGGGGGGGAAAATTGCATTGCATCTTTATTTCTTGCACACTCGTGGGGTGTTCTCAGCAGCCACAGGAGTCACAGAGATGCTTTACTGCAGGGTAGAAAACGGCAGTGGAAAGTCAGGGGACATCAACAGTCATACCAGTGGTGATGTCCAGGCAAGACATGTGTCCTGGAAAGAGCAAGTGGGAGATGCTGAAAGTGACAGTGTAGCTGGGCAATATTCTCTTAGCGGTCTTTAATTATCCTTCATGCAGTTCTGCATGCACCAGCTGTACCTTGCAGAATGTCTATAAGCACTGATTTAATGTCAGAGACATGCAATATTTTCTCTTTAAACTGTTTTTTCCTGGATTCTTCCTTCCGATACACTTTGATATTCAGCTGTTTATGACTGTTAATGCCTACACTGATGCTTGATGTTCCCTGAGTGCTCCTTTCCTAAAATGCAGCTCGTCTGAAAGCTGTGGGCAGAAAGTATCAAGGCCTAAAAATCAGTTAAAACATTTTATGTAACGTCTGCAGCTGTCCTGCAGAAATTTGGCATTCATTCTGTATTTCTTTGCCTCAAATCTTCCATTATGTCCTAAGCAAGCGGAAAACCTTCCCTTTTTTTTTATGGTGTCCCAGCAGAGCAGCATTTCCCTGTCTGATTGCTTGTGCTGCGCTGCGTCAGCAGCATCTTCCACGTCCCTGGCTGGAGGAGCAACAGACAGCTTGAGGATTTTGGTCTTTTTCAACATAAATTGGAAGCATTACAATGTCATAAAAATTCCTGAGACTTTTGCTTAGTAATGGGTTTTTATTTTTCATTTGGGTAAAATAGAAATGACTGAGCAATAAAGCATTGAAGATCATGTGCTGTATGCGGGCACTTTAGATTGGTCCCGTATTGTTGGGGAGCAAGGTGTAAGTTAGGCTCTTGGCATAATGAGCCTTTGCATTTTTTTCTAACAGGAATGTAAACTGTTTCCACTATGCTAGCACATCTTGCCAAAGTGAGTTTTAGCCTATATGATGAAATTACGCATGTATTGAAGTATAGCAGAGTATGGCACGGGGTACCTAACTGGCGCTAGCATGGTTCAGCATCTTGAGCACACAGTTGTGACAACCTGCAGCATCATGCTGCAGATGGGCTGGGTGACCTTGGGACAGTGACTGAACAGTTGGAGGTCCAGGATCCCGTCAGAGTGACGGTAGCAATGGCACTCATGACCTGTGGTGGAGGCACTTAGGGACCTATTGCCTTCAGCGCTATTTACTTTTGCAATGGCTTCATGCATGGTCTCTCCTCCTTGTAGAGGCTGTTACTCAGTGCTTCCGTAAAGCTAAGGAAATCCAGAAGAGAATATAGACGTAAGGTGGTATAAAGTGCTATTTATTGTTGTTATATGGTCAGAGGCTATGGGTATCCGAGGGTTAACTTCTGCTGAAAAACGCAGAGCTCATTGCAGGCAGAGCCCCAGCTGAGATGGACCACGATACTGAATGGACAGAGAAACTCCCACGTTCCTAAAATGTGGCCACAAATGAGGTCAAAAGGAAGAAAAAGTCCTGCCTTTCTCGTGGTCAAAATGCCATAATTTCTAAAGGCTCAGGTGTTTCCTGACTACTGTAACACTCTTCAGTGCCCTCCTCCAACCCGAGCTTTGCCTTCTCCGTTTGTGGTGGTGTGATGGGGAGAAGCTAACGCGAACCCTGCTTTTTCTTAGGCAGACACATCCAGGCAGGCACAACCATCCCGTTGCATCCCCTCGCAGTCTCCCAAGTCTCTTCCTCACAGTCGTTTTTCAGCTCACGTCTCCGAAGACGCACAAGCTGTGTTTGTCAGCCTTCAGAGACCCCACTCTCCGTGAAGCCCCTGCCTTTGCTCCTCTCATGCTTTCAGCCCCATTTCAAGGGCTAAACCCTGTTTGGTTTTGTTGTTCTTCGTGGAGTTTTCCATTGCCTCTCCTGCAGATGTGCAGCTTGGCCAAGGTGCCAGCCATCCCCTTGGCCTGGAGGACGTCTTCTTCAGCGGGAGCAGGCACACCTTGGTGCCTCTTCAGCACGGGTGTCCTTTGGAAAGCATTACTTCTGCAGGACCAGACAAGGACCTCCCACCAACAGGTTGGTATTTACAGATCAGACCTTTTAAGCAGGCATGCTTTAATTGCCTCAGATTCCTATTTTTAGTGCAAAGTGTGCACGTGGAGCTATGCTGTGAGAGAAGACAGTAAGTGTGGTGGCAGCACTCGGCGCTGCCAGGAGAGCAGCATTGTCTTTTGCATCGATTTAGCTCTGAGCTGCAACAGAAGAAGCGCTTTCAATACCCCCTCTGGACAGGGGTCGATAGGGTACAGCAGTCAGTCCCCTTGCATCTTTGCTGTGCTTCACGATGCTTCCATGTGCAAAAGCATGTTCGGAGAATGAAAAAGTTGTGGATACCCTTTTCAGACTTCCTTAATATTCCTTTGATGTGATCTCTCCGAAAGACCTCTCTCTCCTTTCTCTCCTTTCATCTTCTCGCCAGCTCTTTTTGAAGGCACAGTGCTCCTTGCCATGTCTCTGCTGCTTTGCGATCACAGGAACAGCCATGTCTCAAGACTTCCCATCACGTTATTCAGGGATCATTAAAGATCTGAAATACTGCTGGAATCTGTGGAGCTGTGCAAAAGGTATTGCTCAGTCCAACTGAAATTCCAAGGGTTTTGTTAACTCTTTTGTAATAATTTTCTGTTTTCATTATTTTGATTTTTTTTTTTTTTTTGGTCACATTTCTAACAAATATTTATTGCTGAAAATGAATTTCAGAGAAACCAAGTAAGAGAGGTGTTAGCTGTGCCTCCTCGCAAGCACTTTAACCCTTTTCATTCGTTTTGGTTAGAGGACAACCTACTGGGTGCGTGCCCAGCTGCCAATCTCAACAAGCCTTGGTCTACGCTGGGATCGCCCTCGGCAAAGCTCTGTTTAACAGTGGGATGAATATTTAAATAGGTTTGAAGGAGCCTTTTTGTGGCTCTGAACATTTCATAAAACTCAAGTTCCAATTAGCACGAATGCCCCAAAACTTCATTTTAACTATCATTAGATAGCTTTAATGATAACAATTCATATCATGCTCTGCTGTACTCCAGTGTTTTAGCGAAATAAAGATGAAGCAAAAGCCACGACTCTGCATGCTGCATTGCTGAAAGACCTCTCTCCTCTCGCCTTCAGCATCAGAAACCTGAGAGGAACCGTTTCTCTTTGAGAGGAGCCAGCTGCTGCAGGTCTGCTCTTCGTCATCTCCCTCCTGATCACTCCTGCGTCTCCCTGGGGCATCCGGGGCCACTGTCGCTGCCAGCTCTCATGATGGACACTGAAAGTCACACACAGCGACAGCCACTCTCTTCTCCCCGACACTTGTGCCCGCTCGCTGCCTTTGAAACGTCTCCTGTGTTTTGCAGCTGAGCAGCGGGAGCTTCTGCACCCTGTGAATCGTGCCGGCTGAAGATGGAAACGCTTGCAGCTCGTCTCTTGGACTGGTGCTTGGGCAGCGTGGTTGCTGTCTCTGGCTCATAGCTAGCTGATGTGCGGCTCGTCTTTGTCAAGATGCTTGCCTGAAGGTGCTTGGTTGGTTTTGCCGAATTTCTGGCAGGCAGAGCACCCCCCTAGCAGTGCGTGGGCAGCCCGGGGAAAGTACAGGTGCAGCAGCGCTGAGCCCTGCCCAGGGCTGCTGAGATAGCCAGGGGCGGGGAGCAGCCCTAGTGACAGCCCTTCCATACCCGTAGTGGTTCTCCTGGGGGTGATCCTGTTGAATAAAATTCTGTTTTCCACTTCTCTTCTCATCCCCTGACTTGCTTTCAGAGCAGCTGCATCCATTGAAACCCACCTTCAGTCTTACAGTCTTCTTTTAATACAGACACACACATAACCTATCAAGTTGAAGGCTATTTTTGCTTGATTTTTCCTCCTTCAAGTTTTCCTTGCTCACTAATGTTAGCTTCTTGCAGAGTCTTCACCTTCACTAAAATTAAATTCCATCTGGCAGAGCTCATCACAAGCTGTCTTCCTCCCAGCCGTCTCCTTCTTCCTAAGAACGAAGCCATCCTGTGCACTGTGCTCCAAAATCACCCTGTTTAGTTTCACAGAAAGCACATCCCATTTGTTACTACGGGAAGGACAAAATACTGGAGGGAACAGCATCTACAAGAGCCCTCTTTTTTGGGAGAGCCAGTAGTATGTCTGTATTTTACATCCATCCTCGCACGCAAGACCACAAAAATAAATCAGGACGTTGCTTTCCTGAAAAACGTTTTTCGTGACAAAAATCTGTAGTAGATAAAATTGAGCTTGCGACTCAGTCTGGGCCATACCCTTTTATCAGTCTGGATACCTTCAAAACAAAGATGTGTTTTGACACCTGCAGGATGAGTAAAATGGGACTGCGGAGAAAGGCAGCAATAACCCTCTGCTGGTGTTCCAGCGAAGGGGAGGCGGAGAGGATTACAAATGAACTGGTATCTCGGAGGCTGGAAACATTTTAGCAGGAGTGCTTTATCTTTTATAATGTTTTTATAAATTATTTATTAACACACTTGCTGCATTTTCCTGAGAAATTGGATAGAAAAGCAAAATGTATAGCCAGCAGATCATATTCCAGAAGAAAGACGCCAGTGATTAAAAAACAATTTCCAACCCTTTCAAACACATAACTTTATTTTAGACAAGTAGTCTGCTATTTTTGTATCACTCTCCACCATTTTAAAGAAAATCCCGGATTCATTCCCTAGATATATGAGGAGACTGACGTTAATGCGAGCAAACTAAAAAGCAGTCAGAGTGCTTTAGTTGTTGCTTAAATAATCTGTTGTCATTTATAGAAGAGATGCATTTCCCAAACTGCTGTGGGACGTGCCTGGGTTGCTAATCAAGAGGAGTTATTACAGGGGCGACATAAAAAAGTCCAAAACATGGCCAACTCCCACACAAACAGAAAGCAGATTTTATGCTTTTGGCTCCTGGTGGAAATGATGCACTATTTGCACTTTACGCCTGACCTGGGGGATCGAAAGTGGCATCTCCGTTGCTTTATGGTTGCTGCAATCCTGCCGTGTGCCGTCGGCACGGCTGGTGCGAGGGGCGGGGGCAGCCCCTGCCTGAGCCAGCAGCGGCTTTTTGTTCGTAATCCAGGCAGCACGGCGCGGCTGTGACGCTGGCCTGATGCGAACAGCCTTTCCTCTGCCCGTTCCCAGCAGCTTTTACAGGAGCACCTGCCTTATCAAAAATGCATTTTGCTCCTGTGGCTACAAAGGGAACCAAAAGCAGGGCTGGTTCAGGGGGGCCTGGGGACCCTGCCGAGGACCCCACTATCACTGCGGAACATCAACGTCTTGATGGCGGCACCTAGAAGTGACACGACTGGAAACCGGATTGCTTTTGCTTGAGCATACACCCACCTGTTCGCCCAGGAAGACCCCAAAAAGCAGGACCGTGCATCTTTCCAGATTCTGCTCTGGTTTGGACCGGTGATGCTATCACCGAGATATCCTCACGGCAGGGATCGCAGTCATGCGACAGCACAACTCAGCTGGAAATTAAATCAAACCACAGGCTCTGAGACACTTATTAATATGCTCTGTATACTGAGGATTAGGCTTTTGGTGACACTTAAATTGAATTCTAATGCTATTTTGAAATATATAATACGCTGAATTTACTTCACCTCAGGTTTGAGTTAATGGTTTATTAAATTATGCACCTTGCAGTAGCAAAGCTGTTTCCTGGTGTAGGACACTGAGGCTTGCAGTAGCAATGCAGCAATTTTGCTGATCTCATCCACGTTCTCCCTGGTCAATTATTAGGCCTGCAGGTGTCCGTGAATGTATTACACCGTCGGCTGAAGTTTCACCCTCGCCGGAGAGGCATAATTGGGGATTGGGTTGGAAATTCTGTAGTGAAGCAAATTACAATTTGAGTTTAGAGATTTGGAGTTCGTTCTGGCGTGGGCAGCAGAGTACTTGTAGCAGATGTTGCCAAGGCTGAAGTCTCTCCTTCGAACACAGGGTATTTTTTTTCTTTTAATATGCAGTGTTTTGGCCTGCAGTGAATTACCCCCCCTTTTGTATTTTATCTCTTAAGGCATGCTTTTATAAGTGTTTTGGATAAATCACTTCCCAGGTGTCTGTAGTTTTGAATGCTATTCTTACCGTCCTTCTGCCTGCGTGATCTTCTCCCTTATTACCCTGGTTGCCTTTATTCTCAAAATCATCTTTTATTTCTGAAGGAGTATCTGTCTATTCCCTTTCTTTTGAATGGCTGCCTTCAGCTGTCACTGATGTCCTGCGCTGCTGCCGCCTGCCCCCAGTTAATGAAACTGTGATGCCTCTTCTGTCTCGCCCTGCCCCGCTGGTACAAGGACTCTCCATTCCAGTCACCTCCCACGGCCACCACCTTTATCACTGCATCCCTCTCACCGGTCCACACCCGCAGTGATGTCTCATGTCTGACCAATGGATGGGAAAGTGGACGTCACATACGTGAACATATATGTGATGTGCTACCCCTAGTGAAAGTCAATAAAGGCTATTAAAAACGGCCCCAAGTTCATGGTCTGCGCTATGAAATGATGCACCCACCTCCGAAGCAGTGGGAATGGTGTATACAGACCACAGTCTTAGTCCTCTGCGAGATCATTCGATGGTTTTCTTCAACGTGTTAGTGAAGGGGTAAAAGCCAGAGGAGAACGACCTAAAGAGCTTTCCCTCCTGAACAGGCGCCGTACCTCAAGGCATCATTTTCTGTGTCAAGCAAAAAGTGCAAGATTTTTCTTATCATACGTTTGTTTCAGTTAAAAGTCAGCTGGTTTACACCTGCTCCTCACGCCGCTGCAAGACGTATGTAGTATGACAGTCTGCTAGCTCGCACCGGAGTTATTAGCCATCAGCAGTAAAGAAAGCACAATTTAGATAGAGTAAAACAGAGGTTGATGTTTTTATCAGTTTAGTCTCTGTAAAATGGGATGGCCTCTTCCCAGGAAATTAGATTTCCCAATAATGTAACCAGCACAAAAACAAGTCTGTTGGATTGAATATGTCTTCGTATTTTCCTCCTTTTGCAACCAAATATTGCAAAAGATTCCTGAGAAAGGTTGAAGGTATTTCTGATCTCCTTGCAGCAAGTGAAAATAATGTACTTAACAACAGGGACGGGTGGCAGGCAGACAGCCCAGGTGACGGACCACCTGCCTGTGACCCAGCGCAGCATGTATAGCATGTGTGTTTAAGTATTGTCTGCCCACAGTCCTTAGGGATGTGCAGGACAATGTTTGTGTTAGAAAAATATGTTTGGCTGGCATCACCAGTACTGGATTTATTAGTAACGATGGCTGTTAAGTGCTCTGACCGACCTGATCGGGCCACCTATAACAAGACAGTTCTCTAAGTATGGAATAGCTATTGCATTGTCGGGGGAGGAAATTCAGAAAATAAGATCAGTCTGCGTGACCTGAATCTGCTTTTAGGTTTAAGGTACTTGCTGCTTTTTGCTGGGAAGAGCTCTGACCCAAAGGAGGGCTTTTGGCAGTGTCGGTCCATCACTTGCCAGCAGGAGTTGGGCAGGAAGGTGCAATTTCAAGTTCAGGTACCATGAGTGTGTACGTGCCAAGTACTGCAGTTGTCAGCAAATTGTTTGGTGTGGAACATCGCGGTGTCTGTCTTACAGGATACTTCATGATTAGAAGTACTTTCAGAAAAAGTTGAGGGAAAGGGGTTATTTAAGGATGGTGCATGCTGTTGCATGGGGTATGGCTAAAATGGGTGAAGATCAAGGAAACTGACTTCAAGTGTCGGTTGAAAAAAAATCCAAGCTCTGGAGCAGTCATGTGAGAGAGATGAAATCCAGAGTATTTGGGGTGTTTGAATGATGTTGGACGATTGTCTAAGATTGGAATATTTTCCACACAGAACAGGCCTGCATTGCTAACTTAAATGCTTTTCTTTCTGATATTTTGATATTCTGTGGAAAAATAGTGCTCATGCACTTACAATTACTTAGAGTTTGTCCGAATGCAGTGTGTGTGTGCACCATAGATGGCTGTTAATAAACAGCTGTCAGGAGCACCGAGCAGAAGATAAAACCAAAGTTTTTTTCTGGTGCTGCTTGGTTATTTCTTAGAAACTCAGATAATGCACTTTCAGTTTGCGTTAGATCCATATCGAGACTGGAGATATCGGAGGTACTCTTGGCCTGTCTCATTCCTTTTGTTCATTAGTCAATATATCTGTGGGTAGCGGGATCACCTTGGAAAAGCTTTTTATCGTATTAAGACAAAAGTAAGTATTCTGGCAGAATCCTGCCAAGTTTTCAAATAGCAGATGATTCTCAGGGAGAAGGCTTTACTTTTATTTATCTGTAAGTATCACAACACTTTGGTTTTGTTCTTCCCTCGGTTCAAATTGACCCTTGTTGCAGTAACAGGGGACACACCACCACTACCACCCCCAGTGCTAGATACTGATGAGGAAGGGACAGTAATATGCAGTGCTACCTTTTAGGTATGCTTAAGGCTGTTTCCTGACAAGAGAGACTAGGATTGAAGGTGATTTTGTCACTTCTTTAATGTCTTTTAAAAAAAAAAAAAGCCACCAAAAAAACCCCAACAACAACAAAACAAAAAAACCCCACCAACCCTGCCTGATTTATCGATGGTTAAAGAAACGGTATTTTTCTTAGGTCAGAAGTACTTGCTCTGACAAGAGAAGGCCATTCTAGAGCTTTACTTTAAACATATGGGATCAAATGGGTTAATTACAGCCTTGGTTGCAGCAAAGGCCAGCCAGCAGAGAGACAAGCTTGTAAATGCTGAAACCTCATTAAGGAAAGCATGAGAGCTGTGAAGGAAACGAGGCCTGCAAGAATATTGCATCACAGACTAAGACCTGCAAAGTAATACTGCATTACAAACTAAAACCTGCAAAACAATATTGCATTATGTACTAAAACCTGCAAAAGAAGCTGCGGGCAGCTCATCCCACACCAGGGCGCAGGAAGCAGGTGGATCTACTAGGATGCTGTAGCAGTGAGAGCTGTGTGCTTGTCGTTACGCGGAAGAACCGAAATCACCGTTTCCATCCTTCCCCGCACGTGGCAGAGGCTCCCGGTGCTGTCCTGGCCCGAGAGATGGCACGCACACCACTTCTCTCAGCTGCCCTTTTGCTTGGCGTTTGTGATAATCGCCATTTATAATTCAGCGAGCTGTCGCAGGCACTTTCTGCTGGAAAAGGGAGAGGAGGCTGCCAGGATTTTCACCATTCTTCATTTATATTTCTTCCTGGCGCTTTAAAAGCCAGCATCAATGGCTCCGTAATCACAGCCTTTAGTTACGAATGCGGAACACTTGTGCTTCTTTCTCTCTATAACTTACACTTGAGCCTTCTTTAGGGATTTTGCTGTTTTTAAGATACAGCGCTAGTGTCCATAGTGCTTTCAGGGTGCAAGGAGGGCCTTCATCAGGTGTGGTTCAGCCAAGCATCACCATGTGCTTCAACCTCCATGGTCCAGTACGGAGGCACGGTTTTTGTGGACACAAACAAGTCTCTCTTTATAGTGTCCACATATAGATGTTTAATACTTTGGAGCACTGTTGCCTTTGTGAAACACATCAGTCAAATTTTGCTCATCTCATGCTTTTGCATTTCATGCATCTGTCCTGCTAGGAATTTGCCTTATATGCATAGTGTAAAACTTTGTAGGAAAAGGAATCCGCGCAGAAAATAAATGCCCTTCTCAGCCTACAGTGAGGAGAATGGAGCTGTGACATCAGTTTTGCTGTGAATGTGTTGAGCGAGGTACAGAAATCAGCCCTGAACTCCTCCTGCAGTGCTTGGCACTTGCACAAATGGCTTGAGCCTCAAATGCTGTTATTCTTTTGGTTTTATTGAACATTAAATCCATCGCAAAAATATGCAGAAAGAAAAATGAATTCAACATCTTTCAAGGTCACTCGTTTCCGTGGAAGTGATGTAACTGCGCTGCGCTTTCTGTAATAAAGTACCGTCGGTACAGGAAACCATACATTTCATAGTACCAACTCCGAATCGTGTAGCAATGTCCTCTTTCCAGGGAAAAATACAGCAAGTACATCCTGTAACCTGCTACCTGTGCAGTGAGGCACTCTGATAAACAGTAATTATAACTATTACAGGATGTCATCTCCTGTCTGCCATTTATTGACCTTTTCTTCAGTGTTATTTTCTTCTCAGGAGCCCAGGTAACTAAATATCCCAGGAAAGACTATCTGTAGGAGCGTCTAGGACAGCACAGTGGGCGAGACCCACTTGAGTTCTGAAAGGTGCTCAATTTTAGACCCATTTAATATTTACATTATGTTGACAAATCTGGAAACCTTTGAGAAAAGAAGTTTTTTCTGAGTTCATCTTGTAGTCATCGGGGGGAAGAGGAATTTACAACTGTTAGATGCTGGGAAGCTGCTAAAAGAAGTTGTCTAAAATAGCTTTTCCGTCTGTAATACCATTTTAGATCCTAGAGTCTTTCCAAGCTCAAAGTGACCCATAATCTTGCTTGTACAGTAAGAAACATCGTCCTTCCCGGGAACTAAACCCTCATTTTTGGGTGTTGTAGAATCACAGAAAATCAAATCTGAAATCCATTACAGATTTAGGGATTAATAGGACCTGAATAGTTTTTGGAGGGGCAACTCTGACTTTGGGGAAAGAAGCAGTACCAAGTTTGGGTTTTAACAGCAGTTTGCTGAAATCATGTAAATTAATGCCATGAGCTAAGCACAAGTGAAGCTGTCAGCTGCTTTACACGTCAGCTTCTTCATAGCTTTGCTATACGTGAAGCAGACCTAGGCACCATCTTTAGACATGGCAAAGGATGGATAATCTGTCCCCCTCGCTGTGACCTTCAAGCAGAGCATCCCTCTCACACAGGCTTCCCGCTGCCTCTGGTGCTTCGGGGACCGGGGCTGCGTGGGCTCAGATTTCCAGCCTGCCGCTCCTGTTGCAGGGGAAAGGAAGGAAAGGATGCGGAGTGGGCTTGATTAAAAAGTGCTTTTGCTTCTTCTCTTGAAGGATATTTGCAGTGAAAACTGTACATGAAATTTATACTCTCTCATATGATTTTGACTGGTTTTAGTGCACAAATTCTCAGTAGAAAATGTATTCAATAAAAATTTGATGTGGAACTATAGCTCAGCAGAATCTTTTTTAAGAAATCCAGCTCTGGAATATTTATTTTGTATCTAGTTTCAATTTTAGTGCCTGTTCCTTCTGCAGATGCCCTTGTTAGCCTGCTAACTGTTTATGAAGAGCTCAGCCCCTCTTGCACCTGGATTTCAGCATCCCGGCGCTGCCCGGAGGGTTTCTGCAGTGCCTGCCAGTAAAGTTTTTGGGGGAAAGCGCAGCTGCGTGGAGTGCTACTTAAGGCTGCTGCTGTTGGCTTTTTCTGCAAGCAAATCCATGCTTTTTGTTCATGAAGAGACCAGAGGGCTTAGGGCTCGCTTGAGTGGGGGGGGCTAAGCCTGCGGTAGGTAAAACGTTACCACACTGGTGGGCAGTGATGTGGCTGACAAGAATACGGTACACTTGATTTATAGCAAGTCTACTGGGAAATAGTTTTAACAGGAAAAGTGCAATAAATCTGGATTTATTGTCCTTTGATGCATGCAAAAGGAGGCTGTTTAGGGGAAATAGGAAAGGAATCTGAGATGGCCACAATGAAAATTTCAGGGTAAATCTGACAGCTGTGAGCCCCTAAAGTGTCATTGCTTGCTGTGGAATAACACACCTTCAATGCCAGTAAGTGGGGTAATCCCAGTATCTAGGATGAGTTAACTCCAATGTGTAGGGGAGAAGTGACTTTTTTTCAGGCGTTGAAGCAAGCGACAGTGATAAATTAAATCCTTGCTCGCCTTCTTGATTTCTGACTGTTGTGCCAAAAGGTTCCCATTTGTTTCCTAAAATTGCAAGCGAGCATCGCTTTATTAGATGGCCGCTTGTCTAGCTCCCTCCTCCTGCTCCGCACTGGGAGAGGCATCCCAGGGCGGTGATGACCAAAGAGGCACAAAGTGACTCTCCAAACATAAATTCCAAGGTTGAAACCTCTGCTTAGCATTTCAGGGTCACCGTAAAGATTTCTAACAGGTTTCTGGTCCAGCATACTGAGGAAAAACGGATCCCGAGCAGTGAGACAGAGTGCTGCCCCTGTGAATTGCCATCTCCTCAATACGTTTTAATGCAGACCTGGAGGCTCAAGGCACCAAGAGCTTTTTTCTAATGTTTAGTGATAAACTTTTGTCTCCTGTGAGTAAACAATCTGCTTGCTTTGCCACTTTTTTCCAATTTAAACAGGAGTACACTGAAGCCCTCTTGCAAAAACATTTATTATGTCAAGCAAAACTGGAGGGTTTGGGTTGTGCGTCTTTAGTCTTTTTTTTTTCTTTACTTCTAGTGTTCTCATATCAAATTTTCACTTGAAAAATACTGCCCAGAGGCATGGGAAATGGCACATGGCTTTATGAAATATACCCCCATCCTAGGATATGCCATGTTTTTATTTTGTGACAGTCCAGGATTCAGTGCGTGGCCTAAATATTGTGGCATCCTATTTGATTTTTGTATTGTCAGATGGACTAGACGCTATAGCTCGTGGACAACATGACCATTTTTCCTCGTGGTTTACCCTTTTTCTAGATTACTGTCTGTAAGTTTCAAAATGGAACAGGATTCCTCCGTGGTTTATAAATTAGGGCCATATTACAGCAGCACCCAATAGTGCTGCTATATTTTAGATGGTGTCAGGGTTTCTATTATAAACCTCATTTTTCAGAGGTTTATAGCTCAGCCATAAAAATTCACTGTATGCTGGGACTCGGAATGTAACAGCTGCATCTCAGCCATGTAGGGGATGTGTTTGCATGTATTTTTTTGCAAGCAAAACATAGCATGCTTTGTGTGTATGTTTATACATAGAGGTCTATATAATTATATTAAAAATCAGTATAAATTTATCCTAACTTTTGATTTCAAAGTTAATCACTTGGAAGTTAGGAAATGCCCCCTTTTTGGCAGCCTGTGCAGCTTTAATTCTTCCTGTTTGCCAGCCTGCTCTGTGTGCTGAGACAGGATGCTGTTTAAGGAATAACAGATAGGGGTGTAATTAAGGACTGTCTTGGATTGCTTGTGCCCAGAGAGCCAGAGCAAGGCTGCTGCCCTTGGGGAGGGAGCACTTAAAATGCTGGCTGGTGGCAGGAAAGGCTGTGTCGTCCCCGAGGAGGAGGTGGCGGAGGATGTGCCTGGAGCCCAGCCCCGCTCTCCTCCCTTCATCCCTCTGGGAAGGGCATGGGCAGCTGACGTGGAGCATCGCCGAAGAGGGATGCTGGGATCCCTGCACACAGGCACCTCTCCCAAACACCCTGTGACGCTACCGTCTGTCGGCTCAGGGTAGGTTTTTCTTGAACTAGAGTAATGAGACAGGATGCAACCTTTTTAAGGGCAGAAGCTAACGGATCTGCGAATGGCTTTTGCTTACTTGGAGTAATTAGCTGGTAGCAATATTAATCGTAAGGGCCATTCTTACTCACCGAGTGGTATCTAGCCTACACAGTAACAATTGTCCATAAATATTTCTGCTCTACAAAAACAAACCCTGAAAATGGATTTGCGACACAGGCTATACCTCCAATATTATCTACAGGCTTACGTGCCTTTGAATGTATATAATCGGTAGGTTTTCTTATGTTGACATATGAGTAAGATACCAACAGCCTCCTATTAATAGCCTTGTATAATGCTCACACCTGCTCTAGTATAATTTGCTGCATTTCAACAAATAAGCTAGCTCAAATGAATGAAGAATAGCTTTCCACAGTGCTGCAAGCGCTCCTGTCAAAAGAAAACAAAAAGGCGCTACCCCACGCTATATGCAGCCATCACACGACTGTGAATATGTCTTTATACATGCAATTCAAACAGTCATCAACACAGAAGCGGTTTCATATATACAAACAGCCAAATAATGAAGGACAGATTCAGTCTGAATGTAAAAAAAAAAGAAGAAATACACAATCTGCAAGTTGGCATTAACCTAACTACAGCTAAATGCATCTTCCATGACATTTTGGGTCTTGTTGGCTTTCCATCTGTATGAGTTTTAACGTCAATGTCTGATAGGCCTGTCTTTAAGCTTGTGTTTTTCTGTATGTTAAGGCATTTTGACCTTAGTGCTATTAGCCCGCATTAACTCTCACTCAGAAATTCTGCCTGGTAAGAGACACCCGATCAGATCTCTCTTCAGGCACTGTAGTGACAAGAATACATCACGGGCTGGTTTTGTTTTAAAAGTCGTATTGAATTACTGTAGGGAGCACATTTCTACCATCTCTTCCCCAGGTGCTCCTCAGTATTTCTCATCTGAATTCAAACCTAAGTAACAACATACTGTTACGTGTACAGTATGTAATGACAAGGAACTTCATATTGCACAGTGATAGGGGTGTTACACCGCAGCTAACCCCTAATCTGGCTCCCTTCAATGCACATGGAGCTAGACTGCTTTCATGAACACACCTGCACAGCCTCATTAATTAATATCATGTTTTACATTTCGTTTTAATAAAGCCTTTTCATTACAGAGCTTGTTCCCGTGGTAGGAAAAATTGAAATTCTTTGCAAGAGCATTATAATTAAGCTGCAGTGCAATGGGGAGGAATGTGTCTTGCTTGGAAAGTGTGTCTGTCTAAGCTGTCTCGTTGTAAGGGTGATCCCAGCAGACTCGGGCTGTGCTCCTTTGGCTCACGCTTTGGAAGATTTCTGTCCGAGAGATACCGTCTTCTTGGAGCGTTGCACCTTTGCTTGCCATAGGTTTCAGTCTCAGGGCGTATTTCACAGGCTGGAGGGATGGAAGACAACCTCTCTAAGGCAGTAGTTCCCAAATTTTTGGCTTGCTGGACCGCTGCAGCTCTCAGACATGCTCATGGCTGGCCAGGGCAGCGACAGGGAAGCAGGTTATATTGCTGAGCTTGGTTCTGCAGGTTAGTTATTTACTGTAGGCTGCAGTCCGGGGCCGTTCCCAGCCGACACCGCAGTGGGGATGAAGGGGTGAGAGGTCTGCTGTATGGAGCCGGTTTGGGGTGTTTCTTCAGTTCAGTGTAAAATACCGAGACTGGCAATATAGGAGGTAAAATACTTGGTTATTTTAGGTCTGTTGTGGCTTGCTCCTGTAGTTTAAAAATCAATATACCCAGTATATACACAGCTATTCATAACATGGAGATTCGTTTTGATGAGCATAAGGAAACTGGGGTTCACAATGAGGTTAAAGCATCACTGTTCAAGAAAGGCAACTCAGCAAGAGGAGTTAATTAACTTGTGTCAGAATTACTTGTGAATTTGGAAACAGATTTTTATTTTCTCTTTGACAAAAAGAGGGGTTTATAAAATGAGACAAAGCCTGCCCAGGAGGAGCTGTTCTGTTCCTGCCTGCTAGTGCATCTCTGACCTCAGGGATGCTTATTTACAAGCTATACAGCAAGAAGATTGAAATGCTTCATTAGCAAGCAACATTGCATGTTATCTGGAGAAGATCCTAATGGAGTAAATTAGGAGGGAAACATCTGTTGCTTTCTGTCTCGGTTTTAGTGCTCAATCTGGTGCTAATTCTGGCCTTTTGTGACCTTTTTATATGTCCCTTCATCCTAAATATGAGACATGTTTTGTTCATTAACTGTGGATGTGTATTGCAACCTTTGAACTGAAATGCTTCAGAGTTCATCTCTACCCTCTAGGAGAGATTTGTTCCCTTCTTACTTTCCTTCATTTCTGAGATCTTACAGACAAAACGTTAGAGGTGGAGTTGAAGGGAAAGGAGGCTGAGAGGCAGTAAAATCTTGAGCCAGGCAGAGAGAGATGTGTGTATGGACACGTGCATGCATATATAAGAAGCAGAGTTCTGCCTTCTTCCTCCTTTTGTAGAATGATTTTATCATAAAAAAATAGCTACAGCTTATAACAGAAAATTAAAGTCTTGGTTTACACAAAATTCATGGCACATTTAGGAAAAAATATTTCTCGCAGCTTCACGTCTAAATATCCAGGTTTGGTGCAAAGAGAGGTGGCATACAGAAATTCTCTTCCTAAATCATACTTTTTCCGCCAACCAACACAGCACTGGCAGGCACAGAGCCACTCAGCTGCTCTGCCGAATTCAGCACAAGGTGCTGCTGCTGCTGCTGGGCCCTTCCCATCGTGAAGAGGCTCCCCTCGTTTGCGAGGAAGATGAGCTGGAGTTGGTGGGTGCTCCCCATCCGACGCGGGTGAGTGTCGATGCCGTAAGCACCAAGTTGTAGTCGTCGTTGCAGTCGCAGAGGAGTTTTGTTCAAGGCTTAAAACACTTGCTCAAATTAATGACCAAAAATGTCATGTGGACATGTGTCCACAGCTAATTATTCATTAGATGCATAATTAGTGTGAGATGATCATGACATTTTACTGTTATTAATTTTTATATTCTAATAGGAATTAAATCAGTCTATGACCACAGAACACCAGTTTGAACTTTGCTCTGGAGATGCCTGTTGCTGGGCTGGGGAGGATGCTCTTACGAGCCCTTGCTTTCAAAGGCTGTGCATTAAAGCCCGGAATGGCGTTATTCTGCCCTGTTCCATAGCAGGGATGCAAATGGAAAGCATCATCCTGCAGGGATTTGGGGAGAGGCCATGGGCCTCATGGCAGATAGCGAGGTGCAAGGTTTGCTGGCAGCTTGCAAAAAGAAGACGAAATTACAGTGAAAGAGCTGGGATTTCGTTTGGGTTCATTCTGAAAGGAGTGGAAAGAACTGGCTTTGGTGAAATCCTCCAGTCACCTAGTCAGTCATTACTTTTAGGTCATTTAAGGAGGGGTATCCTTAAGTTTATTCCAAACAGTGGACAAAATATTTTGCATTATAACACACCTTATTCCTAGACACCGTATTCTAAACAAACACTTTCTGTCTCTTCTGGTCAGATAAGACTTTCACTTGGCAGTGGTTTCCCTAATTGCATCTTCTTTCAGTCCTTGCTGAGAAACATGCTTTGCAAATTCTGTATTGTGATTAATTTATGTGAAGGATGCAGTGTGGAGTTTCACAGCTTCTTTCCCCTTGCAAATATATTCATTTCTCAAAGGACATTTAGAGCTTTTACACCAAAAAAAATTTAGGATTCTCTAGCAAGTATAAAAACAAATAAGCCTGAGATGCAGCATTGCTCTTAAAAGTATTTGTTCATGCTATACTGTGCCACTGATCAGTGCTGAGACACTTCTAAGGAAACTTGCTGATGGTTGTCCATATTCTGTCTCCCTCCGTTTCCCATCAGAAGAACGTAGGAGATACCAAATGAGGAACCTGGGCATCTTCCTCCACCTTTTTGCTTCAGTCTTCACTGGCAAGTGCTCAAGCCGCAGAAGGCAAAGGCAGGGACTGAGAGAATGAAGAGCCGCCCACTGTGGGAGAACATCAGGTTCAAGACCATCTAAGGCACCTGAAGGTGCACAAGTGCATGGGACCCGATGAGATCCATCCACGGGTCTTGAAGGAACTGGCGGATGAAGTTGCTAAGCCACTATCCATCGTATTTGAGAAGTCGTGGCAGTCCGGTGAAGTTTCCACTGACTGGAAAAGGGGAAACATCACCCCCATTTTTAAAAAGGGAAAAAAGGAAGACCTGGGGAACTACAGGCCAGTCAGCCTCACCTCTGTGCCTGGGAAGATCATGGAACAGATCCTCCTGGAAAC
>NW_008794753.1:329630-333505 GCF_000699145.1 Aptenodytes forsteri | reverse complement strand
TAAAGGGGGCTTATAAAAAAGATGGCGGCAAACTTTTTAGCAGGGCCTGTTGCAACAGGGGAGCAGGGAGCAGCTTTAAACTAAAGGGGGGTAGATTTAGACTAGGAAGAAATTTTTTACACTGAGGGTGGTGAAACACTGGCACAGGTTGCCCAGATTAGAGGTCCCTTCCAACCCAAACTATTTGGTCAACCCCGCAGCCTTAGAAGAGAGTGCATGGAGGCCAGGTGCTATTAAGCAAGGACTGTTGGCAAGAAAATCTTCGATCTCTCATACGTGGACTCTACTTCTCACTCTGCAGTGGGTGTCCTCCACTGTCTCTCACGGATGCCTTATCAAACACGTTCTGCAGGTCCTGATGAATCTTTCCAGCAAGCATCATCTGATGAGGAGAGCAAACTGAGTTACACATGACCATGGCAATAAAAATGTAATGATGAAGGGACAAAAAAGAAATATTTGTGAAGATGTCCTTAGCAGACAGAAATAAAGTTGCTGCAAAATCAGGTAAAAGTTTGAGAATATAAGAATTTAAGAATATAAGCCCCCTAAAAATAAAATACAGGATTTCCTAAGCATGTGGCTTTCTTCATAAGCTCGGCAAGTTCTGCTGCTAAAGAGTCATGGTTCTGGGGAACATATTAAAAGACTTACCTTTCCAAATGATAATTCCTCAGGCAACAGGAATTTCCTTGCATGGATGTCTCCGTTGATGGGGGGAGCAACCCAGGCAAGTGAGTGAACAGTAAGTGGCATTGCAAGCGTAGTTCAATGCATTAACTGCAAACAGGTAATTATTTCTCCACATGTTGATTTTTAAGGCATTTTGTTCTGAGAGAGTGTTGATGCTGTTGGGTGTCCTGAGATCAGTTGTTAACTTCCTGCTGTATCTCTGGTCTAAACAGAGTTGTGGGATGCAGGTAGACAAGCTGAGCCTCCTAAATACCAAGCTTCGTTGTCTTCATTAAAGCAACGATAAACTCAAAAAGAGCAAAGCCAAATGTATTGGGTACTGTTCATTAAGAGGCTGGTGGGTTTCTGGCTTTGTTGGTCTTTTAATACACCAAGAACAGATGCAGGTTGACAAGTGGCATCAGCCAAGGGACACAGCTTTATAAGGTTGTGTTGAAGCAGGGCTTGGAAATAGCCAGCTGAAATCTAATTTGTAGCCAAGTGGAATAAATTGGAACTGATAGTTATTCAATTAATGGCATGGGCAGCAAGGTGAGGTCTCCTCTCAAAATAGCAAAATAAGATTTCTTGACAGGGAGGTTTGGGAAAACGGGACACGGCACCAGGTTTTCAATCAAAACCAGCCATTAATCATCTAAGTAGTGGGAGGGAGATGTGATTATTATAGAAAGGCTCAGCAAAACTGTTTGAGTGAGCACTTACCAAAATGTGATGGAATCCAAGCCTGAGCCAGCGGACATGTCCCGGAGCCTGCCTGGAGCCAAGGATTTCCTAGACAGTGCTGCATAAACCGATAACCTCTGTCCCGCAGGAAGCAGCAGTCTGGACCAAAGGTGTACGGTTCTCTTCTCCTGGGGTTCTTCATACACACCGATGGCATCCCTGGGCACAGAGACTAGACCTCTTCTGCCATTCACCTGCTAAATTAGAAGTTCCTTTTATATCTGAAAATGTTGTGTTTGCTTGCTGAGGAGTTCAGTAAGAATGGACAACTTTGGTGGTTTTTTAGTGCTTTTTGTGTGTCCAGTGCTGCAGAGTAGGTGGTTCGCTAATGTATTCGCGAGGCTTCTTGCAGACTCCCGTAGTGCAGTGTTTCAGATCTTTGGATAATTTGCATAGTGATGAAACTGCCATAGGTCTCTCCCCCACAAGCAGACCAAGAAATATAGAAAGACTTTTTTTTTTTAATCAAAAGAAAAATTTCTTCCTATGCAAATGGCCTCCGTAATAATATTATCAGTGCTGCTTCAGGCTTGCACAAGCTGAATGGAAGAGAAGCTGAGTTTATGGTTTTCAGCAGAATGGTTTTACACTTTATCACTTCGATAGGTAAGTAGGAAAGGAAGACTCATTTTACCTGGAATAATGGGATTCTTTGGTTGCATTTAAGGGCAAGCCAAACAAATAATTTAACAGGAAAGTTTGTGTCGGTGGCTGGAAGCCAACCAGATCATCTCTGTGCTGCTGTTCTCAGGGCACCGGGAGCTTGGACAGCTATAGCTGTCAGTACAGCTTGTAGCCTCAGCCGGACCGCGTGGCTGAGCACTCCTCTCCCTGTGCACGCTGTCTGCCGCAACCCACACATAGTGCCAAAGCCTGCTCGCTTAGATGTTAATGAAGTTTTGGTACTGGCTGCAGCTGGGTCAGGCTTTGGCTTGCAGCACAGAGAGCATGAAGCTCATTGGCAGCAAAAAGCTGGTTTGCTGCGTACGTGTGAACCATGGGCATCTTGGTGGGTCTGTGGGACACGTGCTGGGCTCTGAGCAGCCTAAAGCAGCAGCAAGCAAAAGCTTGTTCAAGAACATGGTTAATCCCCTCAGTCCGGGCTCTGCAGTCACTGGACTACCGAAGCACGAGAACAGGACTTTCTTCTTTCGGCACTCGGCAAATCCCCAGCAGCGCTGTGCATGAGTGTGCTGCAGTTACGCATTGTCTGATGTCCTGCTTTATGGTTGGGAACTGCAATGCACACTGGCACGTGCAAGAGATAGCAAAGCAAAGGACGCCAAGGCTTTTTTCCAAAGCCTAGAAGTTCTCCTAACGTGAGCTTTTGGTGGTGTTGAGGTTGGGGTTTTGTGGTGGGTACTTGGTTTGATTCGGTCTCGGTGCAGTGCAGCACCCCGTACCTTGGGCTCCCTTGGGCTGAGCAGCAGCACCCTGCAAGCTGTTCTTCACAGAAACCCAGGATCCTAGGTCTGAGGCTTTCTGATTTATGCTGGCACTTTGTTTCCAGTTATGATTATTAAAGAAGTCATGAAAAATGCTTTAGCAGTAAACAGCAGGGCTGCTATGGGCTTTCCCTGAAAATGGTAGCAGGTCATATTCAAGTTTTGGCACAGAGACTGTCCTGGCTGCTGTGAAATGAGTACAATTGAAAATTTGTGCAGATTAGCTCAGATATTGAGGTCAATGTAAATGAACCGCATAGATGAAGTCTAAGCTATGAAACATTTCTCAAGTTGTAATATAAATATAGTCCAATGTCTGTGGTCTTGTGAAGTTATGAGAGTGAGATTTCACTCAGTGACACTGATTTGGTGCCTGCAAAATCATTAACGATTTGGTATTTTAGCTTTCTCATTATAAACTTCTGTGGGAAAGGGGAGTTAATTTTTCTGTGCAGTCAGAAGTTGTCAGAGGAGATCCCTTCCTTCCTGCATAACCGGATCAGAAGTTCCTCGCATACGTGCATTGACCTCTTCTCTCTGGGGAACACATTAGTTGAAGTCGCACTTCTAATTAAACTTGTGCTGCAGAAGAGGAGTGTAAAAATAATGCAGAACAACAGTGGCAGGCTTGGAGGAATTTGTAGGAGTATTAAGCAAGGCAGAGGGTAATACATCAGGCGGCTTTCAGATCAGGAGTCCAAAAGAGGAGGCTGCTCGTGGCAAATATTTTCCGTTTGTACATAGGACATTTTTCTGTAAGCGAGAATATAAGGAGAAGAGGAGTGTAAAAATAATGCAGAACAACAGTGGCAGGCTTGGAGGATTTTGTAGGAGTATTAAGCAAGGCAGAGGGTAATACATCAGGCGGCTTTCAGATCAGGAGTCCAAAAGAGGAGGCTGCTCGTGGCAAATATTTTCCGTTTGTACATAGGACATTTTTCTGTAAGCGAGAATATAAGGGAAGTCATAGGATCATAGAATCATAGAATGGTTTGGGTTGGAAGGACCTTACAG
>NW_008794753.1:306419-328247 GCF_000699145.1 Aptenodytes forsteri | reverse complement strand
TTTTTTCCCTTTTTAAAAATGGGGGTTATGTTTCCCCTTTTCCAGTCAGTGGAAACTTCACCGGACTGCCACGACTTCTCAAATACGATGGATAGTGCAACTTTATCCACCAGTTCCCTCAGGACCTGTGGATGCATCTCATCAGGTCCCATGGACTTGTGCACCTTCAGGTTCCTTAGATAGTCTCGAACCTGATCTTCTCCTACAGTGGGTGGTTCTTCATTCTCCCAGTCCCCGCCTTTGCCTTCTGCGACTTGGGCAGTGTGGCTTGAGCGCTTGCCGGTGAAGACTGAGGCAAAAAAGTCATTGAGTCATTGAGGATCTTCTTATTGCAGCAACATCTCAAGCTGTCTCTTGATGTGCAAGCACTTTATCATCTCACTGGAAAACAGAAGGCGTACCAGGGTGAAAAGTGGTTCTCTCTCCATCTTTGCACTTTCTGGTCCCTTTGGAGCCTATTATCATGTGCGCACCTTCCCCTGCTCCCTGTTTTCATCCAGCGGTGCCAATGCACGCCTGACGGTAAACCGGAGATGAGTAGAACGCAGACCTGCTCTTGTTTCCCCATTGCGTTGCAATCTATTATCTTTCTGACTTAGATTAATGTCTGCTAAGAGAGAAGTGTAAATTCGGCTTACCAGACCCATCTGACAAACCTGCTGTGTTTCTGGCTGCTGGCTATTTTTGGTTTTGCTGATGAACGCTTCTCCCCGCTTCCTTTACATCGCACCCAAAGCCAGTGCCTCAAACATAGCTCCTGGTGAAAACAAATGCCTCTGCTGTGCATTGGCAAGGGAAGAAGCAGGTAGTGCAGGGAGGCACAGGGGTTTTGGCACCGATGGGCAAAGCTGCCTGCTCTGTCTGACTGGGAGTGTGTCCCCCCGGGCTCTTGTCCCCCATCATGAGCAGAGACAGAGATGACTTGCTAGGGCCAGCCTGCACGTCTTTTCCCCAAGCCATTTATCCTTAGTTTAGGATGCCCTGTTAGCATTATCTGTAAACAACGTATATGTAATTCCATTGTGAAGAAAGCAACTTACATAAATGGGGAAGATGAGAAAAGATGCAAGCGGTCTTATCTAGCGCTGATATCAAATTTACAAGGTAGACAAGACCTGTATTCTCAACAGTGCTTCATCCTACCAGGTTGAAGTAGTAATGATGAATATTTCTCTTTGGCAGTGTGATATTGATGGGGGGATTCACTTTGCCACAGTTGTGCTCTCATAAAAGCTCGGGAGAGCTCCAGGTGTTTTGTCTTTAATATTGCATTGATAGCCTGATGGTTTCTTGCTGACAAAACTTCCACAGTTCTTAATATAAGCCTGTCTGCATTCATCAGCTGCAAAGGTTTTCCCTCCTGTCGGATACTGGAATAGCATTAGACAGAAAATGGAGAAAGCGTAGGAAGCCAATATGATCATTTTTTAATCTAACCCCCCTATACCAGGGAGTTGGTTGTGCTGTGATGACTGGAAGTTGTGATGCAAAGCAGAGAAATACTAGATGTCATTTTAGTGAAGCATGTGGAAATACATTTTTCAATATTCTGCTTGTGTCCAGCTGCAGTACTAAAAAAAAATGCTTACAGCCTACGCACCACTCCTGTACAGGTCCTATACGGAGCCTGCGGGGAGTATGCTTTAGGAACACGGAGTGATACTTGGAAGGAGCTACAAGTCCCATTCAGCTGTCCCTGTGGATTCAAAGGCAAGGAATATCCACGCCCTGCTCTTGCATCCCTTAAGAGTTACTGTCTTCAAGAGCAACTGTTGCTGCTTTTATAGACTATCCTATCATTTATCCAGGAAATATTGTGCAATACTGTCGAAGTTCAAACTTGATATTCCTGTAGTATACCCAGAGGTCTGTTCCTGCTGGGCTGCAGAGCAGTGCTCACAAAACTTCAAGTTGGGGAAGGATTAGGCATTTGACTTTCAACCACACTCTTCTTGGGTATAAATATTAACGCCACGTGCAAGGATTGTCAAACTGGCACATGCCCTGTAGACTGCAACAGCTCGCTGGTGGATCTCACCACTTCGTTGTTAATGGGAAATTTATCAGTTTGTCGTGGCGGTTCTGGTAGCATCCCTTTGAGACTGGTTTTGAGCCCAGTAGTATTCAATATTTTATCAACCAACTGAAAGAAATTATAAAATCATTACCTGCAAGTTTTACCACCACTTCCATTTGTGAAGTTTTGCAGGGTAATAAATATTGATGAAGATTGGTCACAGAAATTAATCTGAACATGGTTATTAGAGACAGGTGGAGTTATCAACATGTGTTTGAAGTGAAAAGTAAGCTTTTGCATCAAAAAGAAGGGTGAGAGCAGACTTACAGCGTAGCAGCAACCAGCGGTGTCTCTGAAAATGGCTTCCATCCATAAATGTCCAAATCTATGGAAGTTAGGACTTTGTACAGTTCTGTGATGAGTAGTGCTAGCATGTACCCAGCCATGGTCCTTTCACTTTTAAAGGTGGAAAATTGCAGGGGTTTTAGAGGAGAGCTTATAGCAAGAGAATAAAGCAGCTCAGAGAGGAGACTGAGCAGTGATTTGATCACAGCCTATTAATTGCACTTGCATTTAGGCAGTTTTAACAGACAAAAGCTGAACAAGAGATACAGTACCTCTGAGCTGAAGTCAGCAAAACTAAAACTTTGACTTGTGTTTACCGTTTGAATGGTAAACGCAATTATCAAGGGAGCAAGCTATTAAGAGGCTCCCCTTCTTGAATTTGGTAGGTTTTCAGAACGTGGGTCTTGCTTGGCCGGGGGTCGCTGGTGGGGACCAGCGGCTGAAATACACCTGCCTGTGTTACTGTGCAGGGAGTCACGCTTGGTGTTAGCAGTGCCATCCTCTGGCCTTAAAAGCTATAAAAAATTGAAATGTGAAAAGTTTCCAAGATGAGCGTTGAGCTCTGCAAGACGTTCATTGACAGAGCTTAGAACCTGCAGGTCTGCAGGGTTTCTGCCCAAATCTCTTGCACGGCAGCAAGGGCCTTTGCGAAGGAAGGGAAACTGTTAGAATTGCACGTAAGGGATGCCTGTCGTGGGGTTTTTGAGGCAGCGATGCCAGTGAGCCTGTGTTGTGGTTTCACCCCAGCCGGCAACTAAGCACCACACAGCTGCTCGCTCACTCCCCTCTGGTGGGATGGGGGAGAGAATCAGAAGAGTAAAAGTGAGAAAACTCATTGGTTGAGATAAAGACAGTTTAATAGGTAAAGCAAAAGCCGCGCACGCAAGCAAACCAAAACAAAGAAATTCATTCACTACTTCCCATCAGCAGGCAGGTGTTCAGCCATCTCCAGGAAAGCAGAGCTCCATCACACGTAACGGTGACTTGGGAAGACAAAATTCCATAACTCTGAACGTCTCCCCCTTCCTTCTTCTTCCCCCAGCTTTATATGCTGAGCATGATGTCATACTGTGTGGAATATCCCTTTGGTCAGTTGGGGTCAGCTGTCCCAGCTGTGTCCCCTCCCAACTTCTTGTGCACCCCCAGCCTACTTGCTGGTGGGGTGGTGTGAGAAGCTGAAAAGTCCTTGACTTAGTGTAAGCACTGCTCAGCAACAACTAAAACATCAGTGTGTTATCAACATTATTCTCATCCCAAATCTAAAACACAGCACTATACCAGCTACTAGTAAGAAAATTAACTCTATCTCAGCCAAAACCAGGACAGCCTGCCAGTCCTGGCAATCCTCATGTGCCACTTCTCAGGCAGCAGAGAGGCCAGGAGATGTTGACACTCTGCCTACTTCAAAAAAAAAAAAAGGCAAAAAAGCAAAAATCCCTATCCCAGCCAAATCGAAGCCTCTCTTCGGAGGACGCTGCCAGGGCAGAGGCTTCCGCAGCGGTTTGGGGCTCTGGGCAATGCTTGCCAGGTTGGAGCACAGGCAGCGAGACTCCACGCTGCCAGCTGGCAGGCAGGGCACCAGCCCCCCCCACTTCTGCGCCATGCTGCCCGGCTACCTGCCCAGAGCAGCAGAAGCCGATGCGGGCTGCCTGTGGAGCAGAGAGAGGGCAGGGGAGAGGGGAAGTGGGGCTGGGAGGATATTTATGCGTGAAAGACTGTCAGGGATGGAAAGATGAAAATATGTTGCGCCCTCCCAGGGCTCCTAACTTTCTCCCCTCCAGGCAGCTGGCAGGATTTCTCTAAATATTTGAGATGGTAAAGGGCTTAAACTGGATTACTCCTGGACATGAGCAATTATAATTGTAAATGCACTATTATCTGAGCACTCTCCTGATGCTATTTTGGCACTGATGCATGACACAGTGACGGGGGTGCGTGAGGGTCAAGTGCAATGTAAGGAGAGAGCCTTTCCCTGATACCTCGCTAGCTGGTTTGCAGTAGACCTGACCTACTGGGAGTTGTCCCTTGTGAAGCATCCCCTTCCCATCATCTGAGAGCTGCAGAAAGGGCTTCCAGATGCCTCAGGCTTCAATAATTGCATTGTGTTGCAACTGTATTCATTAAATGGATAAATACCAATTAGGAACCAGTATAAACCCAGTGCATTTTACTGTATATCCATTTCAGTTGGAGTTTTCTGGACATGAATGTTCTTTTAAGAAGGCTTGGATGTTCCTTTGGAACAAACCACAGCCTTCTGTTTTTTTCTGAAGTACAGTATTTAGATATATTTACACATATTTAAAGCTATGCCACTCAACTGATACTAATATAAAGGAGGGAAATCCGTATTCAGAGAGCAGAAATAATGATGGCAGAAAGGGTATGAAACATCCATTTCAATACATATGTAAAAGCCCTCTGGCAGCTCAGCATCCTGAGACTTACCCTGGTGTTTGCTGCTGCCAGGATGGACAGCAGCTGGGGAAGGAAGGTAGTTGTCCTGGCTAGAGGCTGGCTGGACTGTGGGCTCCATGTTTCAGTATGAGATTGGTCTCTGCCTCTTCCCTGCCTCTCCATCTTGAACTCCAGTCAAAAAGCTGTCAGCCTTCTGCCGTGGAGAGACGCTGCTGCAGCAGCCCAGCCAGTGCCCCAGCCTGAACTGGAAGAGCATGCGGCTGCATGCCCTGGGAGACCTGCATGCCTGGAGTATGGGAATTGAGTATTTACAAGAATAGTCCAACAGAAAGATCTTGGAAACTGCGGATGGTGGTCCAAGGGCTATTCCAGATGGAAGAAAGCACAGGGAGGACATGGCTGCATAGACAAACCCAGGCAGACCGAGTCACTGTGCAAAGAGCGTCGCATGTTGAACTGTAAATCACGAGTGGAAAGAGCGTGTGAAGGCCATCGTGGGGTCCTCCTCTCTCTAGTGGGTAATGCACTGGTGGAGGAAGCAGCCCCCAGCAGGGCCAGAGCCCACCGGGCAGCAGGAGCACAAGGTCTGGCACGGGCAGCTGGTGTGCGGGCAGGCGTCTGGGGCCAGGTCTGCCGGCGCGGGGCGGGTGATGGTGCCAGCATCTCACAAGAGCCTGGTGTCAGCCGCAGGCAAGGGCTTGAGAGGCTGTGCAGAGGGCATGTGCTTCGTCAGCGGGTGCCCCGGTGGCACCTTTCCTTTATGGTTTCATGTTTGAGGGGAACACGGTGTTAAAAGAACCTGACGTTTTGAAATGCATTTGTATTTCAGTGTTGAATTTAACTGATCCAGGTGATTGGCAGTGTATTATTAAATAGGAAATCAGTCTGTTGGGCACAAAGCGAGATCCCCGTGCCTGGCAGCGAAGGGTACATTGGGAGGAAACACACTGCACAAAATGCAGCATTTTCTACAGCCTGAAATCATTCCCCTTCCCAGAGCCAAGAGGTCAGGAACTTACCTCCTGCCTGGTTTCCAGAGAGATCCCCATGTTTCTGTCACACGGAAGAGGACAGATCAGAGGACATTCATCAGGAGCTCAGGAGACTGGTGATACATCAGCCTTTTAAATGAAGTGTTTGCATATAGTAGTGTTGGAAACAGGTAGCCAGTAATTCGCACACACGCATGCCCATGCACTCAGCATCTCTCCAGCCTCTGGGAGAACAGCTGCCTTCCGTTTCCAGCAATACAAGCCATGCGACTTCAATGTCCCCCCCCATGAAAAGGAAGGAAAAAGATGATGCATGTGAGCATCCACCATGATAGGAAGGACCATGATGTCCCACCTACTTGTCTAGAAAGCTTGGCAAAATCATCCAATATAATTTTTGCTATGAATTCTGTCGGGATAATGAGGTAGGCCTTTAGCTTTTTGATGAAATATCTTTCAGGACTTAACTGCAGCTCTTTAATTAGCTGTCCAGCACAGCTCGTCCCTCTGCAAAAGGGTGTCACCAGTGGTGGTCTGTACACCAGGAGAGCAGCGCCGTGGTACCACAAGTATTTAGGTTAAAGCCTGGCATATGTGCAATACAGAGTTTCCTTCATGGGAAGGGTTGATGGGAATAAAGAAAAGACACCTTCAGCGTGTCCCTCAAATATCTGCTGATCTCTGGTACCTTGCTTGGTGTTTGAAAATGGTTTGAAGTCGAGGTGTCGATAAAAGGAAAGCTTCTTAAAACAATGCCAACAAAAATAAATGAAATCCTTTTATCTGATTCCTCGCTGATCCCCCGAGGTTCATGAGACATGGGGTGGGAGGACCGCAAGGTCATCTGCAAAGAGTAAGCTGGAAAGGCTTTTTTTTATATCTGCATGAGCAGTTAACTGGAGCATGCCACAGAGTGTTTACGGCAGGATTTTGGCTTTACAATGGATTAAAAGATTTTAAAATCCATCTGCAGAATATCTTGAACTTTAGCATTGTTGTGTGCTCAAAATAACATTAGTCTTTTAATGTTTGATGCGCTGGGAGCCTTGAGGGGAATCAAAGGATTTTTAAATGGCGGGAGAAGGGGAAGGCGGCTCTTGGCATTAACGGGGTCCTTTTTGAATTGGTGACACGGGACCCCCTGCCCACTGCCTGGCAGAAACACTGCTGCAAGCTCAGAAACCATCCATGCAGAGCCAATGCGAGAGGACGGCTTGGGAGCTGTTAGGCTCAACTGAGCATCCCCATTGCTTTGTGTTACATTCAGTGATTGGTATCCAAAGCACCTTTGCATGCAAGTGCCTCCTTCCTTTTGCTTTGTTGCCCCTCTTGCAGAAGACATCCTTTTCTGAATTCGGTAGCGGGGGATCTGGAAACGTGCAGAAAGAGGAACGGTGGCTTGGTGATTTGCAGTATGGACACAGGTATGGCTGAGTAGGCTGGGGAGATAGAGACAAAGTATGCTCTGTTGCTAGATAGAGCTCTTGCTCCATCTTTTCGGGGGCTCGTGTGAATTTGGAAGCCTCTGGCTGAGTAGGCTGGGGAGATAGAGACAAAGTATGCTCTGTTGCTAGATAGAGCTCTTGCTCCATCTTTTCGGGGGCTCGTGTGAATTTGGGAAGCCTCTTTTTAAACCCACGCTTAAGCCAATTTTCAGAATTATTCAGAAATATCATCAGAATTAGTTCCAAAGTCCCACAAATGCGTGGCTGCCTGGAAAAGTTAAGCAGTCAGTAAGAGTACGAGTTGGCAGCTTTCAAAGGCTCGGGGTCCTGCTGCCGTTGGTACACCTTGCTGCGGCAACTTGGGGCGTTGGGATGTGGAGGTGCCTGGTGCTGTCACCCGGACCCACTCCTGGTGCCCCATGACAAGCCCACTTCTGCCGTCAGCTCCTGATGCCCTTCCCTCTCGCAGGCAGGGGGAAAGCAGAGGAGTATCTGCCAATACAAAGCCATGCATCTTGGCCTGTGACAAATCACTTTTTAATTGCCTCAAGGAAGAAATCCATTAGTCTTCCCTTTACGTGAGAATCATAGCAAAATTCTGCTAAACATGAGCAGATGATGCACTCCAAATAACGTAGGCGCTGCTGCTGTTTTCGGTTTACACCACTGTCCAGTTTGGAGCATTAATTTTCAATCCAACAAAATTGAACTGTCTGAGCCCCCTCCCGC
The DNA here is from genome assembly GCF_000699145.1 of Aptenodytes forsteri. NCBI lineage: Eukaryota > Metazoa > Chordata > Aves > Sphenisciformes > Spheniscidae > Aptenodytes > Aptenodytes forsteri. Next base: position 320,301 of record NW_008794753.1, on the reverse strand, counting down.
CTCCTCCAAGCAGATGCTGAAGAAAGCTCTACTGACACAGGGAATGGCGTTACAGTGATGCATTAATTGTCAAAGAAATTTATCTTGTCTTAGTCCCCAGTTCCTTTTTTTTGTTTGTTTTTTTTTGGGAGGGGTTTCAAAGCAAATGACAATTCTTTCTTTTCTTAGAAGTGCAGCCAATAGGACCTGGAAGGTTTTGACCCTTCTGGCAGCAATGTCCCTTAGCTTTCCCACATCTCACGTTTTCAGCAGACATGCAGAAATCCCAGAGCATGTTGTTAGGGCAAATTATTGCCCTGCCATCTTAACTGAAGCCTCGTTGCTACAAAAAAGGGTTCAGAAGCACCTCTGAGCTGTTGACAGCTGTGGCAATCACAAACTGCTTTTGCTGTGGCTGGTGACCATTTCAGGCAGGTTTGTCGCTATTTTTACATATCTTTTATAGGAAGAAATCTAGTTAATGGCAGAATCTGAATCTTACCAGTCCACAATGGTTTTTTCTCTCTGGACTTTTACCATTTTGTGAGGATTCACTGCATCCTGGCACAAGTTTGGAGCAAGGCAACGAGAATAAAATCCAGGATGTGGGACCACCTGTAAAAGCAGCCTCTCTATCTGCTTTTCTAGCAATAGCTTGTGGTTTAGCAACTGACGTTCTCTTCCATTGTGCTTCATCTTTACTGCATCTGTTGTGGGTGAGAGACCTGGCAGGTGGGTGCCGGACGCGGGTATCTGACCTGCTGCCGATGCTCCCACAGGGGTCGGAGCAGAAGCCAGCCTGGTCTGGAGCAGGGCGCAGCAACATGCTGCTGGCTGTCCCCAGGGGTCCCTGCAGCACAGCTTAAATCTGCTGGAATGCGTACGAAGCTGGAAGGAGGTGATCTGGAGCCTTGGTCATCGAGTGGCGTGATCTTGCTGTGTTCAAATGGTTGCCTAATCTCAGGTAGAACAGTAACAATAAATATTACTTCATACCATACAATCAGGACATAAAATGCAGGGAGGATCATTTTTCTATACAAAGAATACCATTGCTGGATGTTTCAGTGTAAAAAGCGAGACCAGAAAAGGTGACTGTAATTGAAATTTGCTGTGCAGAAAAGGATCGGTGCTACAAGGAGGAATCTAGGGTCAACACAGGTGGTTTTCTAACCCTCTGCAGATTTTACTCTGTTGACTCTGTTACTTAACTTTATTTCTAAGTTATTCTGTAGAAACAAATGTCTTAACGCTTGCACATTTGCTCTGCTCTTATAAGGAATATGTCTTTAAAATTTCAGATTAACATTATGTTAAAATTCATTATTATAATGTGTACAGGGAAATTATACTAATATAAACATTTATGATAGAATGTAATTGTTCAAATTTCAGCAAGTAGTCCCAGTTTAGTACCCAACCTGTAACATGAAACACTTCTCTGGTCACAGCTCTTTCTTGCTTATGGGACCAATAAATTAATTCACATTTGCAAGTTAAATGAATCTTTTGAATGTATTATTGATGCAAACAAATGAGGATTGGGGCTCTAGACAATACCTAATGAAGCTGACTCGAGAAACACTTCTCTGGTCACAGCTCTTTCTTGCTTATGGGACCAATAAATATATTCACATTTGCAAGTTAAATGAATCTTTTGAATGTATTATTGATGCAAACAAATGAGGAGGGGCTCTAGACAATACCCAATGAAGCCGGCTCGACACAGGCGGTTGCGGGGTTGGGGCTCTAGACAATACCTAATGAAGCTGACTCGACACAGGCTGTTCCCGCTGAAGGGTGCCAGGTTTCGGTGCGGGAAGATGGATGCCTGTTTCATCCCATAATTATCCCGTGGCTTATGCTCGCTTTATACGTTCCTTGGCTAGTCACAAAGCTAAGGGCACCATGATAAGTAATTAATTACTGGGGATCCACTGGCAGCTATTAAAAAAAGATCATGCTCAGTTAATAGTTTGTGACTGTATCTGTGCTTTGATCTCTTTGTAGACTCAGGGTGTTGACTCTCTCAATTATTTTTTCTGGTAAATATTGCTAATCAGAAGATCTTTTAGAAGAGGTTTGTACCTTTTCTGAAGATGGTTGCTTTTTTCAGCTGCAGTCTCCAACTGCTGCTAAGTAAAGTTAGTTAAAAATCCCTACTCTATACATCTGAATTATAAATAAGGTGCGCAGCATCGAAATAAATGCCAGCTGAAAGGCTGCAGCAGTATGCGGTGGAAAGCACCTTTAACCTGCTGGAGAACTGAACATTTCCCTTCCCTGAGAAGAGAACCACCTGAGAGCAAAAGGTTACTCCCCTCTTATGCCGTTACAGAAGGCATTCCCAGCTTCAGGACTTAATCCAGAAAGCAAATCAGATGCTTTATGCTATAGGGTGGAGCAAAGCTGCTATATATGCTTCAAAACTACAACCACGGGCTGCAAGAACCAATGATTTCCACATTGAAAAGAATGTTTGTGATATTGTAAAATGGATTCAGCCCAAGTTAATAGGATCCTGTTTTCTCTCCAGATATTTCTGGTCTCGGCTCAGTTCTCCAGGCTGCCTATTCACGCATGCAGAATCTGTAAGCCTACTGCAGGGTGCAGAGCACAGCAGGCATTCATCAGCCCTGTCCCATCAGTGCTATATTGTGGGCAGGGGCTCCAGCTGCAGGTCATGGGTTCGTAACCTTACTTGGAACAAGTCACTTCACCTCCCTTTCCCTCAGATCTCGAGCTACAAAAGATCGTAGTCTTTCCCCAAATTGTCTAGACGCGGTTCAGTGTTTCAAGTCAGGTGGCATAGGCATAGTACCACCCTGTTTGAGAGGTTTATATACCTGATGAGTATTGAGAGCCTGGTGGGTACTGTAAAATTTTATTCCAGCTGATCGGAGACAAGAGCAATACTATGGAGATCTTTTAAAACAAAGAGGTCAGACAGCCACCCTGAGCAGCTTTCAGAGTAGGTTTGTTTCTGCTCCTCAGGAGGGCAAGCATGATTCCAGTGGATAACGCTTCTCTTTTCTAACATAATTTAGAAACCAGTCTCCATGCCTGCCAAGGCAGATCAGAGCCCTCTTTAAGATACAGGGAGAAAATTTGTATATGTACCTTTTTGACTCTTCCCCTTTTAACTCTCCTTTTTCAGCACCGTAATTCAGGTGTCTTGGAGAGATGACATCCCAAATAGCATCCCTTGATGGGCCACAACAGTGGTGCTTCCAATTACAGAGCATGCTGCCTGAATTTCATTAGCCACAGAAAGACAGCAGCGTTATAGGGCAGGGAGGGATGGCGCTGGGTTAACAAGACCCCAAATACAGCTCCGTTCACTGACTGTCCTCTGGCACAATGTGGTAGATGATGTTGGTCATTCTTGTGTTCCTCTGAATTTGAGGCTACGCTGCTGGAAGTGGTACATTTTAGGAAAATGGGCATTTACTGGGGGGAGCCACATCTCTCTGGACCTGTTGGCAGGAAGGTGTCCTTGTGGAAATAAATGCAGTGTAGGAGTCCAGGCAGCTATCAGGATGACCTCCAGAAATGCCACCAGGGAAGACGAGTTAAGTGGGGCTGAGCTGGACTCTTCTGTCCTGGGGCCAGGAGGAAAAAATACAAGTTTGCTTTGAACACCTTGATCTAGAAGTGGCAACTGGAGTTTGCCTGTTTCTCGGCTTTAATTCTCACTGGCAGCAACTTGAGTTCATAGACCTAATTGCTGGTTCTCTCTTCTGTGCAGGTGGCAACCAACTGGCCGGTTGGCAATGAGTAATGCATTGGGTTAAAGGCTTCAGAGGGATAGTTACGTGGTCAGAGAGGTCACAGAAACTATTGTCAAGGCCTAAGCACCAAATGGAGCTATAGCAACTTGATTAATTGGCTAAATTAGAGAGGCTTCAAACTACCTCACAGAAGTTTAATGAATTATTTGATTAGTTACAGAAAGTTGTTTCACCACAGCAAAGCAGGGAAGGTTGTTGGTCTCCAGAAAATGACCTCCACTGGAAACTGTCAGAACAATGCTTTTGGGCAAACTGTTTTTCTCACTCTGATGGAGTGAATGAGGTTTCCAGACCCTGTGCAAAGCATGACAGAAAGGAGTGTATTAAAACCCTGCAAATTCTGCAATGCATGGGGCCTTGCTTTATTTTTCAGCATCCCAATACTGGTCAGACTAGCTTGCTTGCTCATAGCTTGTGCATTCCTATTTTCCACCCTTCCCTTCTTTTTACCTCTTCGTTGGCTGTGTTGATGTGTTGAACTTGCCACCCTCCCTCCTGTTTTGTGCTAGCTCTGCATTATATTCAGTAGGAAATCTCATTCTCCAGATGCTACTTGAAAATGACCTAAACAGATAATTTTTGACCATGAATTAAAATCTGATTATATCTCAAAAAATACCTTTATCAATAGCAACCTATTTTTAAAAGAAAAATGTCATCTCTCTCATAGTCATTGTTGCTGGGCAGGAATTTGAGAGTTGGGTGGAAGGGTTGGTATCATGGCCCTCAAACCTGATTTGATCAATAAAGCAAACTGCCTTAAGTGAAAATAGAACAGCAATTGTAAGCATGTTAGACAAATAAAGTAATTGCAATCCGTTGTACATGAAATGAAAATCCCAGTTTCCTTATGAGTTATTAGACTATATTACTGATTACACAAAAAGCACAGATACTGTTAATTTGTATTTTATTAATTTGTAATACATTTAAGACCTGCTCTGTTGTGTATAAGGAAAATAAAAGAGTAGGAAGAGATTTGCTAAGTATGCATTGGTGATGCAGTTACAGTTTTCATTCAAAAATACCCTATAGCACTGTTCCTGCCTAGATTTAAAAGCTTGGTACCAATATGCACAGCAGAACAATGCTGCGAATCTGCTTTTGGTTTGGCATACTGCAGTGCGGTGGTAACAGTTTGAGGTTAATTGTGCTTATGATAGAACAGTTTTATATGAGGATGCTAAAGTGCAATAGTGTGACTTTGGGCTTCTGCCTGTGTTCATAATTTTGGGGAAAACACACAGATAAAATTGGGTACAGAATATCTGCTGCGAATTCAAGGCAGGTTGCTTCCCTGTGATTTAAGGGTAGAAGACAGGATGGGAACGGAGCCGGAGGACGCTCCTGTTTTGGGCTGCTCTGCCCCCGAATTGCAAGGGTTTCCCTTGCCCTGACCTGCTCCTTGGGAGAGCTGCAGATGACACAGCGGCGCCGTGTGCTCCTCAGGGCGTGGGATTGGGGTTGCTTTGGTTGGTCCCTCTCCTTTCTGGCTGATTTCAGACCATTTCTGGGATGTGGTGGGACCCTTTGCGTAGCTGTCAAACACTTTGGTACACCCAAGCACAGGAAAACATTTTCTCTTCCCTTTGACTCACCCAGGTACAGTTTATCATCAGGTGCCAAATAAAAAGGGACTGCTTGGATTAGCATTTAGGAGCTTGCTCATTACAAGTCATTGCACTTTTAAAATGAGTTTCCATTTACATTTTTTGCCAAAAGGCAGCTGTGAAAAAGCCCTTGGACTAAACTCTCTCCTTAGGGGGTAAAGCAACCTCCAGTATATTTTAATGGATTCTTGTCAAATTACTGATCAGAATAAACCCAAGTGCTCTTGGAGACTGAATGTTTCATGTTAAACTCTCAAAAAAAGAATAAGATTGATTTGGAAATGTCACTTGTGATTTAAAAGCTTAAAGGTGAGAATGTCGGGATATAATTAGCAGCAGCTGATTTTTCTTTTATTTATTCCTTGTTGTCTGCATAAAGATGTGATGCCCTCGAGTGACTTTCTTGTCCAGCCCAAACTGGTGGCCAGCAAAGGTGGCACCTGAACCAGAGGTGGGTCTGAGATCTCGGTTGCCTCCCGTGGGTCAGGAAAACCAAGCAAATTCAAGTGATAGCAGTGTGATATGGACACCTCACATTGCCTTCTTCTGTGCTGCTTTTTGATTAAGTATTTTAAATATTCAAGTTATCACACGTTGCAGGTGATCTCCCAGGTCACTCCCTGTGTTTCCAGCTGGAGACATCCCATCTTACAGCCGCTCATCCTTCACCTCTCAGCACCTCCTCACCTGGCACGTTCAAAACCTCTCCTCCCTTTGATGTCTTGCTTTGCAGCCTGCGTGGAGCTATGATGACCTGTGGTCCCAGTGTGACCATCACCTCCCCATCCTCAGGCTCCTTGTCTCTTCCCAACCCCCCTGGAGCAGGGAAACCATTGTGGGAGCCCAACCTGGACGTCTCTGCCAGGCTGGTTCAGGAATTGAAAGAAGTGGGAGAAGGAGACCCATGTGTCCCTGAGGGATCCCCACCTCCCTCCTCCTGCTCTGGGTTCTGTGTTGTTTTCCCTTCGGAAGAGAGACGAGATGTGGAGCTGTAATGAATCGCAGCCCCTGCTGAGGCACACGGATGAGTTCAACCCTCACACATCGTGATGCTGGGCTGCCCTTCCCTTCCCGCAAGGAAACCCATTAACATCTATTTAGGGACACTTGTTTCTCACCAACTTGCACACACAGCGTTAACCCTGTCCTTGCTGAGGGGCTCAAATTGTGAAGCCAGGTGAGAGGGATCATGCTGTTATTTACAGGGGCAGCTTCTGAGGCTCACGTGGGACCTGACTCAGTGGCCGTCTCCCCGGGAGATAAAACACCTGTGGAGAAAGCGATGTATTCTCTTTTCTCTTTTAATGCAGACAGTTCAAATAGGGATTTACCACTTACTGTCATATGATGAAATCGGCGTTCCCCTGCACAAGGAAAGGTGGCAAGAAATAGTGATATTTAAAGAGTAATTTTAGCAGCCAAAGTCAATATGATAAAAGGCCTGCTAGTAGGGAGAAACTGATTGGGTCCTCAGTTCTTAATTTAATTAGATTCTTTCTTAATTTAAGAAAAGAGGCAAGGTCCTGCAACACTGTACTAATTTCCAATATTAGGAAATATTAATATGAAATACCACTGTCATATCCACCCCAAAACCAAGAGGACAGCAGTTTCAAAAAGGAAAGGAGCGAGGTGTCTTTGCTGGGGAAATGTGGAGAGGAGAGGAATGCTGTGTTGTGTTTCCCTGTCTGATCAAGATGAACAGACGTTTGACTGACGGACATGAGACGGTCCCTTTGCTCAACTGGCTCCCTGTAACAGGAGATGGTGTTTCTCACAGGAGCTTATCGGTGTGTTGCTGCATCCTCCCTCTTGGTTTTGCTTTTTTGGCTGTGCTTTGAGCATTGACCTTCTGCCTTCACGGGCTCTTTCTGTACTGGGGAGAGTGCACACGTATCATTTCTTGCTATAGTAGCATTTGCAAACATAGTTGATACTTTTTGAAATGAGATGTGCTACAATAAAAAGTCCAGAGTTGTCGCCCCTATTTGAAGAGACTTTTTAAAAATATCTTCTGCTGTTGGAAGGCAATCTTGCAGCAATTAATTGTAAAATTACATTTCAGGTAATGTACAGCGTACATTGTTTTAGAGATTAATTCTTCTGGAAATATGATCTTTCATCACTCTAGGTATTACTTTTGAAATAAACTCCTTTATTTCTCAAAAATAGAATGTGAGCCTATAAATAGAAATAATATTGTGAATTCAGATTTTAACTGAAATCACTGATATAAAGTATTCAAGATACAGTCTTTGAAAAAGTCTGATTGTGATAATCCCACAGCGTTAGAATTATATTGTGCCGCCAAAGGTATGAAAAGACACGGTCTCTCTTTTTGTCAAATACAGTAAGCGTAGCCATTGGTCGGGATCACCCAGTCCATTCTCCGTCCTAGCTTTGCCCTGATGATGTGCATTTCTTCTGCTCGTATTATCTTTGTTGAATTTGAATAAGATTCAATTTCCTGACATCTAAGGCTCTTTGTACCTTGCAAATTGTTATCCTTAGTCATAAAAGAGGACACATTCATTCTGCCCTCTGATAACTGTGGACAAAGAAACATGCCAAGGGTGCAACCCTATTATTAGCATAAGGCAGATGTGATGCACTATGTGCTCTGCAGGTAACTTGCAGGTGCCCAGCTGTAACTTCTCCTGGGGCGGTTTAAACATAGTGTCTGTAATGTCTGGATTTACTTGAGGGGGGCAGGCAAAGAAAATGTGTCAGGGCTTAAATTTGGAGTGTGCTGGAGGACTTTGGTGAGGTCATGGAGGGCAGAAGGGGATGCCTGAGTGTAATGCCCAGCACGGCTCAGATTTAACTTTGAGTGGTCTGAGAAACATCCGCACTGGGAAATCCATCGACGTCAAGGAGAAGAGCAGAAACCATTCCTGGTGTCCAGAGTAAGAGGTCGCAGGCTTCCTATACTTCACCTCAGTGATTTCACCTAAATTTCCATTTCCGTTGTGATACTGTGTATATGAATCCCACACTAAATGTTTATGGTAGCAGAGGTCAAGGAAGTATTGGATGCTGTGCCCAGAGCAGAAGGGAGAAACTCCCCTTTTTTGCTGCTGCTGCCAGAGCAAGCAAATCCCATTCCCAGCCATACGGGGATCCATTGCTCTGCAGCTGCCTGCGTACTCCAGAAGAAATGAAATAGTGGACAGGAAGAATTGTGTGTCGATAGCAGGTCTTTGTCAGGTTCTTATGCAGACACAGTGGGTTACTCTCCATGGCACTGCCTCCACACTCGTGCATGCAGCCAAAGACGCAAGGCTGAAACCAGCCGTCCTTCCCAGGTACTGGTAGAAAATGAGCCTGTTTCCTACATGTGCCTTTTTACCCCGTGAACTTCTGCTGACAGAGTCAGGTATAGTGAGGCCAAGAGAAAACGGCGATAAAGGAGGCGACCCTGGGGCTGACTGCTGCAGCATGGCAGCCGGGGCATCGCTGGCATCTGTAACTGCGGGAACGTGGCATGACGCATGCTCCTGCTCGCTTGAACTGTGGGCCTTTGGCATCAGCCCTTCAGGGAGTGTGCATCCTCCAGTGCCAAACTGGAATGATTCCTAGAAACCACATCCCAGCTTGGGTTTTGTTTGTTTGTTTGTTTTAAGGGAAAACCCCGTCTTTGAAACAAGTAAGAATGACTGCGAGCAACAGGGGGAGAACGTTGATGTTTCTCTGATGGGAGTAATGCAGCATATGGATAGTGCGAGGCTCACAGCACCTGTGGGGAGCAGACAGCAATATTAATGCCTCTTACGTCTGCCGAGGCAATTGCTGGAAAAATCCTTCCATGAGTCCTTGCTTGTTGGCAGAGTGAGGAGGATTTTCGGAGCAGGAGGGTGCTGTGCTTGGCAGCATGCCCGACCCATGCGTCTGCAGGTGCTGCCATCACTGGTCAGAAACGCTGTGCCTCGTCTGTACTTGGCTGTCAGTATTGGCTTTGCAACAGAGGACAAAGACGAGGACAGCGTAACCCCATATGACAATAGGCATGAGGAGCCGGGCTTCACTATGCTCACCCCAGCCCTTGTGCATAGGCCTGCATCCCCTTTTCCCTGCAGTGCCACACAAGAGAGTCAAGGATGCGTCCTTATTGTAACTGGCTGCTCTTTTTTTTACACGGCAAAGCTACAGATCACACAGTAGAGTCTCTGGGCCGGGGCGTGATCTGCTCAGTTCTGGTACAGCAGGTCCTTGCATCCCTCCATCCCCGTAGCACATTACCCTGCCGTCTCCTTCCCGGACCTGGCAGCATCGTATTAAGGCTCTGAAAGTGTCCTTGCAGAGTCCTTCATCCGTCAGTGTTTTTCTGGTGCTGCTCCGGTGACATAATGAGCCTTTGTCAAGGAGTAAATGAGTTTAGAGGAGGAATGACCTGACCCAACACTTTGCAAGCGATTAGCGGTGAGTGATGCTGCCTGGGACGGATCAGGATGAGCCCACAGGTGCTGAACAGAGCTGGCTTTTCCAGAATCGTAACGCCCTAGCCTGTCTTTCTCTGCGATGGCTGGGAAGCAAGCAGTCAGTGTAGACAGGATGGGAAGCTGGAAATTACTGCAGTCCTTTCCTTGCTAAATACAGGTTGAAGTGATTAACAGGGAGAAGCCTCTTCAGTTTCCCTGGATAAAAGCCAGGCATTTCTGTGTCCCAGGTGCTGACATCTGGTTTCCCTTTAGTGTCCTTGCAGCCACCATGATCTCAGGAAAGAGGCTGCAGAGAGAATGTTGAGGAGAGGGACTGGGTCTGCCTCTACTGTAGCTGCAGAGGATGTAAACTCTCAGTGCTCACCTGCTTAGTTTCTGCTGCCTTAGCCATTTTTAAGAAAGAAATCTACATTAGGCAACTGTTACTCAGCATATTTTATGGTATTTTGCCCTGGTTTGAGTGTGTAGAGTTACCAAGCTGTTTAATTCAGCACTTTCCCTGCATAGCTGGACAGCATAACTCAGTTTGAGTTCAGCTTCTGTAGCAGCAGCGTGGAAAAGGGACCTCAGTTTGGGGAAACTTGATCTTTGATTGCTACCCACAAAACTCCTGCCATAATGTCAGTGTCCCTCTAACAGGTTTGCTCAGCAGCTCTGTTGTGTCGTGCTGCGGCAAACCTGAGACTTGGCCTTTTTCCAGCTCCCTTCTGATACCCCACCTGTACTCACCTGAAGAATGGCTTGGGGTTTGCTGGTTGTTTATTCCTCTGGTCTATTCTTTGCTGGTTCATTGGCTCTAACTTCTTTATTTATTTTTTACATTCTTCCAATGAATGCGCGGTGTAGCCACAATGATAGCCAGCAGGTTATTAACATCACCTCCAGGTTTGCTTGCAAGTAGTCTCTGAATAGATCTGACTGTGTTGCATCTACCGTGTTGTGCCGATACGATATTTAGCATGAAGCAAAGGATTTCTTATGCGCCTATTTCTGTATTCTCACGTATGTTTCCAACCCTCAGGATAAGGGCACAAATGCATATAAATGTGTGCATGCTGCTCCAGCTTATCCATGAGCGACGCCCAGAGCCGATGCCTCCCAACTGGGAAGGCATTCCTAACAGTGCTGTTTCCTGGGCTGTGCGGAGGTGACCAAATCTTGAGCATTGGCAAAATCCCTCCTATTTGCAGCTCAGAGTTCAAGCTTACAGCAGAAGCCCTTTGTTGTATTGCTCAAAGCAGACAATTATTTCTGTCGGTTCCTGTAAGACACCATGGGAAAGACTGCCTTTTGCATGGGATTCCCTGCAACGAGGGGGCAGTGGTTTGATGAAGCAAGAGGGTTGGAGTGACACCAGTGCCGCATCTCACGGTAGCAGCCTGTCTCTTCTGGGTCTGGTGAGCAGGGTGACAATGGTGTGTGCTTTGGGAAGGGTCTTCCCAAGGCATTCCCTGCCCTGCTGGAGGCTCCCTGCCGCAGCATCTCCTCCCTTGCAAAGTCTTGGTGTTTGAAGAGTGAGCGCGAGGCTGCCCTGATTAAAATTTAATGAGGCTTGGTAGTATTGAGGGCCCTTTAGTGTCAGTTCTGCACTCATCAGCAAATAAATACATCAGCCAGTGGTGTGGGGGCGAGCCCCATCTCTGCCAGCAGCCTGGGCAGCCGCAGGGTCAGCTTCTGCTGGAGAGGATTGGTGGGGAGGGAGCGGCTTGGGGCAAGGTGGGGAGCTGGGTAGCTGTTCATTTTCTCTCCGGCAGCTGCTGGAGCAGGGGTTCCCTTTTATTTGTTATTTGCATACTTTAGCCATTGGAATTGAATTTGTGCCCATTCAAACTAAATTAGCGCTGCCTGGAATTTTAAATAGGCTCTGGCAGAGCGGCCCATTAACTCTATCAGAGCAGTTTCTGCAGATCCTTCCTCTGCAGGCACACGATGCACACTGGAAGCCACTGCAAAATGTTGATTATTTGCACGTTCCTGAGGATAATTGGAGTGCCAATATTAGAGACAATGTATTACAGTTTTGAAAGCCATCAGCATGGCTCAGAGCTGGGTTTAACTTCCTCTACTTCAAAAAAAGGTATGGTGTAAAAGTCTCACCAAACTGGTTTGCAATTCCTTGGTCTTAATACCATATTAATGTGATGACCTCCGGGTCCCTGTGCCCCCGATCCCTCGCACGAGGCTCTGGCTCTGCTCTGGCAAGCCCATCGCCACCTCTCGAGGTTGCCCTGCTCCATCCCTGGCAGGTTCACTGGCACCCCCTGACTCCAGCTGCTTCTTCCTCACCCCGCCAACAGCCTTTCTGCTCTGTCAGGGCCCCCATTGATGGCCTGCCCAGGACGTTGGCTGCTCTGACCTCGGGTTTGGAGCCCTGTTGGCTGGGACCCCGGGAGCAGCCCTGATCCCTTGCCATCTGAAGGGATGCTTTGTGCCTTCCTCCCAGCCTTCATCCCCATCCCGGGCGTGGGAGCCCCACATGGGGTCATTCACAGCCCTTTCCTGGAAAGCATTCAAGACTCAGGTAGCCTTGCCAGGTCTGGCAGCACGACTCGCTCAGCAGCTCTGGGAGTAAATGGACGCTATGTGTTGGACTTGCTATTAAAATAATCTCTTTTGTTCAATAGTCTCTAATGAGAAAAGAGAAAATATACCTGAGCAAAACGGTGTGTCTTGTTTACAGAGAGTGGAATTTAATTTAAAGCTTATTCTTTGCAGAAAAAAAAAATGTTCAATCAGCCAGAGATACTACAGCAGAGTTTATGAGACAAGGCTTGGCTGCCTCTTCCCAGTACCAGCCAGGATCCTTAAATTCTGTGGATTATGTATTGGATATCTTTCATGATTATGAAATAAGTGAATGGAGCATCACACTGGTGTTCTTCCAATGTTACGCACTTCTCAGCAGTCCCTGCTCCAGACATTTCCCAGGCACGCTTCCATCAGGCCCTTGTGTTGGCTTTATTTTGCTTGGCTACGCGCATGTGTCTGTACATCAGTAAAAAAACCGAGGAACTTTCTCATTTGAGCCCAGAGAAATGGGTCAGCACTACACAGAGACAGACATCCTTTCTTATTTTTTTTTCTTCCGGAGCCAAGTCTGTTCCTGGAATGTCCAAAAATGCTTTGTGGCTTTCCAGGCCGAGGGAGATCACACAAATGCAGGGCGCATTGTCCCTGAGTACAAAATTACATGGTGTGCATCCTTAATTGCTGCTGCAATGCCTCCATCCTAGGGCAGGTGCTGCACAGAGAGGGAGACTGCCCGTTTATCGCCTCAGATGACAAGTCTCCATCTCACGGTCCTTCCTCATGTAATAATAAAAAATACACTATAGGCATCAATCTACAGTCAATAAATTCAGCTCCTTTGCCTCTGCAAAGCCAAAGCACGACCTGCCTGCCCTTGCACCTCTTGTCAGGTACCCACCAGGCAGTTGGAAGGGGAAAGTCTGGGAATCGGCACCGTGGCTCGGAGCAGCGCAAAGCAGAATTTCTTCTAGAATTTGATATAAAGTGGCCAACATGACTCCTGTGTAATTGCTTTGAATCCAATTAATGCTGCCTGAGTAGATGTTAGGAATTATAAAGAGGAATACAAGTCTGAGCTTGTCACCTAAACTATGATAATATTCCTTCAAAGGAGGCATATTTGCAAACATTATTAATTACCTGGGGAACAGCTCAGGGTTTAAACTGAATTAAGGGGGGAATGTGTTTTTGTGATTTCAGGTTTGATTGAGAGAGAGAGATCACCATATTCTCAAACAAGGGAGCATTTCTTTGTTACAGACTTGGCAGCAAAATACAGGGAGTTAGTCTGTACCGAGTCCCTCACCCCCCAAAACCAATTTACCAGCAAGGATATCATGCCAGGAATTACCTGGGGCCAAAAGAGCTTTTAAAAGTGTTTAGCACAGGCTTCTCTAATCAGAAAAACCCAGGAGTGCATAGCTAAAATTTGGCTTTTTTGTTTTCCATAAAGGGTCGTTTGGCTTTACGGTGTGTTGGAGCTTTTTTGGGTTTGGTTGTTCTCGGGGTGGGCTGTGGGTACCTTTGTGGGGTC
>NW_008794753.1:275133-306291 GCF_000699145.1 Aptenodytes forsteri | reverse complement strand
GGTCCCTAAAAAAAAAAAAAAAAAAACCAAAACCATGTTCAGATGGAAGTCGAGGTACCCGACCAATTTCCCCGACCACTTGGCAGGCAGTCTCTAATCAGAAAAACCCAGGAGTGCATAGCTAAAATTTGGCTTTTTTGTTTTCCATAAAGGGTCGTTTGGCTTTACGGTGTGTTGGAGCTTTTTTGGGTTTGGTTGTTCTCGGGGTGGGCTGTGGGTACCTTTGTGGGGTCCTGCAAAAAAAAAAAAAAAAACCAAAACCATGTTCAGATGGAAGTCGAGGTACCCGACCAATTTCCCCGACCACTTCTGGCAGGCAGGTGGCAGGGGAAAGGATGGCATGACCCCGGAGCAGGCGGCTGCGAGGTCAGACGGGCTTGTGACTTGAGTGGGGCCAGCAAACCTTGATGTGGTGCAGGCAATGAAAACCAAAGGACCCAGTAAATTACCTGCAGCACAGGCTGCAGGGGAATTGAGTACAAGACTGGTGTGAGAGCAAAACTGCTTAGACCCTATTAGCCAGGGAAATACCTAGGATCTCTTTTTTTTTTTCTTTAATCTTTTTTTCCCTGCACTCAATATAAAGAAATCATCAGCTTGTCCGAAATGACCTCATCCTAAGCCAAAACTACCAGGCGGATCCCACCTTCATCAGAGGTCTGCTTGTCTGAGAAGGCACCTGGAGCTGGTTTCAGCCCCCAGTTTTACCGGCATCGCTGCACCTGAATGGACTTAGAGCATTCAAGAGATCCAATTACTGCAATATAGAGCATAGCTGTGTGAGTCCTTTATAAACCCTGCCCTGGTCCAGTACCCAGACAGCCCTGGGAGGGAGACTTAGCAAATGTGGTGTCCTCTTTTGTCCAGACATGTGTGGCCATAGAGTCTCCATTGATATTGAGGTGACTGTTCTTACAAGCCACAGAAACCTGGTGCTTCCTTAATTGCAATGTGCAAGCTGCACTTGAAAATACTCTCAGAAGATATTTGCTACTTGGCTCAGCTGTGAGCTGAGGATTTCAGGGAGTTTTGAATGGAAATAGCATCCTCCTTTGGCCCTTGAGTTGCTGCTGTCACCAGAAAGTAAGTTTTATTTTAATTCTATGGTGGTAAAAACCCTGCCATCTTTGGTAGTGTCTCTGGCTGTGTGTGGAGCCTGCAGTCACGTCCCTTGAATTGCTAAGCAACTGTGGCCCATTTGCTCTCGTGGAGCAAATTGAAACATTGATTTATCTATTTGTTTTGCAACCAACACCAAGGCTTCATTATGCTGTTCCCTAGGGACATACTCCCATGTGCTCAGATTGGAAATTAACTCCTCTTACCAAAAAGTGTGCATGGCTTTGTTTTTAATTTTGAAGAAAAGTCCAGAAGCATAACGCTTGGCTCACTGTGTGTTTGCATGCGGCTGTGGGCTGTTTCGGGAAGAAAACATGGAGTCTCCCTTCCCTGGTCTGCTGGATGCTGGTTTCACATCCGTGTCTGATCCAGGATGTCGTTTGAGCCTCATATGCCATCTATAGGTCTGTGATGTATGCTGCTTGTAACTGTACCGCAGCTAGTTATTCAGAGAGATGGTTAGTTGAAAGCAGAATTCAGCAGCAGTGCAGACAGAAATTTAAGATGCCCATCCAGTACAAGTGATGAAGGAAAGCAGTGTACCCCAAAACTGGCATGGAGCAGGTGAGAAGAGGAATGCAGGTGCTGAAGCAGGGCAGGAATCTGTTTTGAGAAGTGCCAGACTTTGTGCATGATCACTGGGAATGTTTTACAGAAATTGTCTACCCACACAAATGTACAAATTTGCATGTCATATAGGCAAAATACAGCAGTCTTAGTTTTACAAAAGCACATAAAAGCTCAGTAGCAGCAACTTCGAAAGCAGCAACCTGTGGCTTCCCAACGCTCTGCCTGCCAGGTACCCCTAAGGCTAGCTTTGTGAAGTGGGACTGATTTTTAGGGATAGGCAAGCATGGTCTGTGGCAGAACAACTGCTCTGAGCCTTTGCTGCATCTGCTGGTTATCTTGCAGCTTGTTGGAGGAGTAAAGGTCTGAGAGCTGGACTGTGATTTGCCACAGGTGGGAACCATCAAAGGTCCCTAGGCAGGACCACTGGATCAGTGTATGACCTAGGAACACTGGATCAGTGTTTAACCCCTGGTGAGCTGAGATGCATTGCCACTGCAAGAGCCACTCTTTGGTAGCACTCATAGGTATCCCCTAACCCAAACAGTAGTGTCTACTTAAACTTTGTTAAAAGACTGGGAAAATGGAAACATATGCATACAAAATTAGATGATCTGTTCCCTTGTTTTGAGTGTTAAAATATATAATAATGTGATATAATGCTTAATTACATGAGTGAATATTTTGTTACATGGTTGGATGTGTTCCCATATGGAGCATAAGTAAGGTTTGAACGTGGGACTTTTGGATTCTCTTGAGCTAACAAAATACTGGATGGCAAAACTGGGCTGCCGCTTTCAATGTGGACTGGAGCCTTTGGGGTGATATGGCACGCGGTTTTATGCGCAGTGTGTGGTTTTGTAAGTTGGCCATTGGGAGCTGCAGGGCTCCCAAATGAAGTGCCAGTCCCAAGAAGGGGGCAGTGGGTGGCACAGTGGTTGGAACTGGTGTGGCGCAGGCTGTCCTGCCCCGGAGTCTCATCACTGCTGTTGTGAGATCTGCCTCTTGCAGGCATTTCTTTACTGATTGGGCTGCCAAATTGCACCATTTCACATGCAAAGCACACACATGGTGGACCTGCTCCATCTTCCTGCACATGCTTTGTGCAACCACAGCCTCCTCCCGCCACATGCATCCATCCATGTGCCTGTTCTGCTGGTGCATGCTGAATTTTGCTGGCAGGTACGGCACTTGTGGCCAGCTTTTGTTACCTTTGTGCAAGCCACACGTGAGATCTCCTATGTCCATGATGCTCTTTTCTCTTATACCACCCTCTAATGATCCAAATGGTCTCAATGTGGGGATCTGCTAGTCCATCGCTGTTCACTTTTGATATAAACTCTTTGGGTCACTTTCTCCCCAGAATCTGGATGCTTCCTTTCTTGGTGGCTGATGTTTCCGTGGGCAAACAGAAAACAGATTATAGCAAATCTATAATCAAGCAGATTTAGCTTGATGAGCTGAAGCAAACCATACAGGTTGTGGCAGCTGCAGTATACCTTTCTCATAGGAACCAAAACCAGAGGCTGTCTCACAGCTGCTCCAAGTGCCATCTTATTGCACAAGGATATTTTTAATTGGCACCTGGACTTGGATCTTAGCTCCAAAAATACTTGTGGCAAACTAATATAAGGACTTCCCCCTGCAAAACGTAATAGCTAAACTCTTCCCTGCATCTGTGGTGTTTCAGCCACCTCTCACAGTGAGACTGTATCGTCCAGAGACCACTCCAGGGGATCCTGGGGAAGGACTGGAAGAGAAAAATGCAGAAAGGTTCTGCTTAGGGATGGACGCAGGACATCTGTGTTCATTCTGTGTGCTGTTGGGGGTTAGGTCTGCACCTAAACTTGTCCATTTTGCTCCTAAAATTCCTGGACCTCCTGAGAGCATGCTGCAGAGCCAGGGAGCAGCGTGGACGTGCTGCTCACACCTCCCCAAGCTCACAGGGCAGAAGGAAACTTCCGTCCTGCGTTCTGAGAGCACGCACCCTGTGCAACCTGAAATTCTGCAATTGCGAGACCTAGGCTGAGCTTTTCCGTGCCTTTTGGGTAGCTGTGCTCTTCAAATGTTCTCCTTCGGGTTGAAAGGAAATGGAAATAGATGGGAAATAGGAAGAGGAGGAAGCTAAGAGGGTACATCAGGTTTGAGGAGTTTGGCATAATAAATCAACAGATAAACAGGCTATTGATTTGATTGTCTAGCACTTGCCCCATGTCAATGAACGCAAAGCATATTTGCTCATTAAGTCCGAACCATGTTCACAATTATTTTTCAAAGCATTTTCAGGAAAGTAACAGTAATTAATAATCTTTAAAGTTCATGCAAGTGCTGCTCATTCTGAGACTTCCTTTTAGACTAGCTGTGCATTCCAGCTCCCCAGCCGTGCTTTGGCTCACCATTCCTCACATGCAAAATGCATTATTAAAATGCACTTAAGCAAAACACAGCAAATGGGTGGAGCAGAGCTAGCTGCCTCTGCTTGTACCAATGGCAGTTAGCTGCTGAAAGAGGAGAAATGAAGAAGTATGAGGTTATTTAAGGCTCAGTCTGCCTTGGCGGAATGTGCTTAAAATGAAGATGTTGCTGATGAATAGAAAAAGAAAAGGAAGGAGTAGAAGGCCCTGGGCCAAGGGTACTTGGCAATGTAGAGGTATTTGGTATTATTTGAAGAACTTTTTAGCCAGTGCCTAAATGGTGTCTGGCACCTCATTTGAAAGTTTCAGGGTCAGGGAGGGCAGGGCATAGTAACATCAGACTGAGGAGGTCCTATGCCGTGAATTTCTTGACTGAGGCATCCAACACCTGCAAAGAGTTACAGGTTACCATTTTGCTGTATTCAGTCTAAATGTACAGGAAATTACTACTCAGGTTTGATTAAGTAAAATTAGGGCTGTTCTCTGGGTTTGCTGACAGTCTTGTCATCACAAGAGGACATTTTGGCAAAAACATTGCTGTCTGAGGGGTGCACCCTACATTCAGCTGGCAATCCTAAGGAATTTCCTAATAGTGAAAACAAGGCTTCAGCAATGTCTGTGTATGGCCTTGCACCCTGTAGGAAAGGTGAGCTTGCTTTTCTTTTTTTCCTCCCCCCACCCACCATCAAATAACTGTAAAGAAACATCAGTTATTCCATAATGGAAATTAATAACCCATATTCTGTTTGATGTTATGTCCTGTTAGTACACAAGTATTACATGTGCTGCGTATCCCAGGGCAGCTATTACAAGCTGATAAATGGTGACATATTTGTGTTTGCTTTCCTGTCCCATGGGGATGCTGCAGTGCTGGTAGAGATGCTCTAATCCCATTGTGTTTTGGTCACAGCATCCAGGATCTCATCTGCCCCAAGGGCACTTCTCTTGAGCCATGCAGTGAAGCACATCCTCCCTGTGCAACATACAGAGCTAGCACTTGCAGTGCATTCTCTCCCTTCTCCAAAAAAAGAAACAGAGAAGATGGACAGACTGTTTTTCCTGCACTTGGAGTCAGTTACCTGTTTTAATTCCAGCTGAGAAACCAGGGCAAGGAATATACATCAACACCATACAGACTTTCTAAATCACCACAATTGAGCTTAAATTCTTCTTATTCTTCACTGTAAACCTGTCCTAAAGTAGGTTAGTGGATCAGAGCAGATCTGCTCTATGTTATTTATAGATTGTTTCCTTTTGGTTCTTGCTGCTTGGCTGGATGCTGCTAAAGAGCGCTCCATGTTCCAGCAGTCTTTATCTTTGCTGCAGCTTTAAAACCTTCTATTTTTGTCTGTAGGAATCCCAGCTCCCCAGCTCCCTTCTCTGCTAAAATCAGCACACTGGCAATGCTGAAAGTCTTTCATCGTGTGCTGTGCCAAGATCTGACTACGATGAAAAATGCTGCACCGTTTCGTTAGCGGGTGAGCACAGGTAGCAAGGGCAGCACCAGCACGGGTATTCGCCTGCCACGCTCCCAGGGCCAGCATCCTTCAGGGGATGTTTTCAGGGAAAGCTGCTTTCATCTACCAAAAGGATGCTTTGGCCAGGATATTGCTGCACAAGCACTGTTACCCCTTGGAGCCAGATAACCATTCAGGAGCATTTGCAGCAAAACCAATAGTCATCTTTGGCTACGAGTAAGTTTGAATTCAGCAGGCTCCAGCAACCCAATGCAGGGCTGCCCTCTCAGCAGTGTGAGGCAGGAGCCCTCATAATTTTCAAGGAGCCAAGGAGCTCTCATAATTTAAAACCACTGTCAGGTGAAGACACTCTATGCAGCAGCCAAATGTGATAGGCAGGGTAGGGCTGCATAATTTATGAAACTGCATTTCTTTTTGATGAGATTTTGAGTCTAAAAGCTCTGGGAAGGGTGTGCTATTTTTTTATTGCATCTCTGAACTCAAATTATGTCAGATTCTGTGGGCACAGCCTGTGCTTGTAAAAAAAAAAAAAATTTAAGAAAATAAAAAAGTGCAGGCTTAGATAGCTCTGGCTGCACGAGCACTCCTGGTCCAGCTCAATGCAAAGTAAAACAGCTCCTTGCAAATCCAAATCTCTGCCAAGCACTCCCAAGGATTAGTCTCTCTGTATCCAGAGGGATCGTGGGCTTTACAGTGTGCCAGGGATTGTACGCACATTCCCAGCAGTCGGGTGTTGGTCCTGCTCAGCCGCAGGATGTTTGGGTGGCAGGGGGACAGTTTATTCCCAGGTGTTCTCTGCTGTATCCAGAATTACAAGGCCCAACTGGGTGCTTTTAAATGAATTGGCTTGGATCACCCTTGTGTTCAGTATCTCTCTGTCCCAGGCCCCTTTTTTGTATATTGCATGATCTGGCTGGACCTCAGATCCAGCACTGGTCTGTAAAAGCCACCTGAAGCAGCAGCCAGGATCTTCCTTCCAGGCGTTTCATGGCCCTGGCTTGTACAGCAGTGTGAAATGCTCATCGCGGGTTAATCCCCAGTCTCATCATAACCTCTGAAAGGATGGAAATTTGGGGTCCCTGTCTGCTCTTCTCCTGCATGTCAAAGGTCATTGTGGACAGGTGCGTGGACAGTCATTGCTTTGAGTAAATAAAAGCACATCAGCCCAACAAATTCTGGTTTTCACTGCAAAGATGGGTACCTGATGTTCAGAGTGTTGGAGGTAGACTGCTTTTGGTATATGGGTTCCCTTTTTGAGCAGATTATTCTGAGTAAATTATTGCAGCACTGTTTGAGGTCGGAGAGGCTGATATCACCAGCTGTACTAATGTGTAAGGATTTGGGAGACATTGATATTTTCTGGAGATAAACCACTAGAAATCAGGAAACTGTGGCCCAAGTTCCTGTTCCCTTATCTCTGCATGAGTGTTATCAAGAGTTTAAAATATGTGTATGATAAAGCACTTCACGGAGCAGTTGCAGTGATGATGTGTCCTGAAAAAGCATCTCTGCCTTCCTCAGGGACAGGGGAGCCCAGGAGAGCCTTGCCACCGGGATGGGAAACCACTTCTTCTGGTCAGATTGGTGTTGGAGCACGGGATGCTTTGGATACTGGGCCGTCGAGAATCAAGACCTTTTATAATGTGTATTTTTAATGGCGAGCTGGGAAAGAGGGAGAAAATTGGAAAGCTGTTTCTTAGCCCTGTAGGTGCTTGGGTTTGGGGTTTTTTTTAAGATATCATTAGAGGCTGTCATGGTTTGTCAGTGTTTCTCTTAATGTGCAACTGAGGTCAAGAAGCAAAAAAAGATGTTTGCATAAAAACAAAAAGCAGAGGGATTGAATAAAACAAAGTCTATCATAACACTGTTACACAGCTTGGTGGTGCAGCCTTTTCTGATATGCTGCGGGTGATGCTGGACAGTCCCATTCAGGAGGGTTGGATGCAGATTTGAGGGGGGTAGCAGAGATCACTCCCTGGAAAGGTCCTGTGTAAAGAGAATTGAAAACATTAATATTAACTGACTAAGAAAAGAAGGTGTCATACAAATACTGTGTAAGATGAGGAATTGTTCCCAAAATTGTAGAGAAGACACTTCTGTCCTTTTTATCTTATAATACTGAATAAGGGGACAATAAATTTTACTAAAGAGCAACAAAAGTCAAATCTGATTTAAGGAAAGGAAATACTGTGAAACTGCTGTAAGATGTCATTCAGTTCTTGAATGTGGTAAACTCAAAAATGGAATGAAAATATGTATGGATGGTGAGAGCATCCAGAGGAATAACAAGCAATCTTGTTAGGGGGACTGCTAGAAGGGACATCAAACCTTGGACCTTATTGGGACTGCCACACTTTTGGGGCCACTCGGGGCTTTTTGTCAGTGTCCCCCTATGTGACCTCGCTCCCTCCCATGCCACAGCACTCTGTCGGCTCCATGGATGAATTTCCTCCCTGTCTTGGGTCTAGCCTGCTGCCATCCATCATTTCTAGTTTGCTTGAAATTCACCTGTCAGGGCCCATGGCAGCAGTGATGTGGACGTGGGCCGGGTGGAGGAGCATCCCTGCCGGGACAGTGCTGGAGTGCATTGAAATGCGGGTGCCGTGCTCCCCAAACACAGCCTGCCAGTCCTTCCTGTCATGTCCCACCTACGAGAAGGGGAGAGTGACTACGGTCCGCAAATCCCCTTGGTGTGGATTAAAGTGAGATAACACTCAAGGTCCGTACATGAACATCAACTTTAATGGAACGAACACTCTATAAGCATCAACCCGCTGTGTATTAATATGTCACATAAGCTAAGTGGCTTTACGAGAGGTTGAGGTAGGCCTTGTGTTACTTAGCAGCATCAAGGGCAAAGAATGACAAGGGGGAGAGAGGAAGGGAGGGGGAGGGAGGGAGAAGGAGAGGAAAAGAGAGAGATTGAGAGATCACCAATCCTGGATCCAGCGTCGGACCTGGCAATGGGGGGTGCCGGTGTGGAGAGCACCCCGGGGAGCTCGTGTGTGCCCCTATTTATTGGCCCCAGTCCAAGGTTTCTAGAATCTTCTCTCACCCTGGTTTCAGGAGTGGTTGAGACATCAGTCAGCCAAGGAGAGTGACACTGGGCCCCTCCCTGTGGCTGGCTTCTGGAGCTTTCTCTTGGGGCATTGTCTGTGCTCACAGCACAGTCACTTGGGCCTCGTCCCTTACACTTCCCAATTAGGGGTGATGGTTTTCCTTGTGAGGCCAGGGCATCCACTGGAGACCTGACTGGGCTCCCTAACGTAGCACTGCACTGAGCTATGCAAAGATAATTCAAGGCGGCAGCGCTAAAGATTCATCGGCGTTGCTGGAAATCTTCCAGTGGAAAGAAAATGATGCTGAGCTGACGCCAGTGCCGGGCTTGAGCAGGCACCATCACAAGCCTGTACAGGGTGGGACCCCACTGCACTGTCTCCTCCTCAGTGTCTCGGTGGTGCGGGTTTGCTTTGTGCTGGGAGATGTCCTGGGGGTGCCCTTGCTCTGCCGGGCGCTCTTCAAATTTGTCCTGTTAATGAATGGCATCCCTAATCACCAATATGTTTTTCATAGGAGGTGATAGCATGAGTGGTATCGGAAGTCATTAATTCTGAAATGTGGACTCTAGGGGACACTTACAGCAAGTTCAGCCAGCAAAAAACCTTTCCTTGTTAATGCTTCCCCTGTTAGGCAGGTGCTAGACGGACAGTCACCCATGTGCAACCCTCCTCAAAAAGGAGCTCTTCTGCACCATCCCTCCGAAGCAAAAAGAGCAGAAGATTCCCTAAGCCCTGGCAAAGCTCTCATTTTCCCTGAGATAAATATTTCTCCAAAATAATATGGCAAGGTGGCTGTCACTTACACTCTTTTAAACCAAAATAGTATCACCTGATGTGTTACATGAACTGTGATTTTTTTTTTTTTTTTTTTTTTTTTAATTTGTGGTGATGCATCCTCTAAGGTCTTTCTAATGTAATTTGGGATTATTTGTGACTTCCAAGGCGTGGGTTCAAACTGTCTAGTTGAGGCTGCCTGTTATACTAAGCAGCAGTTGGAGTATAAGGGCTTTCCAATCTGATGGCTTTTGGTTATCAAGCAGGGAGGTAATACCTAATACTCAATAAAAAGCCTAAATCTGGCCTATGAAAAGGAATGAGTTCTTTCTAAAGTGCTTCAGTGTCGAGACACATCTAAATCAAGTTATTGGGTGAGGGGTGGGTTTCTGCAATGGGGCTAGCAGCTTCCCTTAAACACTAGCTGCATGCGATGCCTGAGCTGAATACCCTTCAGAGCTGCTTAAGAGCTTCTCTCTTCCATTTTGGTGATATCTTTCTAAATTATACATTAAACTTACCAGGGTGAGTAATGCATCACAGCTTCCCCATGTCAGACTTAATGTTACTTACTCAGCTGTAGCTTCGTGTTTGCTTTTCCCTTCTGTTTATCTTCAGGCTCTGTGCTAGGACGGAGCAGACCCTGGGTCCTCCTTACCCAAAGCTGTCTGCTGCAGAGATGCTCTATAGGAAACCAGAATATGACTTCTGGTCTGACCGCTTTAGGGAGGTGGAGTGCTGCCCCGTACCAAGGCAGTGCTGTTTCATGAGAGCAAGACGTACCACACTGCAATTTCTGTGAAAGGTCCCTGGAAAATGCTATATTCGATCAAACTCATCCTACTGTTCCATGGGATGCAGGTGCTTTCAGTAGGTTGGTTTTGTGCTTGTGAGTAAATAAGCCAAAACACCCAAAGAATTTGAACCACTGCCCCACGAGGCAACACGTGGGAAGAACCGTCACAGCAATTTATCAGCTCCGCAAGCGTTGATTTTAGGTAACGAGGGACCAATAAGATAGCAGTTGTAATTTTAGGTGCTACAGGAAAAGCAAGTAATTTGCTACTTTTCCTTGCCAATATGTCTGAAGACAGATAGCATTTTGTTAAGTGCAGCTTTAAAAATGAAACCGAAGCAATTTTCTTCCAGTGGCTTTTCAGAACATTGTGCAGCAAGATGCAGCTAAGAAGAAATGTGTCTCTCTGTTTTAAGTGCTATGTATTAATGCTGGTTTCTTTTGTGAAATTACCAGGCTTTGTTGCTGAAATTCTGTGCCCATTCGCCCCTTGTAGAAATTGTTATCTCGTCTTTAGGTGTGACCACAAGCTGCTACAACTTCTGAAATGTTGATGTTGCACAAGGATGACAAAGGGGGAATTCCTAATTTTAGGGCTTTTTCCTCTTGCAATCGCCTCATGTTGCTTTGTCTTTTACATTTCTTCCACTAGCTGTTAAATAACTCACTCCCAAGAAGCCAGCCAGAGTTCCCTCTCGTTCCATACTGCTTCTCTCTTTAGTTTCCTCTGCCAAGACTCCCCTGTTTGATCTACCTGTTTCTTTGGCCACATCAGGCGCTTTAATATGCAGATGGTCTGCAGGAGTGGTGCTGTTTCAAACAATCCTTTTATAATGTTCCACTTCATTTTATTCTGATGTATATATAAATAATTGGGTGCCTCTAATAGATTGCAACTATACTCCTGAGTCATACTTCCACCATTTTTCCTCTGCTTTTTTTGCAGAAATCAGTAGGCAGATGTGGGAATTGGCACTGCTCTTTTAATAAATGCAGTCACTCAAATGTCTTTAGCACCTGAGTGGTTTTTTTTCTGAACAGCAGTCAGCTTTTGCTATTTGTATCACCCTTTCACCTTATTATGTTTACATTTCTATAGCAAAACACTGCATGTTTTCAGCAAAATTAATCAGTATAATTATATGTGATTTCCAATGTCAGGTTCAGCTGAAACACTGATTTAGGGTGGTGATTAGCCCTATCAGAAGCAACGAGGATGGAGAGCTAATCTCTGCCTAAAACTGTTATTTTGAAAGATGCTGTTTATACTCTATTCATAAATTGAATATTTCCTCTGAACCCCCCAACCAATTTGAATAGAAAATGTATTTATGCTAGATGGCAGTGCACCTTGTTTGTTTTAGACTGCTGCTTTGCCATTGTTTGCAGAGGCTGCCATTATTCAGACAGAAAGGGGTTGAGCTAGGTGCAGGTATTTATTAACAGGACCTCTGCACCTTTGTATTTGGCTGAGGCTGTAGCAAATGAAATCTTGAAATTATTTAAACCTGCATAGTCTTTATCTTCTTTGATCCCTAAAAAAAAAATCTAGAATGTCCTGTGAATATTGTTTATGAATAGTGCAGCAAGAGTAGGCATGCCTTGAAATGCTGTTCCTCCCATGTAAAATACCTGCGTGTGGCTGTCTCGGTGCATCCCTTGGCATAGAAAAGTTTTTGAACCCTTACAAGGCTTATGAGACAGGTTCAAGGTTAGTTATGAACATGAAAGGTTCATGGAAGTGTGGATTTATTCTTCAGCAAATCATTTCAACCATGTGGCCTTTCAGAATAAGGAGCATTTTAAAGATTGCAAGCTCCAAGAGTGATTAATTTGCTATTTTAGTCCTTTAGAAAGTGCAATTATATAGAAACGAAGTTCCCATGTTGTAAAAAAAGTTCAGATCAATTAAAACAATTTACTTCATTGCTAATGATTTCAGACCATTGTAACTTATTGGTAAGTAAGTGTCTTCAAAAGCGTGCTCATTCAGTGAGTGCACAGAGGAAATGTTAACCAGTTCTTGGATAAATTAAGTTTCGAATTTGGTAACAGACTCTTACTGCAAACCACAGCTTGAAGGATTCCAACTTTTGGAGAACTAAAGCTTCTGATGGGTTTTCAGTGTTCAGAGAAACACAGGTAACAAGGGAGCGGCCGTGGGCTGGACTCTTGAGCAGCCAAGGTGCTTGCAGCCTGCCGGGCTCCTGCAGAGGAGGGGCGCGCCGTTCTCCCCCACAGGCACGTCTTGGGGGATGCATCCCTTCCCACTGCACTGCTTGTTGACCATCAGGAGGAAGCAAAATGCAAATGTGCTACCCGAAGTCTGGGTGGGTTTTTCTCCTTCAGACCCGAGTCCCGTCTCATCAGTACCAGCAAAGGACATATGAGCATCTGACCTCCAGCCTCAGAAATAGTACAGTGCTTAACTTCCCACTGATGTCTGCAACTTCAAATCGTATCCCTTCCACACTGTATTTATTTTGAAAAGCTATTTAATTTGGTTTTCCCTGATTATTTCAGTTACAAATAAAAACTCATGGTTTTTTCTATATGTAGACAAACAATATTAACAAGGTGAGGTGCCTCCCTTTAGCAGCTGTGAAAAATCACCAGTGTTAGAGAACAGGCTAGGTCCCTGTTTTGATGTTCAGGAGAGGTGAGAAGTTAAACGGCAATTATTGACTAGCTGTTATATCACCCGCAAATATATTCTGCAAAATCTTTTGAATGGTCTTTCAAAATGGACCTTTTTTTTTTTAGTAGAACTTAACAGTATTAAAAAACTAGGAGTCGGTGCTGGTTTTGTCAGGGTCTCACTTATCCTGTGGACAAGTCTGCTGCAGCTTCAATTTGCCTGCTTGGTAAAATAGGCTGTCACATGCCAGGGACAGCCAGATCTGTCAAGCTCCACACAGTTTTCCTTTATTAGTTCTATTGGTTTTATTGCCTTTCTTATGCTCTGAGGGATGATGGTTGTTTAGTGACAAGAACCTGGAAAATCATTCAAGTTGACAATGCTTTTTAGATTTCATTTTTTCCTTGTGTCTCTATCTATAAAAAAGAATGACTTGACGACACAGTGAACTTAGTGGGGAGTTTGCAGTATTACTGAGAACTTGCCTTCAAGTTCTGGGGTCTGCTTGTGTTGCCATCCCCACATCACCAAACTATGGTCACGTACGGACTTTTACCTGTCATACTAGAAACCCTGGTTGGTACCTCACAGCTTTTTGTATGGCAAGGACGTGCTTTGTTTTTCAGCAAACAGTGACAATCTGGCTTTAATTTCTTTAGGCGTGGTGGTTGTTCTGGTCATTTCCAAATTGTGTGTGCAAGTCAGGAGGGAAGATTTTTGTGACGTTTTCCAGGTTCTTGCAATACTGAGCCAGTTGAAACATTTCTGATGTAATGCCGAAACATCAGGAAACCTGGAAAAGACAAAATTCAAACCAGCTATGATGGAGGATCTCCTCTGGCTGTGCATGGGTTTTCATCATTAAACATTTGCTGCCTAAGGAGAGGGATGCCGCATTCCTCAGAGAGCGCTCTCCTGATGCAGAGCCAAAAGGAGACCCTGCAGGGAATCCGTGCATTCGCCCACACTGGTTTTGCTGCTTGTAGTCTCATTATGTATTCCTTTACAGGTTTCTTTAATACTCCCTGATGTGGCAGGCAGATAGCACGTATCACGTGAAATATCTGCCCTTCAGGCTGGCAGAGCAGGACATGATCTCGCTCGTGCTTTAGCATCACAGCATCTTCAGTAGCCCTGGGATAGGCAGTGCTGCTTCTCCAGTCCCAGAGTTTAGGAATAACGTAATCAGCTTTTGCGTATGTAACAAGAACGGAATCCCCTTTGCTTTTCTGCCATTCTGTGTCTGTCACTGAATACACGGTGGAGGCAGAAGGATGGCAGTGCTGGCATAATCACTTCAAATGGACGGTGGGTACTGGCTGCGCTGACGTTACAGTCCTAGCAGGCAGAGGTGATAGCAGCTGCTCCTGGGCAGGGCATTTGCCACTTCAGATGTGTGTTTTTCTGAGAACGAGTAGGCAATAACAAGTCCCAGTGACTTGAATTTCTGCTGTAGCTGACGTTTCTGCCAGTTCTTGCGCTCTGCAGCTGTGGCAGGTGACGGAAACGCTCCTGATGGCAATAGAAATGTTCCTGAGGAATGGGAGAAAGCAGCCACAGCTCCTGTGTCTCTGCCAAGATGAAAATCTTTCCCATTGAGCTGTTTGCAAGGAGGCACGACTGCAGTCACCCCAAATCATGCCGTTGCTGAGTCAGCACCAAGTCTCCATTCTGGCAGTGTTAGAAAGTAATGATCTGTGGCTTGATGAGTGAAGACACTTGTATCTAGCAACAAATAGGAGGCATCTGGGCAGGGTCTCTGACACAAAAAGACAGTCTTTGCTGGCAAAAGAAAAGTGTTCCCAGGCAGAAAACCTATGCAGGGTATGTACAAATGCTAGATATTGGCACTTTTTGGCAAAGCACAGCATTGTACATTTGCTCAAGGTAGATCATGCTATGAAGATAACTTCGCAAAAAGCCTTTTGATGAATTCCATCCCTTAATGTAAGGGATATGCTTGTACCTTGAAACTGGAGTGTAGTGGAGTTGAACTGGTACAAGGGGACTGGAATTTGTCCCAGTGAAAGGAAACAAGAGGTAGAGCAAAAGATAAAAAGATATGCTCTATTGTGAGTGTCCAGTAACAGCCAGGAGGGTAGGCATAGAAGGTGGTCAATATTCCTCTCAAAAATAATCTTACCTGCAGTAATGTCTGGCACACTTAACAATAGACTCAGATCAACTCTCTTGCTCTTGCCTTTTCTTGAGGCACTGCGTGATGAAAAGTGACCTATATATGTGGTTGATAAATAGCCAGGAACTTGCTGTAGCCACTTTCACCTGATGATCTCCAGCAATTACTGCTGGCATGGTGCACACCCATGGTCAGAGCCCTGAGGTGGTTGGGGGGGCTTTGCTGACTGGCCCCGGAGCCACACAGCCTGTGGCAGCAAACGTCCTTTGTCATAGGGGTGGAACAGCAACTTTCCCTACTGTGGCACCAAGTAAGGTTTTTCTTCTTCCTTTCTCCTCTGTGTCCCACGTCTGCAGGGGTGGCATTTCTAGCTATTAATACTAATTAATAATACTAATAATAGTATTCTGTTCTAATACGTCTTCATACTATTGAAAGGGTTGTAGGTACATGTGAGAAACACTGCCTGATGAAGTTCAAGATCTGAGATGTGCAAACTGAAGGAGAAAAACTGGTCTATTCTTTTTTTTTTTTTTTTTAAAGCACAGTAAAACAAGGATCTCCATTCCTCTTCCATGTTCGGTGCAGCCAGGAAAAGAAAAAAAAACAGTACATTTTTAAAGTCTGGATGGTGGAGAATATTGCTGTTTCTGGGATTTCAAGGACTCTTTTCATAAGCTGCTCATTCCTCAGTTACCTATTTTAGATGTTACTTTAGATGCATTGATGCCTAAGCTGAAAAAAAAAAACCACACCTTTGATCTGCGCTCACTTTCCCTAGCATTTACAAACTTAAAAGTATTTGTGCTAAACTTTAATTATTCTCATGTCTGGCACTGGATGTTCTGACTACTGCTGCTTTTTTGGGATGTCTCAGAAGATACCAGTGTATGTAGCTGGGTCAAGTAGCTGATGGGTAAAATGAATAATGACTTGCCGTGTATAATAGTCTGTGTTACTGAAATTTAGCAGCTTCTCTGCCTTTTCATATTTTTGTGAAGTGTACAATGTTGTTGGCATTGTGTGTTCTTTTCTCTTGCTAATGTGAGCGTACACCACGGGCAGCAGCACTCCATTTATAAAATATCTCCACTTAATAGACACTTTTGGTGAGTAAATTTCAACAACAAAAAAGGGAATTTCTGCATATAACAGCAAATGCATTGCTATTTGTTATATTCTTCAGAAGGCATTGCCAAAACTTCACTATTGTTATTAGAGCATACTGTGAAATAAAAAGATCAGGGAAAATCTCCGAAGGAACAAAGTGAGACACAGCCATGGACTTACCAAAGAAGTTGGTAACTCTCATGTGCCATGTCTCCAAACAGTCACCTGATAAATTTGCTCTTGCTACTTAAAAATCTAATTGGTTGTAGCATCGGCATCTGTCATCTGCTCAGCCTGAGCCCAAGGGCTAAACAAAGCTCACCTTCTGCTTAAATAACAGAGCTTTTGAGGTTATCGGTGCCCTGTCATCTGCTAGGAAATTACCAGGCTGCTCCCATGCAGTGGATTTGAGACTGATTGATTAGGCTGAAGGGCAATTTACTTTGCTTTAGCCAGGTTGTAGCACCCCTTCTATTCATTGCAAATAATAATATCTCTAGTCAGCAGCCAGGTTGTTTGTTTTACCTTGGGAGTTTGAGGCAGGGCAGGGCTCACTATCCCATTTACCATTCTCTTCTCTCAGTGCATGAAAGAGACACCCAAGAAAGACACCTGATTTTTGGGCAAGAAGGAGCCAGGAAGGAATGTGTCCTCCTCCTTCAAGTTCAGAGTTGCGTTGGCGCTAACCAGAGCTTTTGGTCCACCCTGGGAGTGGTTCTGTGTTTGCTCTCTTATGTGAAATAGAGAAACAAAATGACTGTCAGATGGTGCAAAAAGATCTCCCTAAAAGAAACCTGAATACCTACATGGCTAGAAAGGACTCAGAGTCCTTGGAGAGATCTGATAAGGAGATAACTCTGCTCTCATCAGCAGGTCAGAGAAGCTCCTCTGAGCTGCATAGCAGCACTGGTGGGGTTCACATTTCCTTTTAAGATTTCAAGGCATCCACATGGGAGTCTAGAAATATATATACAGGAGGCCTGGAGAGCTGGGTTCAGTCTAACACAGCCTACAGCAGGAGCTCTTAGATGCTAATCTCTGTTTGTTAATCTCCTCTGTCTGGGGAAATTCGAGGCTCTGAGTGATAGTGAAGAAGAAAGAAGGGTGTCTAATAATCTTTTTTTCTTGCAATTCAGAAGAAATTTGTCTGATTTTCTTTTTCAGATGCTAATCTCTGTTTGTTAATCTCCTCTGTCTGGGGAAATTCGAGGCTCTGAGTGATAGTGAAGAAGAAAGAAGGGTGTCTAATAATCTTTTTTTCTTGCAATTCAGAAGAAATTTGTCTGATACTTTCTTTTTCTTTTTTTTTTTTTTGCCTTAGGATTCAATGTTTCCAGTCTAAAGTGCTGCATCAGTTCCCAGCTGGCTGCTGAGAGTCCTTTTTAGGACACCATACCCAACAAGTAAAAGCCAGCAACTGTAGTGAGAATGGAGGAGTCCTGCATGTCCTTGACATGGCAATTTGGTGTATCCCTGGTACCTGCCCATCTCTGCCTCTGGGGACAGCCCTGGTGTTGCTGGCCTCCCTATGCATCCCTATGAATCTTTAATTTGCACTCTCGCATCTCTATGAGCCCTCAGGTCCAACGCAAAGTAAGGTTGGACTCCAAAACATGTACCGCAGGAGGAGAACTCTGGATTCCGTGGCACTGGGGGTTACTCTTGTCTGGAAAGGTTATCCAGGCACCAGAAGCCTTCAATGAATAACCTATATGCTATATAGCAGTGTCATAAGGGTTACGCCATAGGAACAAAAATGTTGCAAGGCTGTCAAAGCCAACATTATGAAAGTGTTTTGAAGGTTATTGATGTTCTTCCTCCGGGAATTGTATTACCAGTCACTGATATCAAAAGTAACAAATTTAAAGAACCTATAAATGACAAAGCCCTCAGAGGAAGAGCAAAGAGTAAAAATAAAAAGGACTTGTTGGCTTACCATGTACCATATATTCTGTGTGGAACATTAAATAGCATTTATCTCCTATTCCTCCAGGCAGGCATCAAGGTCATGCTGGTATCCTTTCCAAGCACCTGAAGCCCCATGTCTCTGCACTTGCTGTGCTTGTGCAGATATATGGGAAGGGGTGAGGGCTGGTGTGCACTGTGTCCTGGTTAGGGGAAGGAGTGACACGTGCTGTGAGGGGGAGCATATCCCTGTCAGACTTGTCAAAGGCATTCACCTGATCCAAATGCCAGCCAGAAATAACAGGTAGTCACATAATAGCAGAGCACAGCTGTATGGGGAGTCCGTCATGCCTAATGAGAGATGGTGGAGAGTCCTGCATCCTCCCAGCTGCGCGTGGCTGCTGGCCGTGGGAAGCCGCAGCAGAGCCAGGCAGAGCTGGCTGCTTGGCACAGCTCTGGCCCCTGGGATGCTGCAGGAGCTGCTGTCAGCTTCCAACACTGCAGGAAACTCCTTTTCTGGTTGGCGTGGGTGTGTGTGGGTGGGTTGTGCAGGGCTGGGAGTACACAGCATCCTGTGAAACACCAAGCTGCTGGTCTTCCCCATCTTGCACGCATGCAAACCCTTGGACACATCCTTAGTCCTACATCCTCTGCTCCTGTATGCTGACACTCACATGCTGATGCTGCAGGGAGTATACATGGGTTTTGAGGGGCAATCAGCTTCCAAATGATTTTAACACACTTGCATACATACAAAAACAGCTTAGAGCTGATGAAGCTTTAGGAGCAGCACTGAGGGACAGCATGTCTCTAGAGGGAAAGCTTATCGTGAGCTCTGGGTACGTTCTCCTGGGGTTTTCTCATTTGGTATTTGGAAATGTCAGCTTCCTGTTATTTGGTCTGCCTACAAAAATACCAATTAAAAAGAAAAAAAAGTGAGGTATTTTCAGGTACACATTGGACTGTGTTAATTCACAGAAATGCATTAATATTTAAAAATTAATAGTGTTATTGAGGCAAACTAGGCCATCAGCACATGAGAGAAAAAACTTGCACCATCTGCATTCAAACCAGAATTTGAAGCAGTGCATTCTGTTGATTATAAACTTTGAAAGCACTTGGTGAATGTCAGCGGAGCTTTGAAATTAAAATAACTTCTTACTTCAGACCAGCTATTGTTGCATCTCTGGCTTGGGTGAGCCGGGAAAGGATAGAAGCCACTTGGGGCACACTTTATAATGCTGGCATTTCTGGAAGGTGATGAGGATGGAAGTGTTTTGAGCTTAGCTCTGTCTGAGCCCATTTGAAATGCAATGACAGAATTCCCCTGTAAAGGTTGCGATAAAAACAGAAAGAGGGAGAGGAGATTCTGTACTTCAGAATGAAGAAAATAAAAAGTCCTCACAAATGTCAGCTGAGGGATCTCTGGCTCACACTTGTTGGGGAAAAATAGCCTGAATGCAGTAGCAAATCTTTTACAGAGTAACAGTCTGCAAAGAGGCTGGCACTGTTACATCATATTCAATACCTCGATGTTTACATTTGTATGTGCTAATTTGACATGGCTTTGTTTGTGTTTGCGTGGATGGTGTAACATGGTTTTGAACTATTAAAGCAACTGCAGGGCAGAACTCTGCTCTGCATCTGCAGCTTTGGTGGCCGTGAGATTCCTTACCGACACTTTGTGTGCTATCAAGCATTTGCTTTGTTTTACCCTAGAAAGAGCTGTGTTCTGCTATTAAATCAAGTAATTTCAGTATATAACTTTGGCTGTATTGGTTAGCAAATTCTTTGAGATGTTCTGAAAATGAAAAG
The DNA here is from genome assembly GCF_000699145.1 of Aptenodytes forsteri. Lineage (NCBI taxonomy): Eukaryota > Metazoa > Chordata > Aves > Sphenisciformes > Spheniscidae > Aptenodytes > Aptenodytes forsteri. Next base: position 286,479 of record NW_008794753.1, on the reverse strand, counting down.
CACAATTCACGTGTAGGACACTCTGAAATAGAAGATGGCTTTGTCTCTTCTGCACCACTTTCCATGCAGAAGAAATTACACTAGTCTGGAAGTGGTTGCAACATGCAGGTTTCATATAAGAAAAGATAGAGGCATTGTTTAAGTGTCAGTCTTCAAAGGTGGAGAGTTGGAGTAACAGTATATGCACAGTATAGCAAGAAATGTATATGTCTGTAGTAAGCCTCATTTGTCAGGAAGAGTACCTCATAGGAATTCAAACCCAAAGAAGCCTTTGCTTTGCCCTCAGAGTTATTGTTTGAAGAACCTCAAGGCTTTTGCAGAATGAGTTGTAAAACCTTGGACAACTGGAGAGAGCAAGTGACAGAAAGGAGGAGATGCTTCGATGGTTTCCATGGCAAATTTGTCTCCCTTAAAAGGCAATCGATACTAGATGCAGCAGCTGGGTTAAATGGATCCATTGCTGTTATGACATGGTTTTCATGAGCATGGTGTGTGTTAAGAAGGAATATCTCTAAGCAAGCTGAAGTAGGGCAAGTTGCTATCTGTAAGTTTTCTCTGCATGCTTTTATCACGGTTACGTTTCTATACGTGAGCAATGGCATAGCTTTAGAAGGTTATTAAACTCACTCAAACAGCTGCCCAGGCACCTCCTGTGACTGGCTGTTCAACGGCTATTGAAGTCTCAGGCTGGTCTTTCAAGAATCCAGATGTACAGTCATAAAGGATTGAGTGGAAAACACTAAAAAACATGGTTTTGAAAGAGGCAAGAGCAGCTTTTGCTCCTTCTGCTCCTCTGCCTTGCTCTGCAGTTTGAAGTCTGGAGCCTGTTGCCCTTTGCAGACCCCTCTGCGGGTTGGAGCTGAGCTGTGCTGTGGTGGCAGGTGCTGCAGCAGAGGGATGTGCTGCTGTTCAGTGCCCCCCTGTGCAGGGTATTGCCAAAGCTGTGAGCATTTGGATGCCGAAGACTGGGGTCTCCTTGGCCCTTCCCAGGCAAATGCTCTTGTGGTCTCTGCTGGGTTCGTTGCTCCGGAGTAATAAGCAGGGCAGGAGATTGCCCTGCTGCGTTTCTGTCCCCGGGTGCCAGGACACGGGACTTTTGCATCAGCACCACCGGCTCCACTGGGTGTTTCTAGATTAAAAAAAAGCAGTCCCAGCTCATGGCAGAATTATCTCATCCCTGTCAGCTGCCCAAGCTGGGAGTGGTGACACAGATGAAAAGAAATTTCCATTGTCCAGAAGAATAATACCTGCGTGAGAAAGAGAAGTGCCTCTTGTTTTACTTTGCTGCAGGCTTCTGGTTGTGTGGTATCGTCCTTCTGTTATACCTTTTACTAGCACAAGAGGTATTGCTATGAAAGATAATAAGCAATTTGGAAATCAATTTCTTTTTGGAACTTTGGAGGCCAGCAATTACAGCACTGTATTTTTCTGTATCTTTCAAAGTGCATATTAAATAAACGCGATCCCCAAGAGTATTCAGAGGCAGGTCTTTCTATATAAAATACCTTCCAATGTATCACGTTTGATGATGTATTAGTAAGTATTTGGTATTTGTTCTATATTAAGACTCTTGCTTTGTTGCTTGCACTATTTGAATACTGCCTGATGATGACCAGCTGATCCATGTGCTGTTTGTAACCCCACAGGGTTACTGCCAGGTGAATGTACAAAGAAAAGCTTATCCAGGGAAAAGTCAGGAGATCTCTGGATAGGACTGCTTGTTTCTGGGGTTGTCTTGGGGCAATTCAAATCAAACCACCCATATTACTAAATCCTGAACACCATCCTGGACCTTTCTTTTAAGGGGGAGAAAGAGACTTCAGGACCGTTTCCGCTCCCTTACTGCCTTCTCCCAAGATTGTCCAGTGGGATCCTCTGCATTCGGCTCTGCTGGAGATCTGCCACGGGCGGTGCTTCTGCAAGGCTCAAGGAGAAAGTGCTTAGGATGGGGCTCTCGCTCCTGTTTGTATTCAGGTGTCACCACCAGCATGTGGAGGACAAATTGGCGTTTCAGCCAAGGCTGCTCTTTGCAGGCTGGCTGTTAGGGACCTCAGAGCAATGCTCCTGAGAAACAATGGGGATTTGCCCATGTCACTGGTGTCGTAGGGATGGGACAGGCACAGTTTGTTATTGGGAAAAAGGTACAGGTTATCAAGGGGTGTCAGGAGCGGCCAGAGGAAGAATAAAGATAAAGAAGGATTAAAAAAGAAAATAACAAAAGGAAAACCTGTATTTTTCTAATCCAAACCCTGCCCTGTGGTAGCTCTGTACCCCCTAGTCATTCTTTTGCGACATGACGGGGGCTTGGAACTAGATGACCTTTAAGGTCCCTTCCAACCCAAACCATTCTATGATTCTATGAAATGTAGAACAGAGTACAGTTACTTTCCTGATTACACTTTATCTTCCCTTACCAAGGTATTGAAGAACAACTGGGGAGCACATTATAAAGCATACAGCCCTGTTAAATCTTGATTCCCTTTAAAACAATTGCAGGAAATCTCGATTCTTATAATTACATTGAAGGTCAAAATAATTTTTTAGCTTTGCAAGCCCTTCACGATTTGTCCTTCCCTTGTTTGCGGTACATGGAGCTGTATCAGCCCGCTGCCAGTCTCTCATCTCAAAAATCAGTGGATTTAAACAAACAAAAAATCTCAAAATGCTTTGGGCTGAAAAAACTGGGAAAATTACTCTGTTTTGGCATTGTGGGCTGACCGACCTTTGGAGGCACCTGTGGTAGCTATAGGGTGTAAATCCAACGACTGCAGACATGGACAGGATGTGGAGATGGAGGGGGCGGCCACTGCCCCAGAGGGAACCCACCGCTCCTGTGCCCAGGCAAGGATGATGACATTTAGCAACTGCTCCTGAGCCGGTGCATATCAGGATGCTGATTTAACCAGGTTTAAAACCATATAGGCACCAGTGTCTTTCTCTGCCTGGCTGACCCCAGGTGTCCTCTCCTCCTGAGGAAGCTTTTGAAGGGGAATAAGTTCCACCAGCTCTTTCATGCAGCTGGAAGCATAGGATATAAGATTAATTCAGAGAGCTGTACAGGCTAAAATGGATTTCCCAGCAAAAGGGGTCCTGCTCTGCAGTACAAGTTCTGCTTTTGCGTCCGACTCTGGGATCCCCCTCTATTCCAGGTGCTCCAGTGCTGCAACTCTCGGGTGTCAGGGCTGTGCTACATGTTTGTTAATTGTCTCGTTCTCCCTAATTAAACATGCCCACCTCAAGATAACTTAAGGCACTGGGTTGTGTGTTTAAGTCAGTGTTAGATTTTTTTGGTTTTCACTGTTACTGTGAAAGATTAATATATTCTAATGCATCAGCCGCCAGGTTGACTTCTGAGGCATGACCTCAATTACAAATTAGTTCAAGGATAAAGAAATTACTGGGATTTAAACCAGTAATCTTGTCCAAAGCTAGCATTTAGTCTCTGGAAAGGAAAAAATCCCACTACTTCTGTGTCCATGTTGTGTATTTGTGCCTTGTATCTCAGGTATCCCAGGCTCCACTCTCAAACCATTAAAAATCCAGAGGAAACCCACCAGATAGACACTGCTATAAATAGCAGAAGAATCTGTTATCCACACCTCCGTATGTCTGGGAATGGTTTCATTCCTTGGTTGTTTTTAGATAATATATAGATGATACACGGACACTCCCAGTACCTGTCTCCAAGTTACCTGTGGGTACTGAAGCATCACGTAATGGCAACCTCTCAAAACCACAGAAACCTTTTTGTATTACCTTTTTCTGGGTGATAATCTGTTAGGTGTTAATCCAGTCACCCCACAGCGATGGATGTGAATTATGTTCCCAGAAAGCTGAGATTCCTTTTTCAACCTTTTGGATGGTTTGAGGAATACAAAGTAAATCTCATGAATGAATAGCTGTCAGAGAAGAAAAAAACCTTAAAATTTCAGGGGTGAAAGGGGAGGGAGGGAGGCAGGCACAGGAGCCGCCTCTGCTGCATCCCCCTGCCACGCTCCTCTGCTCCTTCTGCCCTTTTGCTTTGTGGTTTAGCCAATAGGGCCGGAAAAGGCTGGTTTCACCTTCCACATTTTTAATAATGCATAGTACCTTGCAAGTTCGACATAAGAGAAATAACACAGGTATCCAGCGAAAGCCAGGGCGACTGGCCGTACAGCGGAGCAGAGCTAATGGCTACTGCGCCCAGGGCTGTATTTGGGGGTAATTTCCTTGCAGGGTGGCTGGGATTAAATTCACCAATGCTCATCGTCCCTGAGGATGATTTATTTCCTTTCATCCTTCCAGCAGGGAGTACAAATGCAAAACTTTCAGCTGAGAGGTATTTTTCCAAATAAAATATCTTCAGCTGTGGCCATCGGTGATTTGGAAGCCCCTGCCAGTGAGATTTAGCCTTGAGCTGATTGCCATTGCTGAGCAGCTGAAGAGCAGCTGAAAGCTGGCCAGAAATGGCTTTTGATTTTTGCTTTTTTTTTTAAAAAAAAAAAACAAAACAAAAAAAAGCTTGCTTTCGGATGGGGACAGCAAGAAGGGAGAGGTTTTTTGTGATTATCCTTCTCTGCCTGAGAAGGGAGACTTCCCCTTGCGTGGGGGACTGACTTTGTAGTAATGAACAAGCAGAAAGCGGTTCCTGAAATGAGAGAAAGGTTTCCCTCGCGGCCCTGCCGGCTTGGAGTGCTGGTGGTACCTGCCATTCCTTCGTCCGAGCATTAATCAGCCCTTCACAGGCTGCCCTCCCTGCCTGCCAGAACTGGGGAGCTGGAGCAGCCCGGCTTGTTTCAGCTTTGTGTTTCTGCTAATATGAAAAATATAAACATGGAGTGGGCTGGTGGAACAAACAATAGCTGATTTACTTGGTTAATTTAAATAGCGTGTAGTGGGTAGCACAGGGAGGCTGCATCACTGCTCCAGCAATCATGCTGGGAGGGAGGTCTGCAGCGCCATTACGTGCTATTATTACTTTCTGGATAATGTATACGTTTTCACTATCACATAGTTTTTCTCCTTCATTTTTCATGGGAACTGGCACTAGATTAATGGTTAAGCCATGGAAGAAACGTAACGCCATGCCAGTCTGATTTATTGACCACTTAGTGCTGATGAAGCTGCAAACAAGAGTCAGACAGATGTTGCAGCTGCATTTTTCTTTATCAAAACTAACAGCTTTTTGTGGGTTTTTTTAACCACTTCTTGCACCGTCTCCTGCTTACAGCACCAGGGATACTGGAACAAACTCCACCACCACCCGAAGGAGACTCTGCTGAGGAGGCGGACTAGATGCCTCTGGTGCACTGTGCCAAGGAGACTTGCCCAGGTCAGGGACAGATGGCAGCAACTTTGACTCAGATGCACGGGAAGCAGGGAAGCAGAGCAGCTCTGCAGAGGCTCTGGGCATTGAAATTACGGGCGGCTTTCCGACGGGCGTGTTTCCAGATCCATCTGCAGACCAGTCCAGGGCTCCCTGTAGGACCTCCCTGCCGCCCAAGGGAAGGGCTTCTGCCGTGGCATGTCCAGTGTCCTGGCCTATTTCCCACATGGAAGTTACATTTGTAATTTTTCTTTTAGTCTTTCACATCTCTCTTTTTCTACTGGTAGGTCTCCACAAATAAATAGTGATTCTCTGCTGATTTAGAGTTTTCCAAAACATACATATTCTCTTAATTTGTGTCAAAACATTTGAGTTTACTAGGTAGATTGGCATTCATGAGACTTGCCAATCTGAGGTCAACTTTTAGATGTAGACATAAGGAACAAACCTGTTGGTTTTGTGTTTATTTTATATGCTTTTATATATAAAAAGTATAAATTCCAGTGCCAACCCACTGCTGAGGTCCACTTGCTTCTGCTGCAATGAAGCCAGGAAGCCTCGTCGTCCTGACTTGCCTATCAGGCACTATCAGGCTGTGAAAAATACAGTTTATCCGAAACAAAGGAAGAAGCGTCTACAGAACTGCCAAGTCGCCCAACGCCGTGGCAGCAGTGTGTCCTTGCTCTCTTCTTTGAAACTTCTCTGAGAGCAAGAGGTGTCTTTATACAAAATCTCTGAAGCATATTACTTTTTATTACTTCATCATGTAAATCACTAATTATGTTAAATTAGCTGATGGAGACTATTTGGGTATATAGGTAATCATTTTTATTATCTGAATCTTTTCTGAATTATGCATGAGGACCGTAATGTTTCAGACCTCCCCTTCATCGCCTCCCCGGTCCTGAGCAGCACCATCCGCTCATGTTGGAAGCGGCTCAGCCACCCAGTTAATTCCCTGGGAGCCCCAGCTGTCACCTCCGTCACCCTTAAAGGGTAAACAGGAAGGCTGAAAGGAAAACATGGCTCCGTTTTGCGTGGTGACCTTAGGATTTGCACTGCGGTGTGGAAAGAGAGGATACGGTGTTTTAATGTGTGCTTTTCTGGCTGTCTCTCACCTGGGGCAGAAGATGTGCCCTGTGAAACAGAAGGTTTTGAACGCATAAAAATTGAACATAAAAGGTCCAATTGTTTGTCTCCAGGAGAATCTCGGGAATAGAAGAGCCAGTGGTTTTCTTCGCTTTAGCACTTTCCAAAACTGCTCTGAAATAAGTTGTTCGCAGTTCTTTACTAGGTTTCCTTGCCTCTTCCCTGTGCAATACAACTCTTTTTAACACAGGCTGCAAGAATTTGATACTGCAATCTAGCAGAATCTTCACTGAAAATCCCCCACTTGCAGTTTTCCTCAATAGAGGGGGAAAAAATGCAAGTTCCTGCTTGCATGTCTTTCTAACTTAAAAGAGAGCTTCCTCTCTAGACAGAGGGATGCATCTGGATACCAGTGTGCAAGGGGATGCAGATGGAGGGAGGGCATGCTCTGTGGGGCTGCTATGCTTGTCCTGCTGCTGTACACAGTCACCATGTGAAGGGGTGGCCTTGCAGCTGCCAGCACTGTTTTGGCAAGCCTTGAGGAGCTGGGAGATGCAACCAGCTGCCCCCTCATCTCAGGGATGTGCAGGATGCTCCCCGCATGCAGGGCGCACAAGGGGGTGCATAGTCACCCCTGCACCCGGCAGCGGTGAATGCTACCCTGCTCCTGCCCCTGCTTCTGCCCAGGGCTGGCTCCAGGAGCAGCTGCCCGGCATGCCGTGCCTGGCCTCAGTGCTGTGTTTTGCTTGTCAAAAGTTACCTTCCACCGGTCTTTCCTTGGTGTGGGCATCCACGTACTGCTCCAGCCCTCTGCGGGTTTCATAAGCAAGTGCTCCCATTAGCACAACCTTTGAAAACGAATGATGGCTTATGTTCCCTCTCCCACTCAGAACAGGGCTCTAACAGCATTAATGAAACATTAGAGTTTTAATTACACCATTATCCTATTTATTTTTATAAATAATTCCAAAGCAGTCATTAAAGTTTGTGAACTTAGGAGTAAATGACTTCAGGGAAAGAAATCAGCTTCTCAATCTTGTTATTATCTATTGTACAATCTCCCTGGGATGCCATTGGGAAACTAGCAGAGTTGTTTCTGTTGCTGCTGTTAAGATGATTCATTTACTCGCAGGATGGTAACACACCGCTCAGCTCCCTACTTGAAATGCCTGTGTCAGTGGGACGGTGCTGCAGTGCGTCAAAGCAGTGTTGCATCCCCTCTCTCAGCCCCCGTAAGAAGGTGCACAGGGAGAGAGGGGAGCTTTAAACAGCCCTGTGGGAGCAAGCACCTTGCAATTGTTCTGCAGCAGTTCTGCAAAGGGCACGGTCTCTTCCAGTCCTGACCTTCTGCAGCTCACTGTTTTCATCGCGAAGCTGCAAGATCTTCAAAAGACAAGAAATTTCGGGCTTGTCTGAAAAGAGCCTGTCCTTGAGGCACTCTGTAATACTGTTTGTGAGCCTCCTTGGGTCTTCCCTCCCTCTTTCTGCCACTGTACGGAAAGCATGGCTGTTACTGATGTTCTCAGGTGTATTTCCGTATATTCGAAGTAGTCCGATGTGGACCAGAACTGATGAAAGCATTGGATCAAACAGACCACAGGTCCCTTAAACCAAAGCAAATTACCTGGTGTTTGTTGTGACTGATGGTTGCAGGACTCTTGCAAGTATTCGGTGTTGTATGGGTTGGAAAAAAGGTTCACCCTGAGCACGCAAGGGGAGCAGGAGAGTTGCAAGCAAAGGGCACTCGGGGTGGGGGGAAGCTGCATGCAAACTGTTGTGCCTCGTCTGTTGGCACCCCTTTTAAAGAACAGCTCTGATCTCAGGGAAATCTGGTACATGCTGGGATCTAATTATGATGCTTTCTGTCATAGTTTTAATTAGGAAGGCAAATGCAGAGAGCCCTGAGTGGAGGGAAGAGGTGCAACAACGTAACTTTTGCTCTGCTCTCCCCGCAGAACCCAGACATCGTGTTGGTGCACTACCTGAACGTCCCTGCCATCGAGGACTGCGGGAAACCATGCGGCCCCATCTTGTGCTCAATAAACACAGACAAAAAGGAATGGGCAAAGTGGACAAAAGAGGAACTCATCGGACAGCTCAAACCGATGTGTGAGTACCTGGAGGCTTTTTTGCTCTTTCACTTTACAAAGGGTTAATTCAGAGTATGATGTCTCTCGCTGCCACCAACCTTCCCTGCGAAGGAGTCATTTGTCACCATCAAACTCAACTTACATCTGCATGCACTTTCTTTCTTCCCAATATTCAATGCTTTCGGGATGCATAGTATGAGAGCTGCCCCGACTGTGCCCAAAAAGGTCATATCCCAAAGAAGGTCCCCTCCACGCACTGGGAAAAAATTGTACGTATGGTCTTGCGTTTTCAAGCACCGTTTGTAGGCACCTACTCGGTTGCAAAGAGCCTTTGCAGTATTGACAGGTAGGTTTCCCCCAAGGGCACTCCATGTTTGTGTGGTTGAGTGTCAGATCGGAATGGGTGGCTGTTGTTTACAGATGGACTCCGTGGAGCTGAGTGTTTCGGGGTGGGTATTGTTTACTACTGTTCTCAACTTTGCAGTCTAAAGAGGAGGCTGCTTAGATGCGCAGAGTGATCAGGGAAGTTTGCTTTGCAAACAGGCAGCTCTATGGAGTTCTCTGCATCCGCCCTGGACTATATTTTTTTTCACATTGCAGTTATATCCTATGTCTTCCTGTGGAGAACGTGTCCCAGTGTGCACACAAACATCTTTTTGCAATGAAAGAAAGTTCAGGTGTAACATGGGTCTGTAAGCAAGAGAAAATTAACTGCAGGAGCCACAATACCAAATCTAGGTGCTTGCATCCGAGTCAACAAATACCAGGTCTGCTTTTCTCCTTCACCCCTGCCTCCAGTCGGATGCTGATGTCATGCCCGGCTTTCCATAATTAGAGGTCATAGCCATGAAGTACATTCTGATATGTCTCAACCATCAGTGAAAGATCAGTCTCGCACTGACCACAGCATTAGTGATCTAAGTTTGCACTGCTCCTTTGTTGCATCTTGAGCTCTGCAGGCCCATGTATTCCTTTTCCACACAAAGTTGGAGGGCAGAAGACAAGCAGAGGAGCAGAGAGAAAATGACACATTTGCTAAACAGAATATTGCCCCTGGGACTGATAACCTTAGACAGAAATCCAAGATGTTGAAGGTGTAGCTGAGACTGGACAAGTACCTTAACATTAAACAGGAGGGGAAGTGGTAGCCTGTTAAAAAATCTGCAGTGCATCAAGAAAATTATGTGAAAACTACAATGAACTCGCCGTAAATTTAATAACACTTGGCTCTTTTATGTTTCAGGAGGGAAGAGTGAAATTCTGCACAATTATTCAGAGTATATATGCATGTACACATCTCTGTTTATGGATACATATCCTGGGAAACGCATCCTTAGAAATGTAGCTAAAATAAAAGCTTTAGATTCTGATCAGACTTCTGATCAGACCTAGAAAACAAAGAGAGCACAGATAACCGTGTTTGGGGAACACAGAGGGGCACTGCTCGCCAAGAAGCCATCAGATTTGGTTCCAGTATTGGGTGTGCCATGAAATTCTGGAGCCAAGCACATTAGTTTCATCACATTTTTGCATTAATCACATTCTTTCACAGACTTCACAGTTTGATTGCCTGATGTTTCCAAATTTCTCTGCCCTAAAGCAGATATGTCAATGACTTAATCAAAGCGTTGTGCGTGGTGCCACTGGTGAAGTGACAGTCTCACCCTTTTACCTGTTCCCTGTTGCAGTTCATCTAGTTTTATTCCTCTGGACTTGGAAGCTGTGTAAGTTTTTTGTTGAATCTTTTGTTTTCTTGGTTGCCATTTTTCATAAGAATTCACGTTTAAGGCAAGTTAGTGATGATACAGCTAGGGTGTGCATGGAGGTCCAAGGCCAAATGCTGTATCTGCAGGAAGGTTTTTGTATCCTGTTTCAGACACTGATGTCATTCAGAATTAGGAGAAGCTAATACTAGTTCTGCCTTTGGGGAAAATGCCTCCACCTGGTCAGAGGCTAGTGACAGTGTCCAGTTCTTGACTCACTGAGAACAAGTGCTGTTTGTTCAAGTCCTACTCAGCCTGGACTGGAGTCAGGTATTAAAGCTTTTGACGTCTTTCAGGTATTAAAGCTTTTATATCAGAATCTAGGACAGTAGAGAGTCAGTGGGGTGGCAGCCAAAGGCTGGGAGCATGTTGTCTTGGCCGTGTGTGCATGGAGAACTAAAAATGATGTGGCAGATGGCTGGCAGGGAGAGAGGCATCAGTCTGAGAGTCTGAGCCAGACAAATAAATCAAACTGGTTTTCCCAAAATGCAGAGAGACCCTGACTGGGATGAGCAGGGAGTTTGCTCACATTTCTTGCATGCATAATTCATTCAGCTCTCTCTTCCTTCCCCACGGCATCATCCCAAAGTCAGTCCAGGCTTCAGCAAGTGTTAGCAGGCATCCGGGACAGGCACAGGCTCCTGGTACCAGACTGCATCACCTCTGTGAGCAGAGCAGTGCGCTGAGGTCTGGGCTGCTGAGAGGTGGCTCCTCCCATCCTGGTCTTGAAGAAGACCTCTGCGAACCCAGAGCTTCTTGACTGGCTTCAGAGGTGTTTTTTCCTAATGCTGTGACTGTGCTTGCACTGGTGGTTATGGATGAAAAAATACCTTTTCAGGGTGGCCATACAGCTCTGAGAGCTTCACGGAAACACCATTAACTTCTTCTAACATAGCTGGTCTGTGAATGAATTAAGAGACTGAAATTAACCCATCTGAACATCTGTGAAAGGTAAATACTCACTGCAGATGCTCTAAGAATTTGGCGTTTTTTCAACATCTTCAACTGAGTTGAGACCATAAATAATTAATCAGCCTGACTTCAGTTTTCATGGCTTTGGATTTAGTTCCGAGATATATATATATATATACATATAAAA
>NW_008794753.1:272232-274708 GCF_000699145.1 Aptenodytes forsteri | reverse complement strand
TATATATATATATATATATATAAAATATAACTATATATTAGTTCCGATATATTTGTCACCTGCCTTCGCGCTGGGACATCCATGACCTCCTGATTGTCCTGTCAGGACTATCACTGTTGGCTTGTCAGACCTCAGTTTGGCAGTCCTTGAGACTGAAGCAGACAAGCCTGGAAGGGCTGGATACACTATTCATGACCTCCAGCAGGATGATTCCTCTCTCCTTCCAGGCTAGGAGATGGGGCACTTTATCTTAGAGGTGTAAGCATGGTCAGCAAGTGCAGGGAGGGCTGTAAAGCCGCCACTGAAACATCCTGCTGCTGATGGCAGACCTGTGATAATCTGACTGTCGGCAGCATCCTAACTGGTTGTCTGAATCAAAAGGGTCATCATGTGTGTTGCTTCTGTATGAATGCAACCTTTTGGGACATTTGTGCAAAATGAATAGCGATAATACATGAAAATTCTGCAGGAACCTTGTCTGAGATGCCTATAAGTCATTTCAGGATGCCTGGTATGAAGAATGAGCCTCAATTTGGCATTGCTTTCCATTTTTTCCCCCTCTTGTGCCCCATTATAGTCTTGCTTTGAGATTTCTCTGAACAGCTTAGCAGATGTCCTTAGAGGCATCTGGTGGTAAAAGCAAAATGCAGTGGCAGAATCCAGCACAGCAGAATTCTGTCTATAAACTCCATATGATCAGCAAATTGTGGGCTAGCTCATGTTGGGGGTTTCTCCAAATCATCCCCTTTTGGCTTTGTCATGCCTCAGCTGGCAAAGTGTGAGTTACAAGCTCACAGCTGGTGCTATGTTGCAATCCTTGTTTCAGGTCCACTATAATTAAGAGCTATCTTTCTTTCGGAAAAAAGCTTTTTTTCATTCCTCTGCTGCTTGGAAACTGATTGCTCCTGCTCATGCCGCCTGCATGCAGCCACAGCTGGGGAAACTGGAGGTTTCACGTGGCGCCCGTCAGACTTAATACCTTTGGGCACAGGCAGCTCTTGCCTCTCCCTGGAGTCACCAATTCTCTCTGTTCTGCCTGTGTAAATGAAACGATCTGGGGCTCTTGGAGGTGACCTGAGACTGCATCCCTGTGTTGTCACAACTGGAGAGGGCATTAAATGCTTGTAGCCCAGAATGAAGTTTAAATAGCAGTAATCGGCATTAATATGGTTTGAAGAATTGAGTTGTTGGGTATTTTTATCTTAAGTTTATATTCAATTTCAGTAATTGTGTTTAAGGGGGGTTTTTATATTTAATCTTAAAAGATCAGTTGTGAAAAAACAAAAATGCTACATGGGATGATTTTTACCATTCCCCCACCAGTTTGTCAGAGCTACAGAGTGACTCTCAATGGAAACTGAAGCTTGCCAGCTTAGTTCCAACTGACCTCCACGTAAAAAGTAACTTAGATTTTTTTTAGAAGAGTTTGGTTTTAGTAATGTAGATGTCCAGTTTTGCTGAAATAGTACTTACACATTACTATAAGTGGCTGTGGTTTTTTATTAGAAAGAGAATACAATAGTAGGTGCTATATAGGTTCTTATATCCCGCTGGCCTCTCTGACTTTGAGTACCTCCCATTTGCGATGGCTGCACAGCCAGTATCAGCCACCTGCTCCATTTCTCATCTTGTCACCAAGATGCATCTCCTAACCCTTTCATTACTGCAAGTGCGGTGCTCTAAACATGGGTCACATGCAAGAATTGCACCTTTCCTCTCCCTCTTAGATCTGTAGTGACCTTTATTGTCCCCAGGGGAGCTTGTTCCCATGCTTATATGGACCACTCCTTAGGAAATGTGGTTTCCCTCGCGGGTGAGTTTTACCTACCATGGAAAGTTCCACTTTGCCAAAAGAACAAAATTAGCAACCGTTTTTCACCTGGTGCTTTGGGCAGTCTTTCAACTGCGTTTGGAGATATCACAGTGAAATAATCCCACTAGCTGAAGCTGAGTGTTGATAGTAATCCAGTATGAATCGGACTGTTAGCAGTAATGGAAATTAACTTGAGGAAAGCTGAACCGAATAGCTTCCTGCCCCCCGAAAAGTTGGATATTAACCAGATGCAGCAATTACAGAACATCTCTGAGGATGCTGTGGGCACACCAGCCTTTATTCTCCATTCTTCCTTAGCATTTTATCTCCCCTCTTAGCATTCGGCTGCAGTAACTGTCAGACTCGATACTAGAGCATCTGCTCAGGTGGCAGTCCTCTTTTCCTGGCAGTTCCACCCAAGATGTTAAAAAATAATACTAATTGTCCACGTGGTTAGGGTGGCTTCTGACCACCCAACGAGACCTATGGTGAAGCCGTGGAGACCAGTCCAGGGTTGTGCTGCTGGAAGCCCAACAGAAGAGTTGGAAGTGCTGGACTTTCTCATGTGCCGTGCTTACGATGAATTTTTTCCCCAAAATCACCCAGCACGATTTTTCGCTAGCAAAATTTAAAAAAAAAAAAAAAAAAAAAAAAAAAATTTTA
>NW_008794753.1:259586-271980 GCF_000699145.1 Aptenodytes forsteri | reverse complement strand
GCTCCCGGCAGGATGATGCCCTTGAGCCCCGGACGGGGGAGGGACCTCGCTGCTGGTGGAATCGGAGTTTGGGCAGCAGCTGCAGCTGTGCTCGCTTCCTCTGGGCTGCCCGAGGCGTGGGGCTGTTCGCTCCGGTGAACTTCCCCTACTAACTAAACTGAAATACAGTTGGGGACAAGCACCTTCACGCTTTAATTACACTACGTGCAATTCCAGAACTTAGCAAATCAGAGCAGAAATTTCGAGTCTTGTGGAAGGGAACAGCCCAGTGATAGCAGCTTTGTCCTGATGAACATCGTCAAAGGCAAGAAATCCTAGCGCGATCTGCTTTTTATTATAGGTGAGTACTGTGTAGATGGCTTAGGAGAACGGTTTGAGGGAGTTAGCTTCGGCACTGTTCTTTCATGTGTGAGCAGCCTTGAACATCAGGTGGCTGTAAGTAAAAATTGCTTTAGCTGTAAATAAAAGTCACAGAAGTCTCACTCCGAGCAGCTTCAGAAGAGTTGCATCGCGCTGGCCCTCTCTGAGGGTAATTGAACCACATGCACTTCCCACTTGCTATTAAGCATCCAGTTGCATCTGAGCAAACCTCCAAGGAAAGGTCTCATTCTGGAAGAAAGACTTCTCTTTAAAGAACAGCTAAGAGTGAAACGTCTGTACGAGTCCTCACAAAGACATTAAAATTCAGGAAGTGTCATGAAGAAATGGCAAATGTGCAAGGTGATCTTCCCCACCTGCACCCCCAGCAGCGAGGCTAAGGAAATCTTTCCTTTGCAACCAATAACAGGTGGAAGTGGAGGGCTGGAAAATCAAAGCTCAGTTGTGTGGGGGCGTCTGGATACGAAAGGATAAATCTAATGAAAATCTCTTGTGAGAAATCAGAGCAAGGCCTTCACTTCTGTGAACACCAACGCGGCGAAAATTGAAGGGACAAAGCTGCCATTTCCAATTGACCATTGCCATGGAAACAGCCTCCCGGTGTCAACAGTTGGTGGAGCGGGATGTAGGAAGCAAGGCGGGTTTTCATTCCCATCAGCAGGGCTGTAGGACAAAGGACCCAGTCGCGCTACAGTCAGCGCTTGTAGGATTTTTAAAGTGTTTTGTGTCAGTCGGGAGCAGCCGAGGGCAGGACTCTGATGCAAGGGTTTGCAGCGGGCCATCCAAGATACATCAAGAGGGAGAGGCAAACAGATACCTGACCTTGATTATTCCAAATATTCCAGCTCTGTCAGTCTATCCAACTTATCTGTTTCATGTGGGAGATGTCATCATTGTTACTCAAAAAACAAAAGACGGGCCCTTACCTGTCAAAATGGGGCAAAGAGGCAGCACATAGGGTATAGGGAATGGCTTCATTATGTAGGATACATATGCATATATGTGTAAGCTGTGTTGTACATGTGGGATACAGAAGAGCAAGAGCTTGGGAATAGAAATAGGAAGCGTAGAATGGATGAAGTGGCATGGATGAAATGGCAAAGAGGAACATCGAAGAGCATTCAGAAAGAATGAAATTATAAGATTTAAATGTGGGAAGGTATTTTAGGGAGAAGTTTTGCTTAGGGTGGAGGAAACCACAGAGAGGGAAATGGTTGGGGTTTTAGCCATTGGTGGTGTTCGGTCTAGCCTGACGATGAGGCAGCAAGGTAGGCTTGAGGTGATGGGGAGAAGGAAGATAATCTGCAAGACTGGAGGACTGCAGACCTGGTAATTGTGGAGGACTGAGTACCACCAGCAGCAGAAGATGGCAGAGATAGCCAGGGTGTTGTAAGAAACCTGGACAATCCTATTTTTCTATGTACGAGTTTCCTTTGGCTTCTGAGCTGCCTTTTTGCTGGTAATCTAGATAATTTTTCATTCCTTTGCTCATGTGTCCTGGTTTTGGCTGGGATAGAGTTAATTTTCTTCCTGGTAGCTGGTATACTGCTGTGTTTTGGATTTAGTATGAGAATAATGTTGATAACACACTGATGTTTTAGTTGTTGCTGAGCAGTGCTTACACTAAGTCAAGGACTTTTCAGCTTCCCATGCTCTACCGACTGAGAAGCTACCTACTATTTTACTTTATTTTCAGTTATTAAACTGTTCTTCTCTCAACCCACGAGTTTTCTCACTTTTACTCTTCCGATTCTCCCCCATCCCTCGGGAACTGGTTGGGCATTGGTGGGCGGGTAGTGAGCAATTGCATTGTGCATCATTTGCTTTGTATACTCTTTTATTATTATTATTATTATTACTACTACTATTTTACTTTATTTTAGTTCAGTTATTAAACTGTTCTTATCTCAACCCACGAGTTTTCTCACTTTTACTCTTCCGATTCTCTCCCCCATCCCACCAGGGGGGGCGGAGGGTGAGCAAGCGCCTGTGTGGTGCTTAGTTGCTGGCTGGGGTTAAATCACGACATCATGATGGTCAGACAGAGTCCTGACAGCGCTAGTGAATGGGGAGCTGCTGTGCCAATATTGGAAGGTCGTTTTTGTTGTCTTCGTTTCAAAAGGGAAGAAAGAGAAAAAAGGTGTGAGCCCACGCTCACAAAAAGAGGTTGGAGGCATTTCTGCTAGGAGCAGCATTAGCACTCTGAGTCATG
Source organism: Aptenodytes forsteri (assembly GCF_000699145.1). Classification (NCBI taxonomy): domain Eukaryota; kingdom Metazoa; phylum Chordata; class Aves; order Sphenisciformes; family Spheniscidae; genus Aptenodytes; species Aptenodytes forsteri. The sequence continues at coordinate 269,390 of NW_008794753.1, read as the reverse complement.
GACCTTCCTCCAGCTTCACTTCTCCTTTTCAAGCACCCAGTGGAATACCAGTAATTCTCCCCGGCTCTGCTGCCTCAATGCTACAAGCACTGTGCAGAGGGTGCGTGACAAGGAATATGTTGCTGCTGTAATGCAGCAGCTTTTAGACTCGTTCGTGGTATCATTGGAAAGGAAAGCGTTGGAGCAGTTCACAGCTTTCATTTTAAATTATAAGGAAATGCAGGAGGAGTCTGAACAGAAATCCAGATTAAAATACTTCCCAGAATTTTGGTTAAGCTTCAATCTTTTTTTTTTCCTTTTTGTTGTGTTCCTACATTATGACTATATTTAATCAAATGTAGTTCTACAGTGGTTTCACTTTTTAAACCACTAAGAAACAGGAAGAGTGTGTGTGTGTGTGTGTGTATACTTTTTAACCTTCCACCTTTAAGGTGAAGTATTTTAGGGTCATGCCTTTTTCTGGACTGAGAAAAAGAATAAAGGAAGGTTGTTTTGTTATTTTTGTGTGTGTGTGTGTGTGTGTATACTTTTTATTAACCTTCCTTTCATAATGCACTTTCTTCCCTGTAGAAATCTCCTTTCCTGCTGATTCGTTATGTGTCAGGAAGCCAAGCGTGACATGTTAAAAGCCATCTTGATAGTATTTGGTATTCAGTACTAACAACTCGCCAGCTCACAGGAGTTTTTCTTTAAAAGGGGGAGGGAGAAAATCTGCATATTGGATATGCCAAAATAGTGGATAATTTGCATTAAGCATCCAGACGTTCTTTTTTTGCAATCTGTCACCCTTCACTGGCTCTTTATTTTATAACCTTCATAACATATGGGGAGCATAAGCACTAAAAAAATGTTGCACCACGTGGACAGAAGCTGGAGCCAGAGCCCTTTAGGATCAGCTGGAGCAAGGCTAGAGAAGGACCTTTCCTCAGCAGCAATAGATCCATGATGGGACTTTGTTATGCTGGAAAGATCTGAAAACAATAGGCATGGTATTATAAGTATCCAGCTATAAAGCTGTTTGTTATTTCTTAGCTTCCAGCTCACACCTTGATTCAGACTTAAGAACCATCATCATGAATACACAAACCATGAAACATGATTCACTTACCAGACTTCCCCCCGTAATAGGCTTCTCATCATGGGATTTAGCAGCAGTAGGGAGCAAACTCTGACATACTACTGTAAAATAGACTTTCTATACCTAGCAACACATATGTGAGCTCACTTCTTTAGCAAAGCATTTCTGAAGTAACCAGAAATAACTTAATGCAAAGTTTCTCAGTAATAATTACAGTTCAGTAACTTTATATAGTCTAGCTGAAAGTATTCCAAATACATTACTGCATTTTAATCTCACTGTCAATGTATTTTTTGCAAAACTGCTATTTGAAGATCACTTATTAGGCATAACATCACATGTGACAGAATAACGTACCTAGAATAATAAAATGAATGCGAGTGGAGGTACTGAAGTGGTAAGCGTATATAAACTTAAACTTAGACATAATAACAGATACTGAGTGTTAAGAGGAAATTCAAAATTGTGAACATACTAGAAAGCAAATCCTGTTGGGTACGATAACAATAAATGTGGTTGTCAAGCAAGCATAGAGGGACTCATTACTAAACTAACTGCAGCACTTTAAATAGTGATATGAGGAAGAATACTTGTAAACCTTATTTACAGTTTTTCTGCAAGTTATCCGGCCCAGCCAATAAAAATACAAATTCTGTAATATAAAACTAGACCAAGATGAGATGCTGTTAGGCAAAGTAACATCAGTGGGTGATGAGGCAACACAGCAACAGGTGATAAAAAAAGCAATAAAACTGCTTCACAGAGCGGATCGAGGAACTCTGTTCCACTGGCTGCTTATGACATACTAAATAAGCAGCATCACAGAGGAAAATAGGAGATTCACGTGGTATCTTGCCTCTTTGACAACGGTCATTAGCTGTCATAAATGTGCCCTCATTTGCTTCTGATCTTCTTGCATGAAGCAGCTTACAGCTTGTTGCTCCAGAGTCTGCAGATACTTCTGGCTGTATAGCGATTATCAGCCCAATGTGCTGTTGCCAGCATTTCATGACCTCGCATCAAGGACCTTCACCACGCAGGGGTCTGTGTATCTGTGTATTTAGAACTTAATCCTACAAAGTTGAAGCCTGTGGGACTTTTAACTTTGATTCGGTATATTCTGGTTAAGGATTTTAGAATACTATGTGCAAGGAACATGCTTTGCTAGAGTATGACAAAGACATTCCTGAAAAGAAGCAGCTCTTCAGGCCTGAGCTACCAGGCATGGGGACATCTTGGAAATGATGTTGCCCCCAACCAGCGCTTTCCAAAATCTGCAAGTGAGCTCTAGGGCATACAGAGGATAAATAAATAACATGCGCACATATAAATTGCTTAGACAGATGTTAAAGGAGACAGAAGATGCTTTGAGTCAGTTATTATGGAGAAAATATTTTATAAATGCTATTTCCATTGTAAGTCAGGTTGAGAATATCACTGTTATGTGAAATTCTGCATCTAAAAAATTGAGAGGGAGCCTTTATTCAAATAATTTATGTGCATGCAGTTTAGCATTCTTATTTAAATAGCTAACAAACCAAGAGAGTTCCCAAGAAAAGAGACCTTCAACTTGCAACTTGTTCTGCAACGTCACCCTCCTGTCCATTTTCCCAAATTACTAAAAAGTTGTCCAAGTCTGAGGAGGAACTCACACAGTGTCTGTTAGTGACTCCCAAAAAATGAGTCAGTCTTCACTGCTGCCAACCAGGATCTGACGATGAAGACCTGGCAAAAGGTTTGTATTTGCTATTATACTGGCATATTTTTGGCTGCTGATTTTATTATAAAACTAACTAATTTTGTTTTCATATTGGACAGAAAAAGATTCCAAAATGCTCCTTGGAATTGTACTGTTTTACTTCAATGAAACACAAGTATTCTGTTGCTTTCAGGTTTTTAATGAAGGTTACATACGCTATTCAGATAGTCCTTACAATTTTTAAGCTTAGAGAGCCACCGTTAACAGCAAACTGAAACAGAGAAAGATATTCTACTGAGGTTTTTTTCCTCTGTATGTACCTAATCCAGGAATTGCATTTGGAAGCTTATGGGTATCAGGGAGCAGAGAATAGCAAAACAATAACCATTACTGTTGCTTTTTATAGGTCTCCTTCATTTCTGACAAAAAGCAGCAGGAATGGGTTTCTGCTGTTCTTTCGGAGTGGTTTTTGATGGTTTCTGGCATGTTTTTGAAGTTTCTGATGGGATGTTTTACTGTTCTCTTCGCAGTTCATGGCATTAAGTGGACATGCAGCAATGGAAACAGCAGTTCAGGGTTCTCGGTGGAACAGCTCGTGCAGCAGATCCTCGACAGTCACCAGACCAAACCACAGCCTCGGACACACAACTGTCTCTGCACTGGTACCTTGGGTGAGTACCTTGGGAGGGCACAAAATGATAGCAGCTTAATGTAGACTTGGGGTAGGGTTTGCAGTACTGAAGTACTGAAAATGCTGTATTGTGAAACGTTGAGACACAATGAGCTCGGAGGTGACAGAAGAAGTCTTGAGCATAAAAAGATGCAGCTGGAACTTCTGGAAGAAACGTCAACACTTTAACGTGCAAGTTCCAATAAATGCTCTCTATATGTGACCTGCTCAAAAAGGCATATTCTTTTCTACGTGCTCAAATTTTGTTACCGAAGCCTCAAAATTTGATGATCTTCCAACTTCACCCTCTGAACTCCTTGCCCTGCAGCCCATTTTGCTGAAGAAAATGGGCTTAGGTGGTTAATTACAAGGTATCACTGGGATAAGACAGGTTTTATTTAGGTATCATGAAAATACAGGAGATTGCTTTTCTGTTAAAGAAGATGGCTTTGTTTTGAGTGAGACTACAACAGCAAGAAACAGCATCCTTAGTATTAGCATTTTATAGAGAGAGTGGGAAGCTGAGTGACTCACTTTTCCAACTCATCTACTTTATAGTAACCCCTTCCTAGTACTTTGGTCAAGTAAAATATATGACACGTTAATTAGTCTTCAGCAAAATTTATAAAGGAAAGCTGTCAGTGCTTCAAAGGGTTTATTTTTTCTTCTTTTTTTGGGGCAGTTGCATTATACAATCAAGATTTAAGTAAGAATGATGACCTCTGAAATACCTAAGTTTGGATTAAAATTCAACCCTTAAGGCTCAGCATTTGATCCAGGCTTGCAGATCTGAACATGAATCCTTTTATTCTTCCCTTTGATGTTTTGTCTTGTGCTAAGTCTGCTGCATGCTTTTTAACATAACAGTATCGCTTTGTTTTGTAACGGCTTGCACATTGACACATACAGTCCCAATTCCTTACTGTCATCCGCAAAGACAGCAGCGTGAAAGCCTCTCCCTTGTTCCTGTTCATCTCTATACCCAGGAGAATAGAGAGATTTAATATTGCATTTAGTCTCAAAAGCACTGTCCTGAACTACTTTAAGCGACCCGATTCAAATCTTGAGCACATAATAGAGAAGTTCCCCTTCAAGGGCAAGGAACAAAAGATATAGTAAATTGCAGCGGCTACACGGATGCTTTATGTTACCCAGAAGATGGCATTTATAACTGTAGCCATTAGCTATAAGGAGGAGGTTTCTTTCCCCCTTTAGTCATTATACAGTACCATAATTAATGTTCTTACCTCATTCTAAGGAAAATGAATCAATTAAGGAAAGAAACATCAAAAATTCATGGGCTGTTCTTTAAACAACAAAAGCAATCCCTGCACCAGAGTTTGTGGCTAAGATGCCTTTGCAGACAGACTTGTTTACTTCATCCTACCTGGTTTCCAAGCTCCCAGGAACTCAAGTGATGTTCACCTTCTGTCAGGCCACTAAAGGCGCCAGCTGGTTGAACCCCATGGAGGGTTGTCTTCTGGTGACCTTTGCTTGAGCGTTCTTCAGCCACTCCGATACTAATCGTGCGCTCTACGTGCAACCTCTCAAAGTACAAAATGTTTATCTGTCAGCATATGAACAGCTTAGAACAAGAGAAATGCATCACCATCCTTATGGGACGGAAAGCTTTCTTTGTGCTGGCTAATGTACTACTTCTTTAATAAGTTGATTGGCAGCTGTAATAGACACAATGATGACAAGAAGATCAGGGTTGCAATCTAGGCGGCAGGGTGATGCCAGGGACAGGAGCATGATATGGCATCTGTCACCTCCAGATTACCATTTAGCATCCAGCCCACGAGAGCAGTTGTCAAACCACCCGTTATCAGCCAACGTGAAGAGCCGAGCATCTGTGTCGCAGGGGCCTGAGGTCTTGTCCGTGGTGCAGATGAAGCAGGGCCTGCGAGGTGGAAACCTTCTGCCACAGCTAACAGCAACTGCACTCGCTTTGCAGACTTTGCACTGAGATTGGACATGTTTAAATAACTCCAAAACTTGTTATACATGCTGATTCCTCTCCTCCTAACGTGTTGTCTGATGGGGCAGGGAGGAAGAGGGTAGGTGCTATGCGGGGTGAGGGAAAGGGTGCACACGCGCCTGTTTTGAGGTTGCTGTCATTGCATGCAATGGATCTATGCATTAGATGGAAAAGGAGCTGTAAATCTGGCATTGGCGAGAAATTAATTTTATTTCCAAGGTCTCTCTTGCTCTCTCAGATGTGTGCTCGCACTCTCTCACACACACATGCATAAGCACAGCTCTGCTTTGCTACAGCCATAAGATACACAACTAGCATCATCTTAATTTTGTATTTACTGAATGGCAAATGTTGTTGTTTTCTGGCACAGGGGCAGGAAGCAGTGTGCATCACAAGTGTAACAGTGCCAAACATCGCATCATATCACCAAAGGTCGAACCAAGGACAGGTGGGTACAGCACTCATTCAGAGGTACAAAATAACGATGTCTCTGAAGGCAAGAACGAGCACAGTCATGGCAAGGCCTCCAGCCGAGAGAAGAGGAATGGCAAAGTGGCAAAACCGGTGTTGCTCCATCAAAACAGCACTGAGGTTTCTTCCACCAACCAGGTGGAGGTCCCTGACACAACCCAGAATTCTCCTGTGTCCATCAGCAGTGGATTAAATAGCGACCCGGATATGGCAGATAGCCCGGCTGTCACTGGTGTGTCCAGTATGGCTGTAGCATCAGTTATGGGAAGCTTGTCACAAAGTGCCACCGTATTTATGTCAGAAGTCACCAGTGAAGCTGTGTATACCATGTCACCCACCTCTGGCCCAAATCAACACCTTCTGTCCTCAGATGCAGCTGCACAAGGACTGGTACTTGCTGTGAGTTCAGATGGACACAAATTTGCTTTTCCAACAACTGGCAGTTCAGAGAGCTTGTCGATGCTACCCAGCACTGTGTCTGAGGAACTTGTGCTCTCCACAACTTTAGATGGAAATAGAAAAATTCCAGAAACCACCATGAATTTTGACCCAGACTGTTTTCTTAACAATCCCAAGCAAGGGCAGACTTATGGTGGAGGAGGTATGAAAAGTGACAGCATCAGCACCAATATAAGGCAGTCACCCACAACGGAACGTAGCTTCAACTTCAATACAACCCTCACAAAAGAAATTAAAACTGAGGACACATCTTTTGAACAACAGATGTCTAAAGAAGCATTTTCCTCCACTTCTGCATCTAACACTCTCACCCTCACTACTGGTTCAGGTTTGCTTCCATCTGGAGGAGGTCTAAGCCCAAGTACCACCCTGGAGCAGATGGACTTCAGTGCCATTGACTCCAACAAGGACTATTCTTCCAGCTTCAGTCAGACCGTCCAGAGTCCTCACGTTCATCAGACCCCTTCCCCCAGCTTCTTTCTGCAGGATGCCAGCAAACCTCTTCCCCTTGAGCAAAACACTCACAACAATTTGAATGACACAAGTGGCTCATTTGTGAACACGTTAGGAATCCCCAGTGTGAAAACAGAGTCCTCATCCCAAACCACTTCCAACTGTAACGGCACAGTGGAAACCAGAATAGAGTCCACCTCTTCTCTCCAGCTCATGCAGTTCCAAGCAAACTTCCAGGCTATGACTGCAGAAGCTGAAGTTCCCATGGAGACCTCCCAGCAGGCGGAAGGGAATGAAAATCTACTTAAATCAGGGGATCTTCAAGCCTGCAGCACAGAACACTATTTGCAGCCTGAGGCCAACGGGGGTATCAGGAATGGGAACAATCTCCCTATTCTCCAAGGAAACATGGTACAAGGACTCTATCCTGTGGCCCATCCCAGCTTAAATAACTCCTCCAACATGGAGCTTAACTTGGACCACTTTGATATCTCCTTCAGCAACCAGTTTTCTGATCTAATTAATGATTTCATATCGGTAGAAGGTGGGAGCAATGCTCTCTATGGACACCAGCTGGTGTCAGGTGACAGTGCCGGACTGTCTCAGCCTGAAGACAGTAACAGAGCAACCTACAACCAGGCTGAAATGTGCATTCCTTGCTGCAGTCCTCAGCAAGCCAACATGCAGCTCAGCAGCACAGAGAACGGAGCCAGCACGATGGCGTACATGCATGTGGCTGAGGTGGTCTCAGCAGCTGCGGCACAAGGCACTTTGGGGTTGCTACAGCAGAGTGGGCGCTTGTTCATGGTGACGGATTATTCACCAGAATGGTCTTATCCTGAGGTAAGTCTAGGGCCTTTACTCATTAACGTTTACTGCTTTATCTTTCATTGCTTTGTTAATAAGGGCTCCCAAGAACTGTTTCGTTAAAGCTTTGACAAGGCTTTTAAAATATTTCTCTTAGAAGTCAGAGTATCCAAGGCCATTTGCATGTCTGAGTGTACTTTTAATTAAGCACTTCATTACCCTGACAGGGCCCTTCCTTCACGTAGGAAGCATCCGAACAGAAATGTTTTGTTTCACTGAAAAGCGAAGTATTTCCCACGATGGCTTCATGGTGCTACCTAGCCACGTTAGAGCAATAGAGTTTGCAAACTGGAGCTGATCCTTAAATCTGGCTCTGATGTTCTTGGTAGAATAATTCCTGACTTGCATTGCCTTAATGAGTTCAGCATTTACTTCCATCCCACAGACTATCCATAATCAGTCGCGTGCACCCCAAGTTAAAAATGTCAGCAGCACAGACTTCTCTGACGTGAAGGAATGCTGGAGGAAAGAGGCTGTTTTGAGCCAGTAATGGAGAGGCAGGTTGTTTTGAATAAAAAAAATGGTCTTTTGTGTTTTTGTAAGCCCAGCTTTGGAGCACCGTTGTATCTGTTACCTTACAGAGGTGTATAATAACTGCTCAGGAAAAGATCTCTCTAGTGCTATCTGATTTTCAGTCCTGTAATACCACCCCCAGTAAGTGTACATCTGACACCACTGGATGGCAAGTTTGCTAGTGGATGAGGCAGCAGAAATATGCAATAATAAGCAGATAAGGTGGCTTAACCTTCAGCTGAATGATCCCATGACAGCTCCGGGACCACGGTGTTACAGGAGCAGGTGATGAGTTGGTATTCAGTGGCTCTGAGTTCACATACTCTGCAATATGGGACTTGGTGTGAAAACATGGGTGTTCACTCTGCAGGTGGAAAGAAACTGAGGCTGCCAGAATGCAGGAATGGCCAATGGACACTGATGAATAGCCTCCTTCAGGAGCTTCTGCCCTCCTTTTAGCTGCTCTCTCTCTCCAGACAAGTCCATTGTGGCCAGCAAGATGGCGGTGCAGGCTCAGGCACGGTGGGCAGCTGAAGGCATCCCGCCACTAGTTAAACCACAACACAGCCTCACCTGCCGTTTGTGCAGTCTGCAGCTGACAGGGAAATCTGGGACTTTCTGGGGCAGGAGATGCCCAAGAGCCTCACCTCTGCCAGCTGCCAAATCAAGAGTCCTCTCTCAGAGACAAGGTGGTTGCTGATCATCTACCACTCACCACCAGCTGGAGTTTACCTTCTCTTGGTCTTGGTGGAAAACTGGGTCTGAATGCCAGTCTTCTGCTTCTCTGGAGTATAATACAAGCTGAAGTGTCAGCACTGTGGTGGTCACTACCAGTGTTATCTAACTGACTGGTTAACATGGAACAATAATGCAATGATGATCTGTTAGCAGCTGAACCCAGTTAGGCTTCATTTGCAAGAAGCACAGTATTTCGGGGGCATTTGGCTATGTTGGGCTACAGATGCTGCTTCTGCCATACTTGTTGTCCAGTCAGTCTGATTCTTGCTTGCTTGGGTAGAAGGTCCCAAAAATCAACAAAAAACCCCTAACAGCAAACCTCCAGTCTTTCTGGTGCAAATCTTTCTTTTTTGCTGCTACCATGGAAACCTTTTTTTTGTTATCCATTGCTACACTAATGAATTGTTCAACTCCTGCTGGCAGAGCTTGTTTTACACCTATTTTATACAGACCACAAGGCCTAATCCATCTGCATAGACTCACCAGAATGTTTTTCAGAACCAGCACAGGTCCAGGATTGCTTTCTGGTTGCATGGATTCATACCTGGAGCTTCAGGTTTTGATTTGCAAGCAAGTCAGAGCAATACCCCAGCTATTCATTTTCTTTATTTGCTAAACGGTATTTGCCGCTCACATTGTGAACTCAAAGAGGATCAGAGAAGCCATCAGGAGTGCTCTCGTCTCCAAACGAATTCTGCCGCAGATGGACGGGGTTCTTGGGACCCCGCACTGCTGGCTGGGCACTGGGGTGACTTTGGCTTCCCGCGGCGTCACCGCTGTCACCCGGCACACGGTTGTAAGCGTTCCCCGCAGCGGGAGCTGTGTCCCGGCTCTGGCCGGGGGTGCGAGGCCGCCGGCCGCGGTGGATCCGCCTC
>NW_008794753.1:250864-259277 GCF_000699145.1 Aptenodytes forsteri | reverse complement strand
GGGGAGGGACGAGGAGGAGGCCTGCTGCGGCACCAGCCGGGTCGCCCCGCTGCCAGCGGAGAATAATCTAGCGGTTGCGGTGCCCGGCAGGGAGAAGGCCCCTCTCCCGGCCTCGCCTGAGCGCAGCCGCTGTCAACTGCGGAGGCCTGGCGCCGCTGGGGTGGCCCCGGGTGGCCCCGCTCCCAGCTGGGCCTCTGCTGCCCCGGGAGGAGGCGCGGGGACCCGGTCCTGCTCCTGCAGGTCTGAGCGGGGATGTAGCTGGTGCGTTTCCGCGCCAGCAGGAGAGGCAGACGCTAAAGGCTTCCATTGGGTCATTCTCATCTTCAGCACATGAGCCTGACAGGACCTTGGCAGGGGAAGCAAGGGGAAGGGTCTGCGACAGGCTTGGCCCAGGGTGCCAGAGCTGTGGTCGAAGGACTTTGCTGCAAACACAGCACTGTTCTGGGTCACCCCATTGATGTCATGCTTCCTTATTTAACGCACGTTCCTAGTCCCCAGAAAAGTGCAAGTTGTGTGATTGCTGTTTTAGCTGAGAACTTCCTACATCACGGTCTGTCGGATTCATGGTCCAGCTCCTCTCGTGCTTCCAGTTGTGACTTTGGAGGCAATGTGTCGCCTTTTGTGTCCTATACACAGTCTTCCATCCCTATCAGCAGGGTCAGGGCAGTGATGGCAAACATGCAGCACGCTTGCTGTGATTGACCTGCGGCACTTTTCAATGGCAAGGAGACAAGCCTGGAGCCTGCACAGGCAGCAGCGAGGAGGCAATGGTGGGCATGAGGTGGGGATGGCGCACCCAGAAGTTCTCGGGAGCTGCCTGGTGGGAGGGATGTCTGGCTTGCAGCATTGATAAGGTTTGCCATTACTGGTCTTGGAGCTGGCAAGTGACCAAAAGAAAGGCAGGCGGTCTGCAGCAAGGGTCACACTGGCAAAGCATGGGACTTGAGTGTATGGGAGGAGCAGGGAACAGAGGGAGTGAAGAGAAACAAAGATGCTTTACTACAGAATACTATTTGCATTTTGTTCACAGTGGTGGGAGACTGGGGCATTGGTGTTGACTGGTGCAAGGATCTCTGTTAGCTTGGCACTTCTGTTAGCCCTCATGATGCAGTTTGCCATTCAGCCATTTCAGTGCATGGTCCTTTCTGGGGATGGCTTCTTCTGAAACACTTTTTTTCCCCCCTCTTTTCCTCACAGGGGGGAGTAAAAGTCCTAATTACTGGTCCATGGCAGGAAGCCAGCAATAATTACAGCTGTCTGTTTGATCAGATCTCAGTGCCTGCATCTTTAATTCAGCCAGGGGTACTGCGCTGCTACTGCCCAGGTAAGGAACACCTCTCTCCTAAAGCTGGTGGTTTCAGAGCAAGTTCTTAGCCTAATAGTGTCATGTATGTCATGTCTCAACTAAACTCGTGGACCCATTGTGAAAGGTAGTGCATAAACATCAAGAAGCTTTTTCTTTTTCCTTGACCTATTTAGTGTGAGAACAGCAGTTTAGTATCTTGATACATCCCAACAGATTACAATAAATATTATTTAGAAGCTCTGAATTAGCTTTAAAATAATTATTTGAAATAATTTACAATAATTCTTAGCATTTCTTTAATTTTGAAACAGCAGATTAAAGATCAACTGTTATTCAGGGGTGCACTCACTGCTCTGCTGACTCTTAATTTGCCTATATTCTGCACTTTGTCCTTGGTGCTTACAGGATGAGAACACCTTCAACCTCCCTGCAGAGATTTTCAGTAGTGCTGGCCCTCAGTATATGACTTTAAGTGTATGCAGAATAACTTAGCCTCATTGTTAGGCCCCAGCTTCCCACTGAAAATGCAGTGAGGCTGGTTAATCTTTAGGAACGCGTGTGATTCTGCCTTCTGCCAAAACAATCCATTAGATGACTCTTAAGCTTACAACCTTCATGTTTGAAAATACAGATTGGCATTTTGGGTTCTTCAGTTGTCTAGTCACAAAAATATTGTCAAACGCCCCCTCTCCTCTCATTGCATCTGCTCTCAGCCTGCCGCTTAGCACATGGGGAGATCAATAGGATAATAACTATCCATGCATTTCTGCAGGGAGGTCTCTGTGTTAACCACATGCTCTTTCCTTTTAGCTCATGACACTGGGCTCGTGACTTTGCAAGTTGCCTTCAACAATCAGATCATCTCCAATTCTGTGGTGTTTGAATATAAAGCCAGAGCTCTGCCAACCCTGCCTTCCTCCCAGCATGACTGGCTGTCCTTGGATGGTAAGAAGCATGCGATATTCTTTAATAAGGCTCACTGAATGGTAGGACTGTGAATGAAAGGAGCAGCTCCTGGCGTGGAGGAGGGATGTAGAGAGGCAAGTTTGTACTGTGGGGAAGGTCTGTTGTACAGTTAATCAAAGACCTCTTGCTGAAATGTCTTATTAGTTCTTTTGATGTGAACAAAATGTGGCTACATGTGATAGGAAGGAGACAAAGGGGTGTTTTCTGAATAGAAAGCTGAGTTTCCCCAAAACAGGCACTACCCAGTCCCTAGCAGGAGAGGAGCATCTACCCTGCAGTTGTCTTCCCTGAGAACTCTGAAACTTGAGCTTGTCTAGGAAAATGTGTATTTACATAAGCAGGAAGCGGGAAGATGGTGAGACAATTTAAGGAATGAGGGGACTTTAGTCAGCCACTGCTATGATGTCCACATCCCACCTCATTACCTAGGAGTTACCAAACGGGGCACATACAGGTTCTGTCAAACACTTGAGAGTCTCAGTGCCAGAGCAGTCTGTGCTAATGGCAAGCCAGGCATGCTCTGGCACATAACAGCCACAATCAGCCTTTTTAGACTCATATGAGCTCCCCTTGTGCCTTGCAGGGATGAGATGGACACGCTAATAGTGTTAGCTCTTAGCCAAGCAGTTGGCAGAAGAATCCATGATTGATCAGAACAGATCTCTGGTACCTAAATGTCACACCAAGGGATGGGAACACAGGCTCTGAATTTGTATGGCAACACTGTGCATGCAAGTTTTAGATTCAGGTTTACCTGGTAACCCTTTGCTCCCCAAATGCATTTTATAAAGGAGCAAGATGAGAAGGATAGTGGGGGAACTCAGGAGCCTGAAACGTTCATTTCCCTTCCTGAGTGCAATTGCTAGAGAGATGCAGCTTCCAACTCAGACCAAGGAGATGCAGGGAAAGAGCTGGTTTGTATGACATGCTGGGAAAGGACCAGTAATACTGCTTTCATCTTTCTTCATCAGAGTCAGCTGCTGGGGCACTGCATTTTGTGCAATCTTAGCAAAGTCCCAACACTCCTGCTTGGTGACCCATTTGCTAAGTGTCTATTTTCTCTGCTAAATACAGGAGACAAATATGGTAAGGTCAGATCCTTAGTCTTCAGAGATTTCATAGCTGAGAAACTAATATTAATGTTACAAAGCGTTACACAAAAGATTTCACAGAAGTAGTTGTTTGCACAGGACCATACTGAAGGCAAGAGAAGTAATGAGCTAATATACTGATGCAGTTTCTTCCTCAGTCAATTAACAACATCTTTGATGGACATGGCAAATACTTAGAACTGTTTTACCTTAACTGGAGAAATACTGAATGGTTTCAAGCTTAATTCAGGCCAGCTACATGTCAGTGTAGGCAGGTGGTGTTTGAAGGGGTTTTGGTGGGCTTCCTCATTCTGTCTGGGAAGCCCTGACAGGAAAAGCTTTCATCATTAAAGCATTCATTAGAAGCTTTCTCCATACCATTAGCAGCTGTGGGCCTAGGGACTAGTCATGTGGGTCAAATCTGAGCACCCTGACACTGCTGATTAGAGCATCCGCAGTTCATCTGTAAAATGTGAGCGCCGGGGGCAGGTGAGGAGGAGCCATTTCTAGCTGGATTCTGGCAGAGCGGTGTGTGTACGTGTGCAGAGTCTGAGCTGATGCTTTTGGAGACAATTGAGGAGGAAATAATAAGAAAATAGAATTTCCTTCAAAGTAGCATCAGGCATGATTTCAGTGGCACAGTACCTGTATTTTCAGCTGTTCAAGGTTATCCATTAATATTAGCAGCAGACTGATGCATCCTTCCCTGGCTCTCCCCCTCCCTGTAACATCACAGAACACAAATGTTTAGTTTGGCTCCGCTTTCTGACCTGTAGCTGATGTGTTTCTTATGCCACATACAAGAGGGATATTTTAAGGAAGTTGGGGCAGCACTGCTTCCAACGTTTGTATACATGAGCAGAATGGAGACAGATCACTGTGGTTATTGCAGGACTAAAGAGAGGTTTGTGACTTGGCTGTAGAGGCATACTTGCAAACAGAAATAGAAATAGCTCTTAAAGAGAAAGTGCACATAGTCTTATGTTCAGCATCAAAATTGAGTTTGCTTGACTTCTGAGTATTGGAAGAGTCTGCAGGTGCTTTTCATCTGCTACTGAGGCTGCACATTGCATGTGAAGTACAGCCGATACTGATGTGATGGAGATTGATATTCAGCTGTTAGCAATCCCTCCAGTGTGGCATGCAAAGCAGATAGGTTTTAAAACCCTTGTTTGACAATTCCCTCAGTGCTGGTGAATTTGGAGGAGCTGCAGAAGGTGGCTGTGAGTGCTGTCTCTGGTGTTCCTGCAGTTTGTCTGGGAGCTCCTGGTTAGCGGGCAAGCTCTCAATTAGAGATTGTTATGATGTGGTGATGGTGGAAGGGAGGGGGACTGCAGCAGTGAACAAACTAGGGCATTGCTAACAGGGAGGGGAAAAAAAAAAGTAAAAGGACCGCTGCATTGCAGAGGCCCTTCAGGGAAAAAGACTGAATAATTACACTAACCATGACTTATCAGAAGCCTCTGCCTTGATGCATAGTGCTCCAAAGGGAGCAAATTACACTCTTATTTAAAGGACCAGCAACATCTTCCCATTTATTCTTGGAGAATAAACGTTAGCTTAGCCAGCTGAGGTATAAGCTAATGTGAGTTGATTCTATCAATAGAATAAATAACCAAATCCCTGTCTTCTCTGTTTACTTTAATTGCCCTGCTTCAAATCCTTGCCCGACTGCCTGTTAGGTAAGTCTTGAGGGAAGGATTTCAAGGAATATTTGTAGTCCCAAAATATTGACTAGAATTTTAAAATTCTTTTTCATTAACTCAGTGGTACACTTTGAGTTCCTTTGCGCTATGCTGTTAAAACACAGTTAATGATTCCAGCTAGTATGACCACTGCGAGAGAGGCAGGGTTTATAGCCAACTGTACCCCAGGAACAGCGTAGTAAAAGGATAAGCAATTTCCATCTTACATAAGTTTAGATAAACAATTGTCTTCCACAAATCTCTTTAAAATAAAGACAAAGACATCCTATATGTGAACTGTATATTTTCAGTTACATTAAGACAAAAATTAATCTGCCTTCTTTGTTCAGTTCTGCAGGTTCAGTTCTGCAGATACCTGAAAACCTTTAGCCTCTGTTTCTTTCTTAAGGAGGCAAGCCTTTAGCTGCCTGACCATGCCCAGCTCACAGCATAGTGGCTTCAATTTCTCTGCAAGCTGCTCTTGAGAACTGTGTAGTTGTTGTATGCCTTTGCAGTAATAGGCTGTGCTACACAGGCTGTAGCACAGCTCCAAATGTAAAAGGGCAGGCGGCAGCAGCTCAATCATGAAAGGATATGGTGTAAACAAAGCCAATGAATAAAATAGATACATACGTAAAATTGCCGCTCTCAGGTATGGATGCCTCCCAGTTAATGCTAAGATAGTAGGCACACCTGGAATCACATCTCTGTAGAAGTTTCCAGATTTCAATAAAGATGGGTTAGCAAAGAAGCATCTGAAACCAAGCATGCAAAACCAGAGTTCCACGGTGACCAGCAGGAAAAAGTGAGCACAAACTTTTTTGTGTGCTGAGCAGCTCTCGGTGCAGGCTCAGAGTAGAGACGCTGCTTGCTGGGGGACATTGCCATACCTTCTGTCACAGAGGAATGCCATGAGATCCACGCGTGTGCCTGTGCAGTGTCGCAATGGGATCTGCTTTCACCTGGCTACTGCACTAGCAGAGAGCAGCAGTGGTACGACATATCACACTTCCTTCTTATAAGCACTTAGAGCAACTTTTGGTTTAAGTTTTTTTAAAGGCAGGTAATTCTTATGATTATTCAGGGAACATTTAACCAGTGCCTGTAGGGCTCAGGGTCTGGGAGAGATACGATGAACAGGAGGGCGTTTTGAGTGAAACAATAGGAATTGTGTTTCCCAGAGGAAAACATTTCATTAAATAATTTCCCAGTTTATAGTAATTGCTACTTGTGGAAGTAGTGAGCTTGGGGCAAGGATAAAATCCCACCTTTTTGAGCACAGAGCAAGTATTGGCCATTGGGATCAGGGAGCAGTACTGCAAATGACTGGAAAGTGTTGTGAGACCATATCCCTCCGTGCCACCTGTTTATAGGAAGGTATCAATCCAAGTGAAGGAATGTGTAGAGAAGGAGTTTTAAGGGGCAGCACATTGGGTGGCCATCCTCTGAAGGGCTTCTTCCTTTTTCAGTGTCTGTGCTGCACTATAAAGGATAGTGCACCCTTTTCCAAATTATACACAGCCATCCTTGTTTTATTCTGAGTTTTCCTTATTTTACCCCGCAGATGAGTTAGATTTTTACAAATGCACAGTGGACACCAGCTGCTTTCAAAAAGTGTCTGTAGAGATCACATTTCCTTGGCATGGGACATGATCAGAAATGCCAGGGAGACTGGTATGAGTGTTCCTTGGCATTACACTTATGCATCTGCAGGGAAGAGGTTGGGGAGGAGTAAGGGCTGCCATAGGGAGCCCAAACAGACCTTAAAAATATGGGCAGGCAACGTGTGAACTGATGAGTCAAGGGTGTATGGGATGGACAAGGGTGTGACTGGTACTGAATGTAAATGGTACTGATGCAAGAGAGAGTAATAGGCAGCCTTTCAGCTGCTGTTGGATTCTCGGTTTAAGATTTGGCTATCTTTCCCAGCTGGAAAACATAACAAAGGCTGGGGGGGTTTGGTGGCTCACTCGTGTTAGTGTGACATGGCCATACCTGTGGCACCCAAACTCTCGTTTCGGCACGCAGGAGGTGGATGGGATCCCATGCGTTCAAGTGATCTGTGACAGTACAGCGTGTGCATGCTACCTGTGGCATTTCACAGTTTGACAGGTATGTGACTTCTGTAATGCAGTGGTGAGCGTGCAAGACAGTAAATGTTCATCACCAAAATCCACGGAGGATGTCTGTTTACTGGGACCGGATGCCCTTTCCAGCATGCAGATGTGATGAGATGCAGACAACACAGTCTTGTAGGAGAGACGTGTTCAGTACCATTGAGGTCCTTAGAAATGTTGTTTCGCAGCCATAAGAGACTTTCGGTAGAAAAAAGTCTGTGTCCATAAACAGTAGCACTGTTTATCACTCCTCTCTCCATCTGGGTAGAGGTGACTGTGTGTTTAACTTTACATCTTGGATTTTACCATAACAGATGATATATTTGGGTTCTCTTCAGGAAGAGGGATGAATATTTTGTACTGTGTTATGGGGCCGTGGGTACAGCACACGGGGATGCATGAGTGTTGGTACGGGACATGGATACCTTGTTCCTTACTAGGAACTACACTGTAAACTTCAAATGTTTCTATTCATCCTCCTCTCTTCTCTGCTGACTCCTAGTCAGTGTGGAGGCTTTGTCTGTTTAGTTTATATTCCTGTTGAGATTTGTTTGGGGTTTTTTTTTTCCTTTCACACATGATCATTAAGGACAGGCTGCTCTGCTGTAGTTATTTCAGGAAGCTTGTCTTCTATCGCTTTGACTGCATTTCCCAGACTATCCTTTTCTGTTGTGGCTAAAATGTGGTTGAATTGAGGAGTATTTCATTTTCTGTTCTGGATGTCGTCTTTTGAGCCAGCCTGACTTCATGGTCAGACATCCAATTCCTCGGGAAAGTCTGTGTTTATCCTCAGGGTGACAACTAAATGTGCTCCACTGCTTAGGTGAGCCTGTACTGGAGTCTGCAGTTCCTTTTTGGATCAAGTGACTGCACAGACATTCTCTGGGATTTTATGTCGGGTTTTAATGCTCTGCAAATTTGCCTTATTAGGGCAGTTAGTGAAAGTGTAATGATTTTGTGTGTAGCGAGATGAGGAGAGCTGCACGTAAGAGCCTGGTTGCCTGAAGGTGACGCAGGTATTTCACATCCCGGCCATGCATTGCTCTCGCTTACTGGAGCACGCCACGTAAGTGCACATTTTCCGGAGACGCTCGGTAGACACCTGCAGTCGCCTTCCCGGCCGGGAGCGGCGGGGGAGGAGGCCGGGAAGCCGGGTAGGAAGCTGGGCGTGCGTAGGCTCGCTCGCTGCGCGCTCCCAGCTGCAGAGGGGAGCCTGCCAGCCGCCGGGTACCGGGAGACGAGGGGCTG
>NW_008794753.1:242181-250068 GCF_000699145.1 Aptenodytes forsteri | reverse complement strand
GTGTGGGGGAGGTACGGCAGCCGTTTGCCCGTGGCGGGAGAGGTGTGGCCCATCTCCGTGCAGAAAGACTCGTACATCTCCCGAATGCTGGACCGTGCCACCCAGCGGCCCCAGAGCCAGCTGCTGACCGGAGCGCTTTGGTCCTGCGACGCTGCCCCTCGGCTCCAGCATTCGGGCAGTTGTGTGCAGCGCCATGCCCCCAGCCGCTGAACATCGCTCGGCGTCGTCTTCCGCTGTGGACCGCAGGACTCTCCCGTTTCCGAAGTATGCCAGCGAGTGCTAGCCCCCGCACCACGGTGGGAGAGGTGCGGAGAGGGCACAGCTGAGACTCCCGCCAGCACTGCGGTAAAACGGAGGAGCTCCAGCTGGCTCCGAGAATGCGAAAGACGACAGCCCGGTCTGTGGGGGAGCCTGCTCTGTCTGCCCCTGCTGCAGGGTCCACACCAGATGCTGGCTGGAGCTTCCACTGATGTCTTTGTAGACTCCCAGGTCAGTCCTCTGGCGCCAGATGTTGTTGGTTAATTTACCTGGAAGCAGGTAGAGGTACTACACATGGGTCCAGGACCCCCACCCTTTGCAGGTGGATGTGCAGATGTGACAAAGTAGTGCTTCCAGTAAGTATTACAGGTGATGTGTCATGCAGTATTTGTTTGGGTTTAAATCTGCATGCTTCTGTGTTGTCCGTCACTCTGCTGTACTTACAATGTGAATGCACGCCTTTTTAAGCTCACCATTCCTCTCCCTTCGTCTCCCTGTGCCCCAGCTGTGGGACATGGTCATGTTTCTATCTGCTCACCCTCCCTTGTTGGCCCCCAGCCTTTCCAGGGTGATGTTACAATGGAGGCTCAGAGTTGTGACAGCACTTTTATTGTAGCATCACGCATGCAGAAGGACGGGTAGCATCCTAACATCTCCAGGTCACAATCTCGTATTCTGAGTTGGTACAGTGTAGGATGAGGTCACTAGCCCAAACCTTCCCTGGGCAGTTGAGGGATGCTTGGAGCACCCGCCTGCTCCGTGCCAGGTGATTGCAAAACTTGTTTTGCAGGGCGCTTCATCAAATAGAGTAGGACTAAAAAGGGGAATTCAGAAGACCGTGTAGACCACTCCCAGTTTAGAGATGGGGTAAACGTGACAGATTGACTCTTTGAAACCTTCCAGTGAAGGAGAGCTCGGTCTCTCTTCCTGATCTATTCTAGTGTTTCACAGTTTTGTAGCTTGCAGCAGTTCTTATTTATCTAATTTTGCAGCAAATAGAGGCCATTTTATATCATTCTGCTCATCAGTCTGGTGATTTCTGGGTGAATATTTTGTTTATTGAGTTTGCAATTTTTATGAGAGAAAACTTGGGTCAGCATGTTTACTGTACTTACAATACCATAGCACATATACTGCATAGTGCCCCATGAGGTGCTTTTTTTCCTGTCTATAGCTCCTATAGTGTGTAACCTTTGGAGGAGGGAGTCTCCATGAGCAGTGGGTAGCACTGTGCGGGTGAGCAGCAGCGCAGCGTGTCCTCCTAGGCTGTTGTTCTGTTGCTCTTTGCATACATCCAAAAGCACAACATCTGTCATAGTGTTGGCACCTATGGGAAAGCACAGCCAATTTCTGACCTGAGATGCAGAGAGTGACCTTAGGCAGCCAACTGTTTTTATACAAATTACTAAATAGCACAAGAAGTGACATCTCTTAGCAGTCGCCCTACCTCTAAAATACATCAAGACCACATGGCAGCTCTAAAACCTTCCCTGGTTTGCTGAAGTAGCTGTTCCTGGATAGTGTGAAAATCTCTCCATCCCTAAGCTCTGGGGAAGAGAAGCCTGAAAAAAAAAAAGGCAAGTGCTTTATCGCTGTTGGTATAGAGACTGCCACTTGGGGAAAAAGTCAGCCTGAGCCACCCCCCTTCTCCTCTTCTCTAGTAATGGCATGATAAAGAAAAGTAGGGGGAAGTACCATCTTTTGAGGGAGCAGTGGCTGCTGGGGATGATAGGAACAGAGTAGTCCCAGATGGCATGGGAGTAATAGCTAAAGTCCTACAGCATTGGAAAAACTATGGGAAAAGTGTTGCTGGTAAGATGTCTTGCCCTGGTAGGTGGATTAATGGCTTAAAATCAATAACAATGGCTGTGCAGGTCTGGATTACTTCATTATTCCTGCCCATGCCCAGTAGCGTTTATTTCTTCTGTGAAAGCACGGACTTTCTTCAGCTGTCGCTTAGGCTCAGAGTGTAAATACAGTGTTTTCCTCGTCTTGTGCCTCAGTAGTTGTGGCGTTTCTCACTAATCAAAAGGCCTGGAAGTGACTTGCCTCACTAGCAGAGATATGCATTTGTCTTAGAATATTAAGTAAAAGTTTTAAGTGCTTGCATTTGCTGGTAGAGACCATGACCTGTAATAGGCTACTGCTAAACAGAGCTTTTTGTAAGATGCATTGAGGATGCTACCGCAGCTTCATTTCAGAAATATGTGTTCCTGCAATGATAACACCTCAGAAATAAGTACTAAACCAGACCAAATTGATACTGTGACATGGAAAGTGTTCAGGATTTTTACCGTATAGAAGAACTGAGCAAGATTTTATAGGCAAGTGAGATGATTTGTAAAGTAGGCACAGAGCAGTAGCACTCAGAGAAGTGATGTGTCCTTAGACTGCTTCAGTCCTCACCCACAGCTTGCACTGGATGAGAGATTATGGTGTGTCTGACTTGCTCTGCAAAACAGAAACATGTCTTCACGCTGCATGGGTTTTTTATAGCACTCAGCTATCGCACTTGTTAAATTCAGTCTATGTGTGTTCATACAGTGAATGTTGTAACAAAGAAACTGCCATTAAAGAAACTGCACATGCTGAGAAGCCGGTGCCCTCAGAGTGGCTTCTTACCTCCTGAGTATTTAAGCACAGTACTTGGGAACACGTGCAGATGCAGATCTCACACAGCACCGTTAGTTCAGTGGTTAGAATTCTGTGGGGAAATAATTGTATCCTGGGCCAGGATACTGCCCCAGTGGAATCATGCACCCTCATCCTTTAGTCCTTCCAGTCAAATACTGTCTGTCATTTAGGTTGCGCAGCGTGGCAAAAAAACCCAGACCTCCAGGTGAGCAGGGGGGGGGGGAAGCAAGTGGTATAGACACTGCTCAATGCTAAGAACTGCTGATTTATTGTTTATCAGTGCAAAGCAGTATTTCCTCTCTAATAGTTCTGGCTGCACTGCCATGTCATGAGTGGTACAGACAGTTTCTTGCTGGTTGAAGCTTGCTTGGCAAAAGGACGAAAGAGGAGATCCTTTTAGATCGTTACTTGTCCAGTAAAGCAGTGTGCAGAGATTAGAAAAGCAGCTCTCTATGCTAATTTCTTAAACTTGGCTTGTCAAGCAAAGGAGGTCTTGTCACTCGCTGCTCTATGTTGGTGTGCTCTTAGCTCCCTATCTGGACCATAGTGGTGTTTTAGGTACCACACAAACAAAGTGAAAGATCTGAGACTCGATGTCTGCTAACATGTGGCTTTACTACATTTTGTAATAAAGCGTGAGCAGGAGGCAATGGTTTGAGCTGGTGCCCACCCATCAGGAATGCTGCTTGCGTAGCTCAAAAAGAGAAATAATACAGTGTCTTTGGAAGAGGTCTTTGGGTTCGAAGATGGGGAGGGCCGTGCAGAGGAGTGGGCTATCGCAGTGGGGCAGGTGAAGCGTTGCACTTGTAACTAAGCTCTACAGCACAGGCGATTCCCCCAGATTTGGTCCTTGTTTTTCTATACCATTTAAGGTGGGGACTCCAGCCTTATTAAAGTCTCGAGTGTCTTATCTCTTTATGGCGGGATGACATGGCTGAATGAGGGAGTGGTAGAGTGTCTTTTGGCAGTTTTGCAGAACTGACCCACTCGGAGTATAATCACGTTTCTGGTAGCAATCCTGTTGCCTCCTTGCATGGAAAAAACTTGTACAACGTTTGCAAGTACTGTGTTTTAGCTACCCTTTTAATACAGGGTACATGCAGTCAGGTGCTGTCACAAGCTGTTAGCAGGCTTTGCAAGGCAGGTACTTCTGCAGTCTCAGCTGAAAGCTTGTGTACTGTGTGTAACTGTGCAAGTGTACACGCTGTAGCTCTGTAAAATGCTAACTGAAGTAAATAACCATGCATCCTTAAAGGACTTCTACCAGAATAGTTTTGCAGCTCTAGAAATGTTTTGTCCATAACCTGCTGTCGTTACTGTAATCAGTAGTAGGCTCCCTCTGAGTACAAATTAAAAAGAAGCTTGTTCTGCACTAAAGTGATGGTTCATGTTTTAGGGAAATGAGATTCAAACCAATTTCTTAGCATGGGTCAAAATCTGACCAAGCAGCTCTTTCCAGTCCCTCCCTGCTGGGACAGTCACGCTCCCCTCTGGCTGCCAGTGCTGTGGAGCAGCCCAGCCCTGACATGACACTGGAACAACTGGTTTTCTCAGGAGGACCGGACCCTGCAAATAAATACCACCATGAATCGTTTTGCTGTGTTTCCTAAGCTTGGTTTTGAATCCATAGGATAGCTTCTCACTCTCCTATGAAGGGCTGAGGACAACAGAAGTGAAAATGGCTTTGTCTGTGATGGAACAGATCCCTAGATTAACACGTGACCCAGGGGTGCGTTTGGGGTTTGCAGAGCTTCACAGAAGGTGCAGGGCGAGAGGGATGAAGCACTAGCAAGTGGATGCGTGTAGCTGCATCAGATCCCAAAAGCTTCAGAGCTCCCATCAGATGAAAGCAGCTGCTGGTGGAAAAGTGCTGTGAGACCAGGCTGTTCTGCCTTGCTAGGACTCCATCTGTTCCCAGAATAGGCCCTTAGGGCCTAAAGCCACCACCTCTTCCTGTTATGCTAAGGAATAATGGTGAGAACTAATTTTGATTACATTTTTATTGTTAAATTTGAAGAATAATAATTGCCAGAAAAGATACAATGTTCAGAATGTTTTCTGTGAATTTATGAGGTGTCTCAGAGATACAGAAATGCAGTCATTTTCATCACCTTCATGGAGGCAGCCTTGAAGAACAGCTTCAGAAACCTTCTTTGTGGTTTCTTAAAGAATATTGTAACGTTTCTTCAGATTTATATGTAATGGGAAAACTCAAGAAATGGAAAAATTTGCAAGTCTAATTTTTGGCTCACAAAAAAATCTGAAATTTGATCATCAAAAGCAGAGTCCTTGGGTAAAACCTTAAATATGTGGATAAATTTGTATCCACATGCATCTTTGCTGCCTTTGGAAAGAGTTAGGGTGCTTCCAGTGCAAGACATCTTGTGCTGGGCTGGAGCTGTTTAGATTTCCTGTATAATGTAGCAGGAGAAAAGCTTATTTTGACAATTTGATTTATATGCTGTTGAGCTCTTGTCTTCAGTGCACTGCAGGATAGATACTTGTCATGAGATCCTCTGTTGAATATAAAAGACAAGAATGTGGAACCTGTGTTCTTTTAATTTCATTGCCTGCTAAGCAGGTGGATCTACACAGACCCCTGAAGTGAGCAAGACAGAAAAGAGTGTGACTGGCAAAATAAGAAATAATAAGGGATAAAGGGTCTTGAACTTCTCAGAGTGATACCTGTAATGTTCAGTCATATTCAGGCTCTTATACCCCATCTCTTAATTATTGCAAGGTAAATTGCATAACTTCAGACAAGTTTGTTTGTTTGGTTTTTTTTTGCTTGCGCCTCATTTTCATCCTGTTTGTGGTGTTTGGGCTTTGCTGACAGTACTTTTTTGGTAATTAGGATTTTCACAGGAAAATGCGTTAGAGTCAGCAGGACTGGGTCAGGTTTTGTCGTGTCTTCATTACCAGAAAACATGGTTTTCTTTTGCGATGAAGCACGGTACTTTGCTTAAAGAATGTGTTCTGGCACCGTCCAATACCTTTATTGTTGAGCTGGAGGATCTTGTTTCAGACCTCAGTTATGTTTGGTACATAACAGACACGCACACAAAAAAGCAACCCTTTGCTTCCCAAAATGTGAGAGGTTTTCTTTCTGTCCAGTTCCTCTAAGTTTTACACAGCTGTAGGCTGCTAATGTGGATACAGATACATCAGTTTTAAAGATAAACTGGGTGTATCGCATACGACTTGTGGTATGTGAAGCTGACTTTGTTTCTGACCCTGTTGAACCCAGGACTATATAAAGGAAAGAAGATGTTTTCATGCCAGTTTCTGTGGCATAAGTTGTACTTCTATTTTCAACATTATGCTGTTGTCCGTAGGGATAAAGCTGGCCAAGTCCTGTTACTGAGAATGCAGAAGTGATAATGTTTTGATACAAACTGGCAAACTTGGGACTTAGAGAATATTGATGCCTAGGAGTTCGCTTAAAGACTTAGCCTTTAATTAGGCCCCTGCAAAATCTAAGTTTTCAAGGTATCGGATCACCTTTATTCTTTGTAACTTAATTTTAACGGGGTAGGACTAGTGCAGCCAGGTAAAATAGTTCGGAAGGTCACCTGCCTGTGGACAGTTGATTTTTAAAATGATCCTGAGAGATGCTGCAAGAGTGCACCAGGAGGAGAGTGTGTAGAAATCAATATTTGTATGTGGTTTACTTTTGGGAGCCTAACTGAAAGCCAGCAGGTTCCCTGGCCCTGGTCCAAGGAAGGAAGGAAATGTGCTGTTTAGGGGGTTGAGTGACCTGGGGATCTTCCACACAGTGACATGTGGTGTTCTTGCTGCAATCCAAGCAAGGCATCTGTTGGCTTATTAGCAGTGTGTGAACTGCACTGACTGTGGTCCAAATGCCATTAATCTGTGGCCTCCACGTGGAAGAAGAGGAGCCTTCTGTCTCATTGCTGAGTCCAGGGGGAACCTCGGGGGAAGGTGTCCTTCCCTTTGGCTGTTCCTCTGTACTTAGGTGTCCTTGTTTTGTTTTGTTAAGAATGTACCAACTCTTGCACCATAGCTAGTTGCTGTCTTCCTTTTCCTGTTCTCGATTGTTCTCCCCCCTTTTTTAAATTTTCTTTTTTTTCTGTAGACTAGTGCAGTGCACGCACTTCAAGTGACCAGTGACTTTTGAAGGGGACATCTTGGTGTACTTGATACTGCGGAATTTATTATGGAAACACTATACATAAATAATTTTGAAATTGCCATCAGTTGTGGCTTTGTTCTAGCTGCTTAGGTAGCAAGTTTAATCACCTGGAAAATGGGCAGCATAGAGATACTTTCCATTCACTACTACCCCGCTTACCTTATTTGCTGCCTGGAGCTTTCTAATCTGAGGGTACGCCCTGCTGCTGGGTAAATGCCAGCAGTCTCTGCTAGACGTGGAAAGGGCTCCCTTCGCTCTGTGCTGGTGCTCCAGGATGTTTCCACTTCCCATTTTACTAATAGTGGCTTATTTCTGACCTGCCTGTAGACTGAGCAGCTATTTACAACGATCTATGAAAAACACCGTTGTCTTGGTAAGATGCTGAAGGTTACAGGTTTAACCTTAACTGTGATGAGTTTATAATGTCTGTCCTTCAGACTTCTGTTAAATCGAACAGATGCCCTCTGCTACCTAAAATCAGGTAGTCCTGCCCTAAATACTTCCCGGGAGCACTGTCCAGGTGTCTGAATAGGAATACGTGGGAGCACTAGATGCTGTTTCAAATTCTGCTTCCTAAGAAAAGTTCCCTGCTTTTCTTTCTTCTTTTTAGTGTTCCCATCTGGGGACAGTGGTGGTGACAGACATCCCTTTAGTAACTTCAGTCCTCTGACAAAAAGTGCTCGGTGTCATTAGCTCAGTGTCAGGAAAGGTGGAGGCTTCACTCATTAGAGATCACAGAGCCTAGAGAGAGAGAAGAGCCTGGAAAGTGGACACAAACATGGGGCCCTCCATTTCTGTTCCACAATGGTTTCAGCTTGAAAAAAAAAGGGGGGGGGGGGGGG
>NW_008794753.1:212465-241674 GCF_000699145.1 Aptenodytes forsteri | reverse complement strand
TGTGGTATGGAGGGGTGGGTGGGAGGTGGGGGGGGGGGGGGGGGGGGGTAACCTGCAGTGTACTGCTGCATCTCACTGGAATCATTTTCTCCTGCTGTTTCTGGCTGTACAGAATAATTATTCTCTTTTGACAGCTAAATGGGTAGGAGCAAATCCCCAGTTTGTTGCAGCCCTGGGCTTGGTGTTCTATGGCACTGGTTCATGCCAAATTTCTTCTCCTTTTAAAAAGATGCCACTTTTGCACATACGAGGTTGAAGGCTCAGGTACGATAGCCAGTGTGTGTTGCTACTCTTAGCTCTAATAAAATGCAAGTGCTGGCCACTGAACTAGAGAGAGTGGCATTAAACGTGCAGAATGGAGCCGTTAACCTCCATGGCAAACGTGGCCCCTTTTCCTGGTGCCTGAGTTGTAGTAGCTCTGTTTGGCACAGGCCTGCGGTGAGAGGGGATGGCTCAGCAGTGCCAGGTCTCTGTCAGTCTCTGCAGCGTACGTGCTCCGCCTGGCAATGGGGGGGGAGGAGGAGACAGCGACACGGACTGCACTGCAGCACACTGCAGCACTCCTGGAACAAAGACTTGCTGGGAAAACACAACTTGTGTTGCTGCTGTGTGCTGACCACAGTTCAGAGGCAGAGCTCTGAGATGGCATCTGTGTTATGAATATTTCCTCATGTAACTGTCAGTCACTTTCCCAGAGGCTTTGCAATTAACAGGACAACTGAATTATTAATAAGGCGCTAATAACAAGTAATAGTGTTTTGGACTAGGTGAGAAAAGACCGTAGTGAGCTCACCTCTGAAATGAGGTTAGAGGGTTGGTGCTGGCTGCACTCCTTTGTCCCTGGCTCTTGAGCAACCAGAGTGGGATGCTGCATTACAACCTGCTGGAGCTGGGCCAGAAGGGAGCAGAGCTCTTGTCTACTGTCAAACCACAGCAGCTTCAGAGGGAGAGGGGGATGTCTTTAGCCAGTGGACCTGAGCTGTTTCTTATCAGTGGTCTGCAATATGGTCTTCAGTGCAGTACAGCAGAGAGATACGTATCTTTCTAATACCCTCCAGTGAGAGTTGTGCCTTGCAGATTGTGGTATACGAGTACTCCTGCAACCTTCCAGGGAGGACCCTGCATGTAACCAGGTCACTCAGAGAAGACTTTCTCTTTTAAAACCTGATCAGAGCTTGTTCATTTTGATGCACAGATTCTTATTGTTGTCAGTGGGCTTTGTTCTGGGGTTGTCGGTGCTCTGCACCACCACATCATCGCCATGGATATATGAAACCAAACAGTATGAGGGTTGTCTTTTCCCCACAATTTATTATATACGCTGTTAACATGATAGCAAGATTCATTAAATGTTCCCTATCCACAAAATTATCCTGCCCAGCTTCACGAGCTGCATGAAGTTTCTCCCTTATGGGTCACAAGACAGAAAGAGCCCTCTGTGTTTGCAGCCACTCAAGCTGCACTGACTGGCCCTAAACACAAAAAGATTGCTTGAGTTGATCTCTACACCATCAGGTTTAGCAGCGTCCCATTAACCTATCTAAATCTCCCTGCTCCACTATTCAAACATTAGTAGCTGTATCATAGTGCTAGGTTACAATGCAAGGAGGAGAAAATAACTAATACAGCCTTTAGACTTCTGCAGAGACCAGAGGGCTCAAGAGTTGTATTGCTTTTCAGAATTATGTTACTGGATCATCAGTGTCCATACTCTGTGATTTCTGGTAGTTCTGTTTCTGGCACTTGGCTGAAGTTCTTTTCCAAGAAATTGAGCCTGTCAGGGAAGGAGCAAGTGCCTTTTTAAAGGCTCCTTTTTCTAAGCACAGAAGGAAGCAAAGGAGTCTTTTTCCTCCAGGTGCCATTATTGCATGGTTTCAGGAGGCAAGCCAAGCTGAATTCAGGACTCTTGTAAAGTAGGGGTATTTATTCTGAAATGGAGAGTATTTTGACAGATACGATCCTATTGAAATGCTGTCTGGTTATATTTGCTTAGGGTTTACTTGCGTTTTGAAAGAAGTTGCATTACCCCAGTCCTTTATTGTGTGGATACAGCTAGAATCACAATGGAAGGGATCCATCTTCTGCCTGCATTTTTCATTTTTCTGTCTGTTTTCTTTAAGGAAGTTTTCTGGAATTGCAGTCAAAGGGATGCTGCAGGAACTTGAAGAGCTAGGATGCTGCAGGGCAAGTGTCCCTGTGCATTGCCAAGCCAAGCAAATCTCCTGTGTGACTTCCAGTATAGTTGTTTGTGGCTTCCTGCACTAGGCTGCCAAAACCTGAGCTTTCTTTCCATGGTGAGATCCTTATTCTGGCTTTCTCCAACCTAGATAACCAGTTCAGGATGTCAATATTGGAGCGACTTGAGCAGATGGAGAGGAGAATGGCTGAAATGACAGGCTCCCAGCAGCACAAACAAGGAGTAGGAGGCGGGAGCAGTGGGAGTGGGAACGGAGGAACGCAGGTGCAGGTATGAACCCCGCTGTGTCCAGACACGGCAGTTTTATGCTTTCTTACCAGAGTTTGTTTTTTGGGGGGTTGGAAAGGATTATAATTTTTCCTGAACAAGAAGTCTGGTTTGTGGGTGTCTTTAACAGCAGTTGGCTTTCACTCGCATTTGCCACTGTCTCAGTACTTCTAGAAGCGGAAGGTGCCTGCTCAGGGCAGGTTGCAGCTCCCCTCAGTGGTTAAACTGGGATGTGTGTGGTGTTTCAGTGCGTTTCTGGGACTGGGACACTGGGCAGCTGCTTTGAGAGCCGCGTGGTGGTGGTGTGCGAGAAGATGATGAGTCGTGCTTGCTGGGCAAAGTCCAAACACTTGATCCATTCAAAGACTTTCCGAGGAATGACACTGCTCCACCTAGCTGCTGCCCAGGGCTATGCTACACTGATCCAGACCCTCATCAAATGGCGGTAAGACCCAGCCCGTTGGACTCTTGGGTGTCAATACAGGCATGGCAGAAGCGTATGTAAGCTCTGCTTGGTCCAGATTTCTGGTTGTCCCTTACAAACAGCCAAGTCCCTGAACTTGTTCCTGTCCCCTGATCTGAAGGGATCTGTCTCTTGAGAGAGCGAGTCCAATCACTGGATGTACCATGCTCTTAAAGTCTCCAGTGGGGGCACCATCTGTAGTACATGTGTGTGTCATGGGCATATGCATGGCCACTTCTTTGTGGTATGGCGCATTGGGTAAAGCTGTGCATTTAGGCAATGATCCTAACATGGCTACAGAGCATCATTTGTTCTATTGTTTCCTCTGCAGCACCAAACACGCAGACAGCATTGATCTGGAGCTGGAAGTTGACCCTTTGAATGTGGATCATTTCTCCTGCACTCCTCTGGTAAGAGCAGAGACTGAAACTTCTGAGAGAGTCTGAGGACCCTCTGGAGTTCTTCTTGAAGTGTTATTTTCCTAATGTGTTTCACACTCTGAAGAGTAGATGTTTCTTGTGTGTCCTTGCTGTGTAAATGGTAAGACACAGCACTATCAGCTTCCTGGCATTTTGTTGAGAGAGACCACACAGAAGAAAACTTGTCATTGAGTAACATGAGGAAAAAGGACAGAGAGGTGTTTCTGGTTTGTGTTTTACCCAAAATCTAGTCTCCACTGTTGTGCGGGGGAAAGGGCTTTACATCCCTTCTTTCAAGTTGTTCTCTTTGACTGACTGACTGTAGCAGTTGTAAAGTCGTTGCAATATCTTGGTCATTGGAATCATGAAATCGAGACTGAGAACTTAGACAAGCAAAGAGCCAAAGCAGGTGGAACCAGAAGTGCCAGTTTACAACAGCAGAGTGTTGATTTTATTATTCCCAACTGTTAGTCCTGTCTGCGTGTTTCTGATCTCAGAGATTCCTTTGCGCATGAGGCTGTTATGTCTCTGCAGTGATGCCAGTGTGAGGAAAAGAAAAAGCCAAACCCAAAAAAACCAAAAAATGTTTATTACTAAATAAGAAACTGTCAAACTGTCAGCTTCATTTGGCAGGTGAAGGTTTCTCTGTCATAGGAGAGAATAGCATGCATCTAATCCTCTGTAATGGCCTTTTGTTGGGATAGGACATTTATAAAAGCTAGTTGCTGGGGTTCAAGCATGTTATGGTTTTTCTTATCAGAGTCATTTTTCTGTGGACTAGGGACCAGACTCCCCTGCATTAGCAAGAAAAGGAGGAGAAGGCAGGTTGCCCAATGGGTCAGTTGTCTTTTCTTTTTTAGATGTGGGCATGTGCCCTGGGCCACATGGATGCAGCTGTTGTGCTGTACAAGTGGGACCGCCGAGCCATCTCTATTCCTGACTCTCTTGGGAGACTGCCACTGGCCATTGCCCGGTCTCGGGGCCATGTGAAGTTGGCAGAGTGCTTGGAGCAGCTACAGCGAGATGAGCAAACTCAGCTTGGGCAAAACCCTAGGATTCAGTGCCCCTCGAGCACAGACTCCAACACAGAGAACTGGGTGTCCCAGTGGCACAGTGAGCTTATTGCCTCTCAGGAGCCTCAGAAGGGAGTCACTGTGATTTCCAGTACAAACACAGGTAAAACAACCCTGAGGGCATGCGCTGCTTTGCTGACATTTGATATGTGAAAACCTGGGGGCAAGGAGCTCACCTGGGTGGCAGATGCCACCTGTAGCCCTGCTGTCCATGCTTAATTCTTGACTTGTGGGCTCTGTCACATGCTCCATGCACTTGTGTAAGTATTGGGAAGAGGAGTGAATGCCTGCTTTAGAAAGATGTGTGTATCTTAAGAGTGGTTGAGGTAGTATCCTCCCTGGGTGATAGTTACTCCCTCTGCACATATTGTTGGATGTCCTAGATCATGGCACAAACTTCCACCTGCCACTCTGCAGCAGAAGCTGTTGTAGTTCCTACAGCGGTCATGGGTTGCCTATTCTGTTTTGACCATTGATCTGTTTGTTTGCAGAGCTGAGACGACCAAGATCGGAACCTTCCAGTTACTACAGTAGTGAGACTCAGAAAGATTACCCTGCACCCAAAAAACATAAGCTGAGCCCTGAATATTTTCAAGCCCGGCAAGAGAAGCTGCTTTCCACTGCGCTGAGCCTGGAACAGCCAAGCATCAGGAAGCAGAACTCCAGCTCCAAGCAATCCGCCACTGAGACAATCAGCCCCAGTGAAGGGATAAGGGACTATGGCCGGGAGCTCTCCCAGCACATCCCAGAAGTTACTGGGTACCGGGGCTCTAGCAACCAAGCAGGCATCAAATGGAACCCAAAGGACATTTATATTGGTGTGTCAGCAGTGCAGGTGGTGGGGAGCCAGAAAGGGGCTGCGCTGGGGAAGGACGCTGTAGCCCATCGGCTACGCCAGCGAGAGCAGATGAACGTGCTGATGATGGCTGACAGGGAGATGGTGGATGCAGAGCTCTTATCCTATAGGGACAATGCAGGGGATGAGGACTGCTTACACCACATGGATGACTTGCAGGTAAACGTACCCGTAGCACCAAGATCAGCAGTCTCAGAGAGCACGGTGGCTGCACAGAGGAGCCTAACTGTGAGAAACTTCTGTGGAGGCCTTTAGAGACTCTGAATTGTGCTTTGTGAAAGGAGGTGGTCATATGGCCAATGTATACTTTCTTCTGGTTTTAAAGGGTATCCTTTCAACCTGGACGCAAAGGCTGATGGTTAGCATTTAGGGTCATGCACTGGCATACGTTTCAACAGTGTACAGAATGCACAAAATTGTTTGCAATTTTGCAAGGAAAAAGGAAAAAAGCAGAGCCTCCTGGTCACATTAGTAAATGAGAATAAGGTGGTCCCCTGTTTC
Source organism: Aptenodytes forsteri (assembly GCF_000699145.1). Classification (NCBI taxonomy): domain Eukaryota; kingdom Metazoa; phylum Chordata; class Aves; order Sphenisciformes; family Spheniscidae; genus Aptenodytes; species Aptenodytes forsteri. The sequence continues at coordinate 235,898 of NW_008794753.1, read as the reverse complement.
TTTGGGAAGTGGGAAGCAGTCCCTGCAAAGACAAGGTGACTTGAGAGAGGCAGTGCTGTGGTTGCAGGTCAAGCCACTGCACTTCAAAGGGCAAGGAGATAAGAGTGAAGAAGGGGAGAGAGAGTGGGTTTGGGGAAGGAAAAATCCCACCGGGTATGGAATAGAGGAAATAAAAACCCAGCAGAAGCAGGACAGACAGATGAGCAGTAGTCACTGGGGAAAAGACACTGCATTTGGTCTTCTGAGCAAAAAGAATAATGGGAGCACAGCCTACCTGCACTGCCTTGGCATCTCTAAATATTCTCATCTTGCTGGCGTAACACAGATGAAGCAGATCTTTGGGAAAAAAAGAACTGTTTTCTGTTCTCTGTATTAAAAATTCCTGTGAACCTTGGCAGGTGGGGGGATATGGTTCAGAAGGATTCCAGACAAAGCTGTGGTCCCAAGGGTTTTAACTTCTCTTAATGTGCCTTTATTGTGCTGTCATGCTCTACTGCACATCTCAGCGAAAGAGCGGCAAGGTCACTTTTCCTTTGGAAACAAGATAGTAGTGACAGCTGCCAGTAGCATACAGCTACGTCCAATGACATAAACCTTTCACCAGATCTCTTAGGCTCCCCATACACTCAATGAAAAAGAGGTCTGGGGAATGTGAAAACCTGCAGTGCTTTGTCAGAAGAGACAGAAAAGCAAATGAGCTTTGGTTAATGAATTTCTCTCTGATGCTGAGACAAACAGTAGACTTCAGCTATCATAAGTTTGAGGAAAATCAGGCAATCTGTCTAAAGCTGGGCTGTAACACACAAGCACAAGGCTCCTGCTACCAGGCGGCAAAAGTTTGCTCTCCTCTCCCCCTTCCCAGGTGAACATGATGACACTTGCAGAGCACATTATTGAAGCTACGCCTGACAGGATCAAGCGGGAGAATTTTGTGCCCATGGAGTCACCGCTGGTGGAGAGAACGGACAGTGCTGCCATGAGCACCACAATGAGCTGGCTGGCCAGTTACCTTGCTGATGTCGATCATCTGCCAAGTGCTGCACAGATAAGGTCAGGAAGAGCTGTGAAGTTGCTCTGGGTTTGAGTGGTCTGAATGCTGGGCAGCATGCACTGATTCTTTAGCCTGCAGATGCTCTTTCTCAGTGGGACTCAATGCTGGTGTTCCAAGCCCAGCCACACTCTGGTGGTCAAATGTATTGTTGCCAGCACAGCTACAAATTTGTGGAAGAATGGGAATGCATGCAGCAGGAGGGGAAAGTGGCCACAAGGTCTGACTTGTGACTTCTCTTCCAGTGCCAAGTCTGTGCAATGTGGTACAGGCAGGCTCAGGAATGTGGGATGTTGGTTGGAGAGAAGGAGGGGAGCATGAGCTTCTGCCTTGAACTGAGAAATGTTGTAGTCCTTATCTGTGATGCCAGCTCAGGTGCTTTGTGAGCCAATAATTCCTACTGTGATTGGTATTTCAGAAGTCTGTATAGTGAACCCCTGACCCCTTCTTCGAACACCAGCTTGAGCCCTGCAGGCTCACCAATCAGTGAAATAGCTTTTGAGAAACCCAGCCTTCCCTCGGCAGCAGACTGGTCTGAATTTCTGAGTGCATCCACCAGCGAGAAGGTAGAAAATGAGTTTGCACAGTTAACTCTGTCTGATCATGAGCAGAGAGAACTCTATGAAGCTGCCAAACTTGTCCAGACAGTGTTCAGGAAATACAAGGTATGTGGCCAAAACGTCCAATGTCTTCCTTGTTAGGTGTTAGAGTGTAATTTGTTAAAAAACAAAATGTGGGTAATACCCACTTCTGGGACAAAAATACAGTTTCTGCCATAAGATTTTCAATGCTTCTAGCATTTGCTTGTTGATGTTTACCCAGCAACTACCATACTGGAGAGAGTATGCCATGCCATAGCATGCCTTCTGTGCCGGAACAGCACTCACAAAGCATATCCTCAAAATATACCCCAAAGGTTCTGGTTAGTTGCCTGCTTGGTGTAAAGATCAATTATGAGGGTTTGTCCCTTACATGAGTTGACAGTAGAGAGATCTCCAGGAAATGCCTAGACCTGAATCAGACCGGGTAGCACTGATAGGAGAGATTTCGAAGTAGGGGCCCTGCAAGCTGCTGTGAGCCACTTAACATCATCTGTCCCATTTTTTGGTGCGCTCTGACTACTTATTGCTTCTTTCCTTTTCCACATAGGGTCGTCCTCTCCGGGAACAGCAAGAGGTGGCTGCTGCTGTTATTCAGCGTTGCTACCGAAAATACAAACAGGTAATCAAGGAAGTGAAATTTTATGAAACGCACGTAAGTGCCATGAACACAGCCCTTTGTAATGGGAATTATCCCACTGTTCCTCTTGTATGCCTTTCATCATGTAGTGATGAAATACCCTGCTCAGGCAAAATTGAAAAGGGAAGAAAATTCGTGTCCTGAATCTTAATTTTGGAGGGAATCCTTGAAAGGGTTTTGTTTGTGATGATAACTTGTATTTTTGCTATGAGAGGGCAATGATGTATTCCATATTGGCCTTTATGCATGCTATAGCCTGGTGAGACTATTCTCTGACTAGTTGCTTGCCAAATTTCATTGTGAAATTGAAGTTGGTTTTGCCTTTGATAAAGGAAAAGATGAAAAATAGGTTGTTTTATTTTGCACATACTAAACTTTTAAACTATGGGAAGTCACGTGTTGTAGCTTGATGCCACTTGTTCCAGGACTGAGACTGTTCTCCAGGTTCTAGCTGGAGACATGCTTTTAGGCTGAGTTCTCAACCCCAGAAAAAGAAGATACTTTTTCCTTTTTGGTTTTTGGGGGGTTTTGGGTTTGGGGGGGTTTTTTTTGGGGGGGGGGGAGGGACACGACGACTTGAGCCCATGTCCCTCTTTTTACTGTACTCTGCTAGACTCAAGCTGTCTGGTGCCTGGTGGCATGTTACGTAAAGTGAAAGGCAAGATGTCTGTGCTCTTTTACAACCTTCAAAAACATTTATTTGGGAAGCCTTTCTAGTGTTAGGTGACTGCATCATGATTCACATTCAACCTGTCACATGGCTGCTATTCTGGAGTGATACTTCCTGTAATAGGGAAGCTTAATTCCTTTCAAAAACGGCTTGACAAGCTGCTTTGTCTGGAATCGCTTCTTTTGTTACGTAAAGTGAAATGCAAGATGTCTGTGCTCTTTTACAACCTTCAAAAACATTTATTTGGGAAGCCTTTCTAGTGTTAGGTGACTGCATCATGATTCACATTCAACCTGTCACATGGCTGCTATTCTGGAGTGATACTTCCTGTAATAGGGAAGCTTAATTCCTTTCAAAAACGGCTTGACAAGCTGCTTTGTCTGGAATCGCTTCTTTTTGAAAGAAGATGGTTTGGTTTTTTAATTTTTTCATTCTTTATTTGCAGAACTAACATTAACTATGTATTTTTCTGTTTCTCCCTAAGCTTACTTGGATAGCCTTGAAGGTAATACAAATACAAACACTATTTTGGAAACAATTCCCAGTGGGTCACTAACTTTAATGTTCAATATAAACCAGGAGAACCTGGCATTTAGAGAAACGTTTTAATAGTATCCACTAATAAATACCTGTAGTTGAGAAATCAGTGACAAACCAAACCTTATGGGAGATACGTAGGGGCTGCTGTGCCACAGCATACCAGCACAGTAGTACAACTAAAAGAAAAAAAAAAAAAAGGCTTCTGCTTCTACGGGTACTCATCTAAGCAGTGAGGGGCTGAGGTGCAGGGAAGGTTTTGAAGCCAGTTTCCGGAGGACAAGCTTTCCTTTGCTGCTGCTGATTAGCTGTCACTCGGTGATCTTTGCCTTGGCATTCGGGGAGCACAGGAAAACATTATCCCACCCGTGCAGCCAGTCCTCTGCATTCTGCCTGCCTGCCAAAGTATTTTGAACATTCATCTTTGAAATACCTGTGCCCTGAATTCCTGAGACCACCATCTCATGTACGTTGCTGCTCATACTGGAGGCGTGACTGTTGATGCCAGTCTTAAATTGTTCATGGCCAATAATTTTCTACTGTAAAGATGGATTTCCCAGCTGTGCAACATCTTGCTCTCATCAGGTACTATAATCAGCTGAGCTTCTCTCAGAGCTACCCAGGAGGCAAGGCATGCTCTTCCTGGACAGACCATGTCCTCGGGGTAATTTTCCATCCACACCTTCCTCCTGCACCATGGTTTTGTATCAGTCAAAGTACTGTTCTATCAGCACAAGTCAGCTGAGCTTTCTGGGGCCGCTGTACTAGCTGAGGCTTACCGCTTCACAGAGGTGAGGTGACTTCTCCATTTATCCTCTTCCCGGCTGGAGGTAAAAAGAGGAGGAGAGGGAGCAGCTAATCAGCTAAGTGGGTCTTAGAGTTGAATGCAAACATACTGGAGTCTAGTCTATTCAGTGACTGCTATTTTCTCTTTCACATGCCTTATTCCTCTATTATGTTACTGTATTGCTGAGATCAGTACAGGCTTATGACTAGATTGAACAGTCATAGTTCACATCACGGTTTAGTATTTGAACCCTTCTATTCAGGGGTTTGTAACTCAGCCACAGAAGTCCCATCTGGGCTAAAAATTGGAAGGCAATCACCAGCCCGTGAGTGGACTTATTTAAAATAGCTGATTGAAAACCACAATCTGATCCATTTAATTAAAAATGTTAAAAAGAACAAAGAAAAGAAAAAAAAAATGGAAATTAATAATGGCAAAATATAATTGTACCTAATGACTGCTTCAATTCCAAAAAGTGAAATTTGGTAAATGGTGGTCTGTGGTGATACTGGAGGGTTTTTTGCTTTGGGGTGATGTTGTGCAGGGTGGGGGTTGTGTGTTTGCTTTTGGGGTTTTTTTTCCCAATAGACAGGAAAACTCTATTGAGATATGTTAGGACATTACCCTATACAGGGCAGTGGCTGCTGTTTCTGTGTCTTATCTGTCTGATAAAGTGAGCAGAAGTCACAGGTGATAAAATAGCCAGGAACAGCAGACACATAAGTTTTGAAAGCGTTAAAACTTCCAAAATAAGATCAGTAAACACTGAAAACCTCTGTCATAGCGTTAGTTCAGAGGTATGAGTGCAACTTCTATACATTATGCTACATCTCTTATCTTAAAAAGGACTTTTAAAAATACGCATGACTGTGTATGGTTTCTGTTAAGCGGCCATCTACGTGCGTGCTTTAGAAGGAAAAGGATGTAGAATAAAGATTTTCTTTTTAAGAGTTTGTGCCTGCTTTATTTGGAATCATGGGGCTAAAAATAATACAGTGCTAGAGGGAATTTTGGATGTGTGTGACTGCTCATGCAAATTTGCAAGTTCAGTGAATGCTTGTTACAGACTTCTAATGAGATTTAGTTTTGCCTATGACTTGGGCTCAATATTAGACTTGCTTAATTAACTCTTGTGGATTTTGTTTGGGTTTGGTTTTGGGGTTTTTTTTTAAGTTAGAAACATATGTTATTCTATTTGAAATGCTTGGATTTAAATGGATATATTTGAGCAATCAAAACTTTTGCAGTATTGTGCTATGGCATAGAAACAAGAAATGAGCTGTTTAAAAGTCAATTGTCCTAGGAAAGTGGAATACACTTGTGAACAGCAAATTCAATTTTAAAGTAATTTGTTGAAAAGATATTTTTAAAGGAAGACACAAAAAAGTGTATTTTCGTTTTAGTTAATTTCTTAGCATTTTGGAATAGTCATTCACACTGCTTTACCCTTACAGTCACTTAGTTGGGCATATTTTGCTGCTGTTGTTATGAGCCTTTACAAATAATGGCTGCATAGAAATGAGCATCCTGTAGTTTGTAATGAGATTTCTGTGTGCAAGGGAAACAAACAATTCCTGTAAGTGTAGTCAGTTGGTTTATCTCTAACACAGACCCACTGCAGTACAAATATGAAGCAGTGTAAACATGACTCAGGATCAGCTCCAGTTGTTCCGAAGTTGTTCATAAGTATAGTACAGCTGGATTGGGTCATTAGCATGTACATGTAGAGCCTCTGCTAGCTAGGCATTAAATAAAACCAATCCCGTCAAACTATTCCAGGGGCAGCAAAACAGGTAGTTGCTTTCTTGATGCAGACTAGGTTCTGCACCTAATCTCACAGTTGTTCCAGTTTGCTGTCACCATTTTCTCATACAGTTCCCAATCAGCGAGCAGATAATCATTTGCTTCTCATCATGTCTTAGTGGCAGAAGAGTATTCTGCCCTAGGAACCTGCTTCTCGCTGGTTTTATTGGAATGCCTCAGCTTCTCTTTGTTTCTCTTGTAGTATGCACTTTATAAAAAGATGACGCAAGCTGCCATTCTTATCCAGAGCAAATTCCGAAGTTATTATGAGCAGAAAAAATTCCAGCAGAGCCGACGAGCTGCGATGCTGATCCAGCAGTACTATCGCAGCTACAAAGAATGTGGGAAGAGGAGGCAAAACCGTCGGGCAGCCACCATTGTACAACAGAAACTCAGGTGAGCCATTGGGATGTTAGATGCTACCAGGATCTTTGTATATTGCCTGTACACTCATCAGGGCTGTGCTGTAGTTTACAGATAAAGGCCACTGAGAAAAGGACAGTGGTTCATAGGATAATTATTCTTGCATTTAGTATTATTCTCCCCAGTTTTGCCTACTTCATTGTTGGTTTTTTTTGTGTTTAGAAGCAGTCTGCTTACTAAGAAGCAGGATCAAGCTGCTCGCAAGATTATGCGGTTTTTACGACGCTGCCGCCACAGGTATGACGCTGTCTTTTGGTATCTGCCCTTCATTAGAGCAATGCAACAATATTCAAGTGTGTCAGCAATGAGTGCAATGTAAAGGGTAATAGAATCAGCTCACTACAGATCTTTTAATCAAATAACGAAGCCCAGCTGCTTCCAAGATACACTGACAAAAATGAAATGTCTTAAATTAGGACTGTTGCTGAAAGAATTATGTTCAGCTCCATTGCTGGAGCCCAGGTTGTGTTGGGCAGACACAGAACAAGGAAACTTTGAGCAAAGCAAGGCACATGACTTTAAAAGTTGGACTTGAGGAAGTCTGAAAAAAAGCTTACTGAATCATAGCTACAGCTTGTAAGTGCTGCACAAAGCATTCATGGTATGTGGGAAAGTGCAAAATGTGACAACATCTGGTGTAGCCTTTAGTTTGGTCACAGGATCATTTGGTAAATTCTCATCAAATACGGGTTCTTTTTAGTGTGGATAGGTGGAATGTGCCAACAGCAGCAGACAAGTTAGTTCACGTCAGCCACTCCACACATACCTCAGTAAGCTGGGAGTACAGACACAGACATGAAGATGAATCATCTCCTGCCAGCATGGGGACCTGTGCAGGCTTGCCAAAGTGCTCACATATGGCAGCTGGCGCTACCATACTAGTACTCTGCTACATGCAGGGTGTTTGTTTTGATTTTTTTCAATGAAAGGATCCCATATATGATCAGGTTGCACACTGGAACTTTGCCTAGACAAAAGTGAATTCAGATGTTTCTGACTCTGCTCCCTCCATTCTCACCACACATGCATTTCATCTGCTCAGGAGCTGGTCAGACCTGATGAAGCATATCTAGTTCAGCCCAGTGATGTTTGAACAAGGAGAGCTCTGAGAGGCAGAGGGGCATGTGATAAAATTGATTTTAGAAACAGACTCGGTCCTTTTTGTAGGATTTCAGAGCTGCAGTTTGCAGGAGGTCAGCGTAGCTCATGTTGTGGAAGGACATCTTACCTGCCGGTTCAGTGGGAAGTAACATGTGTGGACAAGAAAGAGGGCTTTATAGTTTCCAGGCCAATTCCAAATGCACTTGAAACAGCCACAGTTCTTCATGAAGAAGCACAAGTGGCTTCTTGCTCTCAGCAGGGCATGTGGAAGAGACCAAAAGGTTTGTTTTGTTGTGTTTGTTGGGCAGCATGTCCTGCTGAAGCAGGCGAAGGCTCAGAACTTCTGTATCCTCTCAGATCTGTTTGAGATCCAGGCAGTCCCTGGGGAAGCCACGTGCCCGCTTCCATCCGTGGAGGCTCCGGGGTCAACCTGCCAGCAGCTCTTAACAGGTGACTCTCACACACAAGCCCAGAGAATACCTCACGACTAGCTGTATCACTGGGTTTCCCACTGATGTCCAGGATGCGCCATGCACTTCAGCCACACTCAGTTAAGTCTCCAGCTGTCGAGTAACCTAGACTCTCCAGGGCTTAAATTGCCCATGAATCCAGCAGTTGTTCTTGTCTTCAGCTCGTTGCCTTCCTCTTTCTCAGCATCTCCTGTTTCCTTTGTAGAGTGAGACCCTACTCATTTGCATCACTGAAGTTTGCAGGCAAGACCCTTCCCTTTGCCTGTAGTCAACCTCTTCTCTCTTCAGCAGCGTCGTCGCTGCTGCTGTGCATCTCTGGGAGACAGGTTTAGGTCTTGGGTATTTATAGACAGGAAATAAAAAGAAGCAGGGGGGGGATCCATTGTCAGTAGGCTCTCTCTGGCTTATGTCACACTGTGCAGTACTTGAATTTCTGCAACGATGCAGTCCTGTCTGTGTCCATAGGCACTTTGTTAGCCGTTGTGGTTACTTGGGAATTTGTCCGTGGTTCTTGGCTAGGATGCAACAAAAGAAAAAAGTAACATTTCCACTGAAGATGTTAACTGTGTTTCAAAACTGCCTTGCTTTTCCCTCTGAAATAAAAACGATCACACATTCATGGTCATGTACTTTCTCCAAGCAATCATAAGGATTTAAAATTGTTAGTGTGGCTAATACTAATAATTGACACAAATTTTAACCAGGAGCATTCTGGCATTGGCAAATGCTAAAAATAAAAGCAAGGCTTACCAAAATGACAAAATCAGCATTTAGAAGCTACTTGAAAAAGGCATACATTTACCAGCCTACTAGATTTACAGAACTGTTTAGAAATGTGACGAGTTTGGACCTTTTTCCCTGTATTCCTCCTGCTTGCCAAAAAAGTTCTAGCAAGCAGTTGCGAAGAAAGACATTTTCCAAAACACTTTGTGCTCTGTGCACTTAGGCTGCATCTGTGATCCTGGGATCACACTGCGGGAGTATCTCACGGACCCTCAGACTCTCCTGGCTGCTGGTACCTTACAGAGAGGTCTGGTCCCCATGCTTGCTTGTGCTCACTGAAGAACAACACACAAATCAGGTTCTTAGAGCTTTATTACCACACAGGATTTTGGAGACAAACAGATTGAAGTCTCCTGCTTGTGTAAACAGCTGCAAGGGCAAAGCATAATACTGGAAATGATACAGATCTACTTACTAAAACAGAGCTTCACTTGCTTCAGCATCTCAGCTGACTCAGGCTGACCCATTTGCTTCCTCGCCCCCCCTGCCCCAAGGGGGAGATCTATCATTTTCCAAAACACTTTGTGCTCTGTGCACTTAGGCTGCATCTGTGATCCTGGGATCACACTGCGGGAGTATCTCACGGACCCTCAGACTCTCCTGGCTGCTGGTACCTTACAGAGAGGTCTGGTCCCCATGCTTGCTTGTGCTCACTGAAGAACAACACACAAATTTAGAGCTTAGAGCTTTATTACCACACAGGATTTTGGAGACAAACAGATTGAAGTCTCTGTAAACAGCAAACAGCTGCAAGGGCAAAGCATAATACTGGAAATGATACAGATCTACTTACTAAAACAGAGCTTCACTTGCTTCAGCATCTCAGCTGACTCAGGCTGACCCATTTGCTTCCTCGCCCCCCCTGCCCCAAGGGGGAGATCTATGCGCTTTCCCCAGCACAGCCATACCCCCCCCCCCCCCCCCAGCCATATCCTGGTGAGACCACCCGCATTCATTCCTTCCCAAGCTTGGCTCAGCAGCCCCCTTTCTGAGCTGCCCTGTTCATGGTGCATGTACACTGGGGTACCAGGTGGAAGATGAAGGAATTGCTTCCTTCTCATCTGCTCTTCTTCAAGCTTTCTGAATTTTCTTTTCTATGTCTTAGTAATTGCATTTATTCCTCACTGCTTGACTTCTGTTGCTTACCTTTTTCTAAGGATAGAGTAATAAAACTTAGGATGTTAAGTGAGTTTAAAACCATCTCTATATAAGCCTCCTAATTATATCCATTCAGTCTGCTGTGCATCCCGTGTAACGCTCGCACAGGATACCGCTGATGATGATGTGACTGGTACTTAGGCTAACAGCCCCACACACTGTTTCAGGAGTACTCCTTGTTGGAATCCCATCACAGACTCCTCTTGAAATGCTCAAAATTAGCACACTGCTGCTATAAACAAGAAATCAAGAAAGCCCCAGGCTCTGTAAAGAAATATTTCAGCCATCCAAGCTCCTGAACACCCAGGGGCAAGCCATAACAATGAACAACTAATGTTATTTAATGCTTTGTAGTGAAAAAATGGCACTATGGAGCCGCTTGTTAAACCACAGTGCCTTGTCAGTACAAGGGATAGAAATGACAGATATTTTGGGAAAATCTGAGAGAGTGAGAGAAAAGAGAGCATGCACAGGAACATCAAAGAAACAGGATCTTGTAGCAGATTTCTGTCAGCTGATAGACAGAGGTAGGGGAGGAGGCTGTAAAAGCCACTTGCAGTCTGTCGTAAGGATAGTGAGCTAAGTGAAAAGGCAGTAAATTCTTGAAGTTCAGAAATTAAACCTTAAAAAAAATGAAACTGTTTAACCTAGGTTTTTGTCCACAAGCAGATTCTGTTGCTGGGCCAATAAATGGCTCTTAAGAGCTTATTCTGTAGCCTTTAGGCAAGCTTTACTCAGGCTTTCCCCTGGCAACCATGCGGTTGGTTGTTTTTTTCCTATTTTAAATTGATCAAAGTGTACTTTAAGCCAATGATGAGAACTCTTTCTCTGCTAGCATTCAGAACAGCTTAAATGGTTGTCTTGTCCTATTTTGCCTATTAGCTTTTTGGCGCAAAGGCTCAGTAGCGCAAACATGATTCCTATCAGCTTGAGGATCCAGGGTGCATAGGCATGTTGGTCTTGTGTTTTCTCTCTCCTGAACTTACGCTTGTTGCCTGATCAGACAGTATTTCAGATGTTTTGTGAGAGTTAACGAGAGAAGTTCTGCAGTTGGAGCTCTCTCAGTAATGCATGCATAGACGTCAATGAAAATCAGAAAAGAAATGTAAGTTTTGGTCAAATGTATTCTTAGAGAAGATACGGGAGCTCTAGTAGCTGAATATTGTCAGGTGTCATGGAGACAAAAGTGGTCATTCATCAGCAGCAGTCATTCTGACGGTCAGACATGTCTTGTTTCCTTTTGACTTTGGGAAAAAAAAACCTTATTTATCCATCTATTGTCATATTGTCAAAAATCTGGTGAAAAACATGCATCAGCCATAACATGGTATCAACATGACTTGTCACAGAAGTGTTGTTTGAGAATGAGAAACAGAAACTTCCTGGCCTCCCAGGAGAGCTTTGCCCATCTTCCCATGGTGCCCGGACCTGTCAACTGGCCCTTGACTAACTTTCAACCGAAAACTTGCCATTACACCAACTGTGAGTTGAGCTGTCTCCCAGCACACTGTCCTGTGTGAGGCAGAATTAAGGGTTTGCATATTCAGTGGTTTTGGAAAGACTCCACCTACTCAGGGATCCCCAGATATGACATATCTAGAGCTGCAAGGAGATCCAAGAGCTCCGAAGTGGGTTTGGGTTTGCTGAGCTGAATCCATATATGGTCCATACAGTCAGCTTTCACTGGGAAGGTAACCCCCTATTTCCTATTCTTTCTCCAATTCTTAGGAAAATGTTACTCTTCTGAGAGGTATCCACACCATTGCTAGGCTGTGATTATGATCTGCAGTGGTTTTTATGGAGTAGCATTTGGAATGAGATAGAAAGCAGACGATTGCTGCAAGAGAAGGCAGGATACAGCTAGAAGTGCCACAAGGATGACAGTATCAGGTTTACTTTACTTGCTTATTGCTTCCTGCCCTAAAACACCTAAACACGGGACTGCTCTTCTCTGGTAAAGAGGAGGAGTCCGGTAGGCAGGAGTGGGAAGGGTTCTTTCTCTCCAGGCAAGCAGAAGTGTTGTCTCCTCCTCACTGAAGTGAAGCTCTTGGTAAGGTACGGTTATTGCCATGTGTGTGCTAATAGCTCTTTGGTATTGTTTTGCAATCTGAAGCCCACTGGTGGACCATAGGCTGTACAAAAGGGTGAGTGTAGCTGCCTGCTAGCCAGTTCCTCTCTTCCATTTTAAATATTTTTGCTTTCTGCTTGCTTGCATGGGGCTGCAGTCGAGATATGCCAGTAAGTTTCACCTCCATTAATTATATAAAACAGAATCCTTATAAACTAACCCTACTGCAATGACTAACACTGCTGCTTTTATAACAGGACAGAGCTCTGCAGTAGATGTTACCAATGCATGAATGTGTGAAAAAGGACATGTATATTCATCATGGGCATGCTTAGGTGGCGTTGTTGGTGGGATATTTTTTCAGTATCCAAAATGGCTGTTAGTAGATTTTGGAACTTGACGGGGTCTGCACTCACACACAGTCAATGAGTAACGATGTCCTTTGTCATGGGACTGCGGCAGTGTTCAGGCTAGATTGTAGGAAGCTGCAGTACAGATGCAGCCTACTCTAGACGGGTATTTGTTTCTGCCCGAGCCAGAGAGAAGCAGAAGAGCTCTTCACACTGCTTTTTATTCCTTAAGGTGGTTAAGCACCAATGCTTATCTTCTAGAAGTTGGTCTTCAGTAAGTTACACGTCTGGTTACCTTACTAGGGCCAGCTTTTTGACAACTGCTTCTCTCAGCTGTTAATCTACATAGTGGGAAGGAAGACAAAAAACCTGAAATGAAGATGAAGACGCTATAACTGCGTTATAGTAAGTGCCAAGTGAGCTTCTGTTGGGAGTCTCACTCTCACCTTTGTGCTCAGTCACATTAGCAGGCTGGTCTGCTACCCGACAGCAGGGTGGGAATATGCCAAAGCGTTCCCATAGCAGGTCACAGTCCCTGTACAAGCAGGGAACACTGTGGCTTTCAAGGCACATGCCTGAGTTGTCAGCCTGACTGCTCAGTACCATCTTGCATTTGAGAGGTTGTAGGACAGCAGGGTTTTTGTCAAAAACTGCAGTTGGAAATAATACCATTTGTGTGCTTATTACTAGTCCCTTCAACAAGGGAGGAGAGGCAGAGGGAGGGGTGACCCACATGACATTCAGAAAAGAAAACTGAATTGTTGATTATGGCGTTTTACTGACTTTGAATTGCAGAGATGATTTTTATGACTTAGGAGTGAGAGTATGAATTGGGCTTAAGCCTGCTGGAGGCATTGTTATTTGTTTAACTATTGAGCCTAACAAAGAAGCAATAGCTAATGACATTTCTTTCCAAACGATGACTATTGTGCTACCATTTTTTGTTGCGTACCCTCAGTTTTTTACAAGTAACAATTTGGGTTCTTTACTAATGACAAATGAAGTAAGAAATGGATGAAATGGGGACAAAGGCCCAGATGTGCCTTAACTGTTTAAGTGCTGCTTTCATGGCTCTTGCCCTGATGGAGGAAGAGAATCATTACTCCTGATTGCAGAGACACCAACACTGAAGGTGTTAGCTGGAAAACTATAGCTCCAGGTCTCAGCATGTATGGTAATGTGCTTTACAACTAACACAGGTTAATTCAAGAACCGTGTAAAAATAGCTTGTATTCTTATAATGGTGGACTGACTGGGTGACTTGTTTTTACTAATCTGATGCTTTGATTATAACTAGGGCTGGTAATTTTTGGTCTACAGTTGGGTGTCTGGTTTCAAAAGCCTCTTGAAGAAAAAAACAATTTGTTTTTGAAAAATAAAATTCACTGTAAGGAACTTTAAAAAAAAAAAAAGTCATTCTGATTAGATAATTCAACCTTCTGTTGTAAGGACATAAATAAGTGTCTGCTTTTATGTGAAAAAACATTGGCAAGTTTAACCATCTTTAATCTTGGGGTCAGTTACCATATCCATGGGACAGTAATGAATGCTGCAGACAAATGACAACATTTTATTTAGCAGCCAATAGAGCAGTACGCTGCAGGGCAGAGCTGGCTGGGCCTGGGGCTAGCTCAACAGCACGCCTTCCCTCCCTGGCAGGCAGTGTCCCGACCTCCTTCCTCCTGCCCCGAGATGGGCCTGAACAAGGAGCTGCAGCTCCTCAGTCCCCGCCATGAAGCATGTGTCTGTTGCGTCAGGAACCCTTGAACTCTGTGGTGTGCAAGTGTGGAGCCAGCCTTGCAGCCACCAAAAACACTTTGGGTCGTGGGACAGAGAAGGCTGAGCTGCAGGGCCCGTGCCAACCAGAACGGTGGATGCACCCGCTCTGTCTTTTCTCTGAGCAAAAGCCGAATGCTACAGTTCTGTCGAGAGTGTGAAGCCCTTTCAAAAGCAGCAGAATTGGAAGAAACTGGTGCGAGATGGGAGTTGCAGGAAGAGACAGAGCAAATGTTTTTCTCCCTGCACTGCCTCAGACTCATTCTGCGGCAGGGGGCTTACTGGTGAGGCCTGTTCTCTAACGCTACCTGGAGATAATTGGGAGTCTCCCAGTCTTTCCTGGTTTTGTCTGGGTAGCCGTGGACCATGTCCCACACTGTGTAAGAAAAAGGACTAGCTTGCATGTCTGCAGCTAGATGCTGGTATGCTCAAAATACATTCCTGCCTCCAGCCACTCCTATTTTTGCAGTTTTGGTGCTTTCTTCTTAGTCTTCCTCCCCTCCAGAGAATTCCTGCTTAACTGATTTGGCTGGCTGCGCGCAGGCATGCCAGCACAGTTCCTGCTGTGCCCTGCTCTCTGGCACTTCTGTCTGCCCTGGTGTCCACAGGCTTGGGCTGCCCACAGAACGCCCCTGCTCAGTGCACTCTGCAGCCCTGGGAATGGCACAGGCTGGAAGCTGTGCTGCGTTCTCCCCTAGCAGCACTGTGTGTAACCTTTGCATGCCAGACAGGAGGGGATATGTTTTAAGACCTTTGTTCTATGAATAAGAAAAATAACTTAAACTTAAAATGTGCATACCAAAGTGGGCCAGTTGGATTCAAAACTGAAAAGAATACAACTTGAACATAGAATAATAAAGCAATTGTGCTATTGTGCTTTTCCATTCAACACTAGGATTCCTACCTGAGAGAGCAGATGGATGCTGCAATCTCAAGATAGACTAAAATTGACCTGTGTTGCGTGGTCAGTGCACTAGTAGAGGGGACTGTAAAGAGGAGCAAGTGCGGGGTCCAGGTCCACAGCTAGCGCACAGCTCCCTGGACTTGAGCAAAGCTGGGGAAGCCACCCCTGAGGGCACGCTCTGCAGATGCTGTATGGTGATTTTGCTCCAGGTGCAGCTGAGAGGCTGGTCATCAGTATTGGAGGAGAAATAGTTGTTGCACTTTAAGGCTTTGTGTATGTAACAGCGTATGAGAAATTAGCAGGAAGCAGATTCTGGAAGTTTAGTAGCATTTGCAGGTTTTGCCTTGAATGGCAAGTGATATGGGATTGATCGGGGAAATTGGAGAGTTCTCTGCTTATCTGGAAAAAACAAGTTGTGACCTTCCGATGTGCACAAGCTGACATGTCCATATATGGTGAAGGATGCGTGCAAACATGTCTGTAATATACAAATTGGATGTATTCTGTACACTGACACTGCGCTTATGTAGTCTGCATGTGCAGATAAATGATCACAGCATTTGCCTCCATGTCCTCTTTTCAAATTTATTTCATTAATTTTTCTGGATTTATTTGGGTTACATTACACCAGGATCAGTAAAGAGGGAGAACTGGGAGATTTTATTGACCAACTTATGTGAGACAAAACCTGCTATCTTTCTGCAGTAGAAATTAAAAGACTTTCTAGGGAGGGAAATCCAGTTACTATTGCTTTTAAGTAATAGTTTTCATCTCAGGGGAACCCGTTCCAGTGGACAGATTTCAGCTAATCACAGTGCCTGCTACACAAATGTTTCCCTGCTCATCGGTTAAACCATCCACTGTAGCCTCCTGTGAAGGAGAGCTTTGCTTGAAGTCCAGATATAGGACATGAACAAAAATACACGACTGCTTGAACTGTGAGCCTATCTGCCGTGCTCTTGGTAGGCAGGTGATCTGGAGCAGATCACAAGGAGCAAGTCTTTTCACATCATTAGAGTAGCTGATCACTTTCTGCCTACAGCGAAACTTCTGTCCTCTCTGGGGCAGAGCAAGTGCACTTGTTATCTGTGATCATGAGTAATAAAGAATGTATTCATTCATGGCATCTTTCATTTAAAAATAGATCCCCTTATCCCCACCCTATTTCTTATGGTTTGATTAAATGCTGCTCTCTGGTTTGGGGAGCGTGCATGTGACACCTGAAGTCAGTTCCTCTGGGTAAGTACAACTTTATTTCATACCTGAATAAACATCATCTACTCTATTTTGTTGTTCTTTGCATACCCTTCCCTCTTATGGCGTTTCAGCAGCAAATCCTTTCCTACTCCTGTGCACCTAGGACTTGTATTTTTTGTGTGTTTTTAATATGTGCTATGCAGCAGACATTGCATTTAAGTACCCGGGTTCTTACGTCTCTTAGGAAGATTGAGAATGGGGGAAAATTTTAAGGAGTTGAAAAGTCCTGTTTGTTCAAGTTCAGGACGATGTGAGAAAATGTCATATTGGGATATGCGTCACTGTACCTGCAACAAAAGTTTTCAAAGTAATTTCTTTTTTAATTTACCTCTTGCAGGGGCTGAATGTATTTGGAGCTCAAATGTATGTGTTAAATCGCAGACCGCGTGCTCTGGGGTGTCATTCTTATTGGGCCTTTCTGTCTTTTTTGTTTTGCTGCCCAAATGAGATATCTGGAAAAAGGCAAGAGCTCCCCTTTCTTAAATGTCCCACAGGCCATTTCAGCTGTCAGAGCAACAGGTAACTCGCCAGACAGCCTTCTCTGGCTCCTGCACCCTGTCCTTTTTACTGATCGTCAGCATTCAGATTCATTAAACATTTCCCTGGCTGGGCATTATGGAGTAAATTTGATGAAGCAGCTTTGTGTTACGCTTTACCCATGAAGCCATCGTTTGCTGTAACTTTTTCTAAGTAGGCCTAATTCATTTGCTGACATACTCCCATACAAGACTGGGGAGGGCGTGTGGGGAGAGGAGCTGCTGCTCGCTTCTGGGGCTGTTGCTTTCTACATCGCTTCAGCACGTAATGATGCAACCTCCTGTATGGTGTCCAAGTAAGTAACAGTTTGAAGGGCAGAAGCTTTGTCTGGCTGGAGCAATCTGGGAACCGGGACATAGCTCCCGAGTGTCAGGGTTCAAAGCTCACAGTTGAAATCATCTTTTCCCTTGCAGTGCGTCAGCACCACGGCTATGATTCACACACCTTATCAGTGGTCATCTCTATTGCACGTGCTTTTTTCTGTCCATCTGCTCTTCAGCAATTGCTGAGGGAATGACTTTGTACCTTAGAGGCGAATGACTTTGTACCTTAGAGGTGCTTACTGTCTGGAGGAAATGTAATTTGAGGAGGTTTTTGTTGAAGGTTTCATCAGTGCAAAGCCAAATTTATGGTCCTTGCAATTCTGTGCATGGTTTCAGTGGCTGCTGAAGTAGGATGGTACTTCTTGTTTGGAGTCTTGCCACAGCCAGAGCCTGTTACCCTGGTGCACTCTGGCTTGCAGCCGTGTGTCACTTGAACTGTCCTTACCTCCAGTCCCCATGCAGCTGGAGGCACTTCCAGAAGTGATCCAAACCAGCATGCCTGTGCCTGTAGACCTCTGGAGAGGTTTGCGCACCATCCATCAGCACGTGGCCTGCTGGTATTACTTGCTCTCAGGGCTCTCATTTTTTCTGTTATTTAAAGGGGAAAAAAACAAGTCTCACTGTAAGTCTACCAAACTGGATTGAAACCTCTTCTCTAAGAACATCCTTTCTGCTGTACCATTGTATAAATTCCAGTAGTGGTGTTCTTCTTAGAGCAGTTTATTAATGCTTGTAACTGGAAATGCTACACTTTGGCCCTCTTCCCCTGCCTGAATTTAAAAGCGGAAAAACAAGAACAAAAGAAGGTTGCCTTCTAGCATGAAGGCAATACTATATTGTTCACTTAAAAGCTCTCCTAGTGGCACTTACTCAGTGGATTTCTATTTTCAAGGGTCCTAATTTGTCCAAAATTCTTCCCTGATCAAACTGTATTTTTAACTGCATTTGAAAATTTAGAGGGTTTATTACACCGAGCATTAATGAAGAGGAAATACCAGCCCCACACTCATGTTGACACTTCACATTGTTGTAACAAAATCAAATCAAAGTATCACTGAGTAAGGAACTTACTCAAAAAGAAAAGTGTTAAATGAGAACTAAAAGGACTTTTAAGACACAGGAAAGGCTGCGGTACAGACTATCCAATAAAGAATTAATTGGTTGAAAACACTTAGTTTTAGGTTCTCTTGATAAAGCAATTCAGAGGCTTGTTTAAGAACAGTTAGTTTAAATGATGAAGTAAATGGATTACCTTGGTCTGGTATCTAGCTTGATGCGTACAGTGGTTCTGGCACTTCATGTTTAGCCCTGGTTTGGGGAAGAAGCAGGGCATTCACAACAACACTTCAGTGCTTCTCAAGTGTCGGTCTGGCCATGGATTTGCTCAATTATTGGTAGCAGTTAGAGGTATTTCAGTTCCACTCTGGCTGTGCTATGCTGCAGATCCCACAGCTGAGCAGGGCTGCCTCGAGCCTGCTGCCAGGAGAGGGGAGAACTTCTCTGGCCTCAGTGCCAGCTCTTCTGAGCGACGAGGAGAGCTTGCCAGCTGCAGACTGCAGGTCTTCATACCTACCGGGCACTGTATTACACAAATAAAGGACTTGTAGTACCTACCTGCACTCCCATTTTTAATGTAACACATGCACAATTAAGTATACTGAACACAGAGGTTAGTTGAAGTAAAAAAATGTGGTAGCTTAATAAAGTTGGATGGTCATCATCTCGAAGCTTAAGTTTATAAATGCTGTGGAATGCAGGGTTTGTTTTAAGCCATTACATACTAAACAGCATCTTGCAGTAAAGTACCCATGACAAATTTCAAAGTCTGTAACTTTGCCGTAGGGAAATTCTGTACTAGTGTGTGCTTGTGTTTTTAAGCAGTAATTATTGTTGCACTCACAACATTTTTATAAGCCTGAGAATCTGTAAACCAATGTAAAGTACACTTGACCAAGGAAAAGTGGTGCATATTTCTGAATAGGATCTGTACTAGTGCAAATGTTGAGTGCTGTAGTAATTAACTTCCATTGGCATGTGTGTTCCTGTTAAACAGATTCAATAGGTCTGCACCAGTACAGATACTGCATGCTGTAGGTTGAAGTTTGCAGCAAAGCATGTCTTGCATTCTTCCAGCAAAAGTGCTTTGTTAGTGTAGTCCTTGCATGTTGAAGTGCTAAACTAAGGTATAGCATGTCTCAGTGAAAGAGCCACCAGCTTATCTAATGTGCATGTTCTCAGCAAGAGATCTATAATAACAGGTTAATCTTACATTACAGTACTGAAGTGCAACAGAAAACATTTGGAAGTTGCACTGCAGATCATGTATTAATAGATGGTTTCTTGAATGTAGTTAATGTAAGCCTTAAAAATTGTCTAGTGCACAGAGGCACACCACATTTTTCTAGCACAGCAGTGATCTTGGCTCACCCGCTTCTAAGCGGTGCAGTAGTAGAAATACTAGTAATACTTTCAAGGGAGAGGCTGCTTTTCTGCTGCAAGAAAAGAAAGAAAACTAAATATACTGAAGACGGTCAATTTGTCATTTGTGAGCATTTTCAGTTCACTGTACCAGTCTTCCTGTTTCCTATAATGAAAAGATGATCTGGACTTACCCAGCAGGTAGCACCATAATACATCATCACCCACTGGGGACGAGCAGAGGCTTGCTGCTGCCTTCTGTGCAGTGCTGAAGCCCCCACTCCCCTGATGTCAGCAGGGTCTTTTAGACACCAGCTTGCATAGAGCCAAAATTTTCCTGTAGAAAATGTCTCTGTGAAGTTGTAGCAGGCATTTAGACTCAGTACAGCACTACCCAAGTAGGAATTCAGAACTGGTGGTGCCACTTGCTGCCTTGCCCCTTCCTCAGCCTGGGGATCAGAGCACTTGGCATCTGGGAGAGCTGTACTGAGGCACCCCTCTGCCGCACTCGGATTTCAGAGGAGTGCCGTGGCCCCTTGGATGTTAAGTCTTCAGGCTCTGAAAACAGCACGTGCGTTTGGATTGGCAGAGCCCTCTGTCTTTCCATATGTGATATTCTCAAACAGTTTGGTGGAATTAAGGTAATTAGCAAAGGTCAGACCTGCATATTGGTTAGTGTGATTTACTCATTGACTCCTGTTTCCCCCAGTTTCACAAACGAAGAGAACGCCTATGAGTGCTAGAGCTTTGAGTCAGAAAAAACAAAGAGTTAAAAGCAGCTAGCTCCCTTTTGACTGTGATTCTGAGTAATAGTACGTGCAGAAAAGTTAATAAATGGTGAAATGGAGGTGTATTTATAGAGGTCAGTTTATAGCCTTCATTGTATCCTTCTATTAGCAGGCTGGTGCGAGAGCCAAAAGAGGATGTGTGAGTGGAAGTCTACGTGCAGAAGTGACAGACTGGCATTGCTGCTGCTTAGCTCTCCCAACACCTTTTACTATCTGTATTTACTCAGGCTTTGTTAAATCCATTCCCTCTTAGTTGGATTCGGTTACACACTTGCAGCTCTGACACAATTCTTCGTACCATACCTTTGTTATTTGTCCTTTCAAGTTTTTGCTACATCAGTTGGGCATGTACATGCTTTGCTAAATCACTTAATTTAGGCGGTGTTCTACTCCTTTTTGGGGTGGTCCTCCCCTCGCAGTAGCAGAGGAAAGACACGTGGAGGCAAGTGGCAAAGGAATTGCACTGCGGAAAGGAGCTCCCTGCAAAAGGAGGCAGAGCTAAGCTGCCACAAGCTCAGCTGGGCACCTGCCTTTGGGTTTAGAGACAGCACGGGAAGTCCCCGTGGATTTGTTTTGGCTCCTTTGCAGGGAGCCTTCACTGATACACAGCCAGTTTGTCAGCCTGAGCAGAGGATTGCTGCTACTCCAGCACCGATGCAGAATTCAGCTTTCTTTGATGGGATTGAAATTATTCCCTTCTGTTCATCCTTTTAATTTAATTTTTAATTATTTCAGCTTTCAGTGATGATTTAGTTCTTATGCTGACAAGTGCTAGAGGAGGTAATGTATTGCATGCATTTTAAAGAGCTGAGAACTGAAGCATCAGGCCACATCTAGGGATAGTGACTCTTCCACGTTGTAGGTTCATCTCCCTTGGCACACAGCGTCCTCCACTGCTGGCTGGGAAAAAACATGAATCTACTACCAACAGCATGCTAGAAAATACAGCCACTAGAAGCTGGAATAAGTGTGAAGTAAATTATCTTTCTTCGCACCCATACCAGTTCCTTCTACTCGCATATAAACACTTTCTTATGTGAGATTCTGTATCAACATCAAGCTTCCCTTGCAAGTATGACTGACTGATTTTTCCCCTACTGTGCCGGGCACAGCATCAAATTGTTGCCGCTTCAGCGTTGTATGGAGAAAAGAGGTCAACGCTGAAAAGCCCCTTTGCCAGAACAGCTGGACTAGCAGGCAGCTGCAAAATCAGTAATGAACAGCAGTCCAAAAAACTTCCAAGCAATTAAATAGGCCGATACCAGAACGAAGTCCAGCTGTAGTTACAAATATCAGGAAGAAACAGTAGCTGGAAATAAGTGTATCCTTCCAAATGTGTTTGTCTCGGATTTCTAGCAGCCCATTCTTGCGCTTCCAACTGTTTGTGGTGTCAGGAATGTATTACCCTCCTGTCATTTCTCTGGGAGCTGGCTCTTTTCCACAGGAGGTTAGAATGAGGAATCATTTTGATTTTTCTGTCTGGAATGAGATTTGCAATAGAAGTGTTATATAGCTCCTCTTTGTTTTTTCAGAGTGAAAGAATTGAAAAAGGCCAAGGAACTTGAAGATACGCAGCAGCATCCCGTAGCAATGTGACATTGCTTTTCAGACTGTTTTCATTTTCTGTTTTTAGCAGAGACATGCAACAACAACAACAAAAATACCCACTGCAGTTCTGGAAATACCAGCTGCAGGATTTTAACAGTAATGTTTTGGTCATTGCATTTGCACTTTCATGGACAACTTTTAATTTGTTCAGCAAGACATCTTGGAACTCAATCTTCTGTTGGATCATGGGGAAAACAAAAGACACCAGGAGGAAATTGCGAGTTGCTTCATTCTCCGAGAAGGAAGAAGCGATTAATTATCCTTTTCATATAGGGCTGTATTAAACAACATGTGGAACTGTACAAATATTATACCAAAAATATTGTTAAGAAAAGGTGGGAATGCACAAGCAACGCAAGAATGCTGTTCCTGCGCCTATCAGTCATCTCCAAGAAACTGAAGCTTTGAGAGTCTCAGTGGAGGGGCTTAGATCAGTACATCTTTATTGGGTCCATGCATCCTCATTTCCTTCGCACCTCTGTCCTTTGTGTTTGATTTAAATCTCTACAGCACACTTAATGCAACTTTTTAAATCTGCAGGTTTTTAATACATCCCGTGGGAACTTACAGAAGGGGTTGGTGTATGAGATAAACGGGTAATGCATGAGGAATGGAGAGAGCAGCTTAAGCAAGTTTTAAAAAGTTTTTTTGGTATTTTTACTAGAACCTGCAAACATATCAATTGTCATGTACTTTCTCTCATATTCAGCACTTTATTTTCTAGCCTTACTTTCATGTACTATTATTTCAATTAAGTTCTTAAAATAATTTGTAAAACGTGTAGCTTTTTATCTTAAGTACTTGTCAATCCTCTTGTCATTTTGCAGTCTCACATACATATGTTGCCTGGACGTTTTATACCACCTAAAGATCAGAGTGGTGCTGCATATTGGCCAGTAAATTTCTTATTTTGGCTACTTCATCAAAATCTGGGCAGTTTCTGTATATATAGAAGGTAGAACTGGAAAATGAGAAAAAAATATTTGAAAGGGAATATATTGATTAATTACTAAATATTTTATTCACAAAGGGTCAATAACTTGGCAAGATAAAATTATTATTTGTATAGTTTTGTCTGAATGAACCAGAAGAGTGTGGATGTATTGTTTGTACATATTGTATATATTAAAACAAAGAGATATGTGCATGAACTAAAGAAAAAGAAATGAACAAAGCAAAGCATTAGTGGCTATTGTCTGTAAAATGAAACAAAAACTTTATTTCACTATAAGAAACTTTATTTTAAATGTTCTTTAGAAGAACATTTATGCTAAAGCATGACTAAATGGCAAAAAAGAGCTACTGTATTTAGACTTAGGAAAAAAAGGCAGAGCAACATTACTTTAAAAAAAAAAAAAAAAAAAAAAAAAGGATATGTTTACATT
>NW_008794753.1:209437-212432 GCF_000699145.1 Aptenodytes forsteri | reverse complement strand
TTCCCCCGTCTTTTTTTTTTTTTTTTTTTTTTGCCAATGGTGCCAAGTAATGTGAATGCTAATATTGCTTAAGAAAATTAAGTTACTTTTGCAAAGCAGATAATCATAAGAGTACAAAAACCGTATCTAGCTTAACACCATACACTCACTCCAATAAGGAACACTTAGAATGAACATAAAATGAAAAAAAAAAAAAAAGAAATAGTATGAAAGTAGAAAAATATGTTTCACATTTTCATATCTCCTGCTGGAAGTCAGAAAATGTAATAAAAATTGCACAAAAAATTTTAAAAAATTAAGTAAAACTTAAAAAAAGATGCAAACTGATCTTGTAGGGGTGTCATGGTATATTGCTATTTCCACATGTTGAGGAGCCAAAGAAATTAGATTTTTTTAAATTGAACTACTAATTTAAAACTGTCACAAATTCTCGACAATGGGAACCAGGTTCTGATCTTTATTACACAGGAATGTAAGGGAGGAAACTCCTGAAGTCTGTGTCATTACCGTGGGTTATGTACATGCGTCTGAGATCAGAAACTGCTCCTGTGTGTTTGTTTTGCTTGTGGCAGTTTAAAATTTCTGAATGGACTGGTGTAAATTTGAGATTGTTAGTTTTGGAATAGTTGTTCTTGCTTGATCCCGGCCACCAACTGCAATGTTTAAACACAAGGCTTGTTGTGAAGCCTAAAAATATTCACACGTAAGAAGCTTTTAAACTGGTGTCTTTAAAAGAAGAGTAAAAACAAGATTGTGGCAAAAAAACTGGGGTCAGTGCTCTTGGTGCCTTTTCTATAATTGTACCTGTTTTTAATTACTTCTTTTCACTGCCAGCATTGAATTAACAGTAGATGTGCTATAGCTCATTATCAGAATTCTCTTGTACATTTCTGAACTGCTGCTTTATGACCTGATTCAATCTAAAAAAAGGGAAAAAAGAAAAACAAATGGCCTGGCGCTCACACTGTGCCTGTGGGCAGCCTCATAGCCTCAATTTACTGTATGGAATTGGGACCTTAACCGTTAAATTTTTCTCTCACACAAAAACAGAACAGGAGATGCCGAAGAGACTCCTTTGGAATGAATTGGAAATGCTCTGTATTAATACTGGAAGAACTCTGACATTTTGAAACCGAAATGTTGCTCCCATTAACTGATACGTGACAATATAGAATTGACCTTTTCCTAACAAGAGTAGTGACCTCAGTGGAAATGTTTAACTCCCTGTCTTTCCAGAAAATGATACAGTAATATACAGAGCTATTTCAAATTACTCTTCCAGATCCATGGGCCTGGTGGTGTATCTACTAATCTAGATCCTGCTTCAGCCAAACGTTTAAGCATGTACTTGCTGTTAAACATGCAAGCAATTCCATGGGCGCAACAGAACTACTTGCATGCTTTAAGCCGAGTACAGCTTCTAAGTGCTTTGTTGTGTCGGGCCGTAACCCTTCAGTGTACCACTGGGGAGTTAGAAAGACTCCCCCCGCAGTGAAGTGATTCTGCTCACCCTTTTCTTGGTTGTGGAACTTACATTTTCACGGAAGATAAGTAAGTGCAGCTTTCCGGGAAAATTCGAATTCCCAAATGCCAGGAGCCAGATCTTCTGTCTTCTGATAATGGAATTGCTCCTTTGTGAAACACATTCGACAGCAGTAATACTGTGTGAAAGAAATACAGAATATAACATGAACCCCCTCTCTGGTTGCACGCTTATGGCAGTTCCACACAATAGTTGGTGCCCAATGGGGGGTCCCCAAGACTTGCATGTAAAACTAGTATAGATGTCTTCTCTTTTGTAAGTTTTATTTTTGTAACCGTGCATGTAAAGCATCACTGAATCAATGGATCTGTTGAAGAACTCAGCTGCTGGAACCATGCAAAATGTTTTGAATTGCCCTTAAAATATGGAAAATGTTTTCTGAATGCTTTATATTCTTTCTGCTGTAAATTAAAAACAAAGAAAATTTCCCCATACAAAGTGTGCACCTTTTTTTAAACACGTCTCTTCCATCCTAGTTTAAAAGAATGACGTAGTCCTTTATTCACTGTAAGTAACCATGAAAAAAATGTGGTTTTTACATGACCTGCTTGTAAGTAGCATCTAGTTTCTTACAGGTTATAATCTGAACAGTCCACAGTCCACCCACTATCAGGTGTGTGGCCCCTGGAGCATGGTGGGATTCATTAAAAGCAACAACACAGTCCCTGGATCTGCAGCCCTTTCTGCTGCTGTATTCCAGTGTGTAACCTTCATCTGGTGTGTAAAACAGCATGCTTGAGAGAAGCTATTTCTCAGGCAGCAAACTCTTCCAGGTGTCCTGCTGCAGTGTGCTGCTGCCCCATGGTGCTCTGCAGCTCCGCTGCGCAGCACTGCCAGCCCAGTCCTCCTCCAGTTCGGAGGCCAGCCCAGAGCTCCACAATGCTGATCTGCACTACTGGCTCAGACCTGGGGCCCTGCTGGTGGCTCCCACGCTGACAGCTGCTAGACAAAACCTGTACACACCAGCCACCCTCTCTGTTTCTTCCCCGCAGGCCCTCACCCCAAGCAGAAACTTTTCCTTTTTGAGTGTTGTCCACGCGCTTACAGCAGAAAGGAAAACTTTTAAAAACACAGATGCTGGGTACCCATCTACCCACAATATCCAAGCTTTAAATTACAGGTTTTGCCAAGATGACTGCAACTACACGCATTAGAAATCCAGCTGTCCTTAAAATACAAATTCTGCCCAGCTGCCGCTAGCAGCCTGGTTTGGTGGAAATGAGTTTTGAAGGCAATATGCTGTAGTTTATCAAATTTGGAAACATTCTGTGAAATTATGTAAGGTGACATTTCTTTAAAAATTTCTTTACTGAAAGAGTGGTGAAACATTGGAACAGGCTGCCCAGGGAAGTGGTGGAGTCCCCATCCCTGGAAGTATTTAAAAGACGTGTAGATGAGTTGCTTAGGAACATGGTTTAGTAGGCATGGTGGTGTTGGGTTGATGGTTGGACT
>NW_008794753.1:207385-209288 GCF_000699145.1 Aptenodytes forsteri | reverse complement strand
CAAGAGTGGTGAAACATTGGAACAGACTGCCCAGGGAAGTGGTGGAGTCCCCATCCCTGGAAGTATTTAAAAGACGTGTAGATGAGTTGCTTAGGAACATGGTTTAGTGGGCATGGTGGTGTTGGGTTGACGGTTGGACTCGATGATCTTAGAGGTCTTTTCCAACCTTAATGATTCTATGATTCTATGACATAATACTACATATCTGTAAATATTTCACCAGCCCTTAGATGGCCTCAATTCTGATGAGGTTTTCTAACACGACTTAAAGCCGTTCTATATAATTGTATATACATGGCAGACACCTACTCATCTATGGATGACTAGCTTCTCTGAGATCAAATTATTTTCAGTTCTTCTTCAGTAGACAATCACTTTCAGGGCAGGGCATCTGGGCTTTTCATGAGAAACCATGCACACCTAGTAGGAGACTGCTAAATCCTACATTGTGCACAAAGCAGAGGTGAATCTTGGAAGAATTCAAGAGGCCTGCAGATGCAGAAATGTAAGAGGTCACACTTAATAACACAGTAATACTAATAACTGAGACTTAATAGCTAACTATTGTACTGAACAGATACACGTTACATGAACCAACTCTCAATAATGCCAATTTTGTACCTGACTGCAAGGCTAGCCTAAGTAGGGAAAAACAGCTGTAATAGATTAATCATCTGGTCTGTGAGTGACTATGTTAGTAGTGTTATGAGTAAGTTCTTCCAAAACCCAGGACCACAACAGAAGATGAGATTTCATTAAGAGAGTTTCTAGTGGACCACAGAGAAACAAGTTTAATTATGTTTCTCTTTAAGAATGAATCAGCATTTGACTCCCCAGTTTGCTCACAGATACTTCCCCAATTTTCCATTTTATGTGCCTGTTAATTCCTGGGTTCCTTTAGCATCATGGTGGATTGACCCTGGCCAGAAAGTAAGCACCAACCAGCTGCTTGTTCACTCCCCCACCTCCCCTTTCTCCCCAGCAGCATGGGGGAAGAGAACTGGAAGAGCAAACGTGAGAAAAAAATGCATGGGGTGAGATAAAGACAGGTCAGTAAATGAAGGGAAAAACAGAAAAGAACAAAAAGAAGAACAAGTGATGCAAAGGCAGTCACTCACTACCTCCCACCAGCCACCCAGTACCTTGGAAAGACCACCACCATCCCACCCAGCTTTACTGCTGAGGATGCTGTCATCTGGTGCGGAATAGCCCTTCGGTCTGTTTGGTACAGCTGTCCCATCTGTGTCCCCTTCCAGCCTCTCACCCTCCCCCAGCCTACTCGCTGTGGGGGCAGCATGTGAAACGGAGAAGGCCTTGATGCTGTGCAAGTACTGTTCAGCAACAGCCAAAACATCAGCGTGTTATCAACACTGTTTTGGTCACACATTGAAAAGATGGCACTGTACAGCCTGCGATGAAGAACATCAACTTCATCCCAGCCAGGCCCGCTACAGGCATAAACCTGCTAGGTCTCTGAGAAATGAGCCCAGGTGTACTTCTGGGCTTAGGTCATGCCAAGAGCCCTTCACAACCAGCAAGAGGGATAGGAACAAACCTACCTACCTTGGCAGGCCTTCACCCTTCAGCATCTTGCACTTGCCCTCAGGTGATGCAAGGCACATGCTGACATGATTATAAAAATAAAAAAAAAGCATGCACACTTTTCCCACTGTATAACCACAGTGATATCTCAAAATCACCACATAGACCCAGCAGTTCAGGCCAAGTGTTTGCTAGTAAGGCAATGTAATTGCACCACTTCTGAGGGTGCTACCACAGAGAACTGGGGTCTCACACACAGAGGCAGCAGCCCCGAAATGTACACCAAGATGCATTAACACACACAAGATGGCCAGAGGAGCAGGCCACATCCTGCCCAGAAGCTGGCTGAGAGCAAGTGGGG
>NW_008794753.1:203959-206256 GCF_000699145.1 Aptenodytes forsteri | reverse complement strand
GCTGTCCTGTCCTGGCGGCTCTGTGGTAATCTAGGCGGAGTTCTGCCGGCCCCAGGCCTCTCTCTGAAAGCGCTGCCCACGTAGCCGGAGCACCGAGAGAGTGCTTTCTGGTGACTGGTTTGTTGTGTCTGGAACCTCCGCCCTCAGGGGGAGCTTTCACTTTCGAGACTCTTCAGTCTGGGACTAGCGGTGAAACAGCACGAAAGGGCGACTTAAGTGCCAAAACAGAGGAGCAGTTATGTTGTATTATAAGTGGCTTGCTCTTGAGCCGTGTCACAGGCTTCCTGGTTTGCTCATTGTGCATGTATACATTTGTTCTTGCCAAATGTAAATTAGAACTCAGCGTGCAAATGTGTAAATACAGCCAATACTCTGATAAAGCTCTCAAGTATCAGGATGCACTAAACAGTACGTGCTTCTGATGCAGGAGAAATGAAAACATGAAAAAGCAAATTGAGTACAGATAGTTCTAGAGATAAGCAACAAAAGCTTGGTAAAGCAGTGAAAAGGATATGAGAAGTATGTACAGAGGCTCTTGCATCCATTACAAAGATGTAGGGTGTTGCAGCTGGTAAAAGGAATTCAACTGCCTGAGGTTATGAAGTCAAAGCTGACCAGATGTAAATTGTTGTATATGTTGAATACTTTTTGCTTCTTATGCTTTCTCTTGCTCCATGTCAACTGTTCCAAAAGAATAGACAGAGGCAACCACTGGAAGAGCACATAGTTAGAATAACCATAAAGTTTCTGTATTTAATTTTTTGTAAACTACTGTAGCTTGAAACTTAGTATTTGTGTTCATACTGGAAAACAAGAACACCCCTGAGCCCAAACTCTTGAATGTTTGAGCCCTGTGAACCATTGTAGGAGTTGTCATATGCCTTATTGTAAACTATACTGTTGGCAAGCCACTGCTGTCTTTTAGCACGTCAAGCAATTCGTTGGCAAGATGTTGGGACGCTGCATGACTTACACCTATTGTCAGCTGTTAAAACTTCACTCCTCTCATAGGAAACTGCCCCGTATTTATTCCAAGGATTCAAGTGCCCTGTTTTCAGGAACGTTGAATAACTTGTGTAGTCTAAGCATATCCACTTAAAACCAAAACCACAACTTATCAAAAGCTAAACAGAATAATGATGACTTTCTTTACTGCAGGTCAGCCAGTATTCCTGGAAGCTCAAATGTGGCTGCTGGCAGTAATCGTCGTCTTCAGCAGACTCAACACCAAGTAGATGAGGTAAAAGTCTAGTCTGATAGCAGTGTAATCATTTTCCTTCAGGAAACCTGTATAACTAGAAGGGATATTTTGGCCAAAGCAGTTTCCCCTTCATATAATGAAGGGGAAGCCTAGTATCATTCAGCTTGCTTTATTATACTTGTGTCATCTTAACTCTTGCAAAGGTTAAAAAAAAAAAAAATCCATTCAGCTGGAGTAGGGAAGTAGAGAGAGGTTACCAGTGTCCAAACATTAGCTGCAAAGTCAGTGCTTGAGGATTTGGCATAAGTAAAGATAAAAACCTTTGTTCTTACAGAGAACGAGCTTTTCTCTCATCAGTAGCAATGAAGGCTGACCACCAAATATGACATGTCCAGATTTATGGGGAGTCCAAAAGCCAGGCTGGCTACTGACAGTATTTTTTGACACACGGTTGACTATCATGTTTATATGCCTCAAATCCTTCTGAAGCGAGTCAGAAATTATTTCCCAGGTTTAAGGGAACGCCAGCACAACTGGCACTGCTGACATTTTAAAGTAGGTATTAGGGGCTTCCAGCCACAGGTGAATTTCACTGTTTTGTTGAAGCTTATGACTGGATATACTAAAAGGCAATAGCTCCTACTTCTGAGAGGAGAACATTAAGAGTACCATGTGTTGCTATCTGTTGCCTGCAATTAAGTTCCACAGCGGGTGATAAACTGATAACTTACTGTAAGCATTAAACTGATGTAGGTTGTTGACATCATGAGAGTGAATGTGGACAAGGTATTGGAGCGAGATCAGAAGCTGTCAGAGTTGGATGACCGTGCTGATGCACTGCAAGCAGGAGCTTCCCAGTTTGAGACCAGTGCAGCCAAGCTGAAAAGAAAGTATTGGTGGAAGAACTGTAAGGTAACCATGGCTTGTATACTTACACTATGCAGTATTGCAGTTAACACTATTACAATTGGCATTTCAAAAGGCAGAAGTAAAAGTGGCTTTAGCCAATGTTAGTTAAGTTTGTTGTGGTTTAACCCCAGCCAGCAACTAAACACCACGCAGCTGCTCGCTCACTCCCCCCTGCGCCCCCCCCCTC
>NW_008794753.1:201660-203794 GCF_000699145.1 Aptenodytes forsteri | reverse complement strand
GTGATGGGGGAGAGAATCAGAAGAGTAAAAGTGAGAAAACTCATCGGTTGAGATAAAGACAGTTTAATAGGTAAAGCAAAAGCCGCACACGCAAGCAAACCAAAACAAGGAATTCATTCACTCCTTCCTATGGGCAGGCAGGTGTTCAGCCATCTCCAGGAAAGCAGGGCTCCATCATGCATAACAGTTACTTGGGAAGACAAACATGATCACTCTGAACGTCCCCCCCTTCCTTCTTCCCCCAGCTTTATATGCTGAGCATGATGTCATATGGTGTGGAATATCCCTTTGGTCAGTTGGGGTCAGCTGTCCCGGCTGTGTCCCCTCCCATCTTCTTGTGCCCCCCCAGCCTACTCGCTGGTGGGGTGGGGTGAGAAGCAGAAAAGGCCTTCACTCTGTGTGAGCACTGCTCAGCAGTAACCAAAACATCCCTGTGTTATCAACACTTTCCAGCACAAATCCAAAACATAGCCCTGTACTAGCCACTAGGAAGAAAATTACTTCTACCCCAGCCAAAACCAGCACAAATTTACAGTGTCTATTTTAAAAACATGGCATAGTGGTTAGGTGAAGTAACCAAAAGCTGGATTACCAGCCGTGCTGCTTGATGCAAGACCTTGTCGAAGACAGTAATGGCCAGAGGGAAACACCTCAGTAATCTGAGGCTTTGGGGAACTGGAAGCAAAAGGTCAAAAATACATAGGTTGAGTTAGTGTGTGGGAAGTATTAGAAAGCAGAAGGAGCTTGCTCAGACTCCTGTGCCTGTAGCTGTTGGCAAAGGTTGGAATCTTCTTTGGTGAGCAACAGAGACAGTGAAAGGTGTGGTATAGGGTAAGAGTAGAAATTATGTTTAATAGTTCTTTACTCCTGCTTGTATCATCACCTGAGGCAGGCTTTGCATGGAGGCACAATAGAAAAGAACCTCTTGGTCTGCTTTGCTTGTGTGCACAGCCTACCGTGTCTTCAGTGGTAATGGTGAATCAAGCTTGCTTACTGAAGAAGTTGTACTTGCTGTGTTAGATCTAGCACATGGTGCAAAAGTACCTTGCAGGGGCTGCTTTCCTGTACCCTAAAGGCCAGTTAATGCTGCTGCATGGTTTGTAGTAAGTGTTGTATGGCTTTTTTCACAGATGTGGGCAATACTGATAGCTGTGGTTCTCATTATCATCATCATCATTATTGGTAAGTTTCACCAAAACGGGTTTCTTGTAGAGTTGGAATAGATGGTGTTAATTCACTGTCTGGTACAGTTTAAATAAAGCCAGGATACTCAAAGTATATACAACATTAATCTGAAATAGGAGTGACTGCTTTAACAAATGCTGCAGTAACCACTGGCAACAGATAGATAGTCCTGGGTGAGAAATATCAGTGTGCAAGCACAAAGGAAAACTAAAACTAGGAAAACCAATACGGGGAAACTCTTAAATCCCTCTTTGCGTATCTCTAGTATCTCAAAATCTTAAAATGCAGGATTGTTATGGCGAGGGGCTGTAAGAGACTGTCCTTTGTCCAACTTTTTTCTTCTTTTTGTAGTCTGGAATATGCCTTCATGAGTTACAGGAAGAAACTCAAATCAACTGAAGGTGCCCATCTTCAGCCTCTCCACTTCAAACCTGCTGTATTTTCAGCCCATTTACTGCTGTTTAAAGCAAAACTGTTTTGATTACTGAAATGTTAGCTAACTGTACCTGGTTGCCTTAAGACACTCCTGTCATAAATTACTAACAAGCACAGCTCACCGCTTCCACAGTGCCTTGATAAGCTGGGGCACAGAGCTGGCGAGGATTTGGCTCTAGAGTTTCCCCTGTCGATGCTGTAAGGAGTCACAGGCTTTGTAGGCGGTTTCGGGCCTTGCCCTCCTTCCTCCTCAAGACACTCCTGTCATAAATTACTAACAAGCACAGCTCACCGCTTCCACAGTGCCTTGATAAGCTGGGGCACCGAGCTGGCGAGGATTTGGCTCTAGAGTTTCCCCTGTCGATGCTGTAAGGAGTCACAGGCTTTGTAGGCGGTTTCGGGCCTTGCCCTCCTTCCTCCTCACCCGTCTGCCTTTCCCCTCGCTGCTGTCGCGGGGGGGGGGGGGGGGGGCCGCCCACCCGCGCCGTGCCCTGCCCCGCGGCCCGCGGCGGGG
>NW_008794753.1:193260-199171 GCF_000699145.1 Aptenodytes forsteri | reverse complement strand
GGGCCTGGGGGGGGCGGGAGAGGCGGTGGAGGGCTCCGAGGGGCGGGAAGGCGAAGCGGCGGCCGCCCGGGAGCAGCTGGGGTCTCTTGACTGATAATCCGCGCCTGCTTCTGCGAGCTGAAGGCGCTGCCTGACCGTAAGACGAGGAGGCGCGTGTCGGAGAGTAGCGCAGGAGAACGAGAACTAGCTCGAATGACCGGTCGGTTCAGCAGTGAGGGGTGGGCTTGCTCCTCCTCCCTCCTCCCGCGTTCCCTTGAGTTGTTTTTTGTTTTTCCTGCAGAAGACGCCCGCCTCCGTGTTTGTTTTTCCTGCAGAAGACTCGCGAGGCCCGCCTCCTGCACCGAAGGTCAAGGGTCCGAACGTGCTGAGGAGCCAGGACGTGGCGGTCGATGCCCCTGCGTGGTAGTGTTCTGCGGATCAGAGATGGACGTGGGCAAACTCCCATGCGGCAGCTCAGAACGCGGCGCGAGTTGGGCACCGGCTGCCGCTGCTAGGGCTGGGGACGAGCGAGAGGAGGCGTTCGGTCCTGCCGACTCGGGGAGGCAGGAGGGAGCGCATCGGGGGGATGCAGGCTTACGTTGTACGATGTGTACGGGAACCAACTCTGGCGGGAAACGGTTTAACGGGCCAAACTGCAGCAGAGCTGGTTTCTGCAGCTGTGAATCAAACGACTGTTCAGCTGGAAGTTTCATGCGGCAAAGCAAAGTTAACAGGTAACTCTTGACAGCGTGTGGCACTATTGCTTGAATTGATGTGCTTAACTTCAGCAGAGAGCTAAAGTCAGAATCAAGGACCTGGCGTAGCTGTGATCCGGAGTTCTCCGCGGGGCTCGCTTACTTCAGTACACCAAGGAAGCTTGCCTGAATCACAGACCGTGATGTTTATAATGGTCTCGCATGTAGATTAGATTGCTGCTGCCTGGGTCCTCATAAGCTGTTTGCCTCATTCTTAGATTGGCTGATCCAGATATGTCATTGACCCTTTTGTGGCTTCTATATATACTTAATCTAAAGACTGCATTTAGCAGTAGTAAACCAGAAATTACTTAAATATTTTTCCCAAAAGTTCAGGAAATCAATGAGGTGCTAATTTCTTTTTTTTTTCCCTAATTAAAAAAAAAAAAGGGCAGTATAAGAGCTGTAATTTATGGAATGTTGAACTAGCACGTAAAGCTAACATGCAATACTTGAACTTATTTAGTGATTTAATATAGTAAGAGTATGATACTAATAAAAATGCCAAATGTACAGAAGTTATTTAAAAGAACAGTGTTTGTATCTCATCTGTAGGGTTAGAATGAATCTGTGTTTTGAGGATATTGACTGCTTATTTTTCAGTCAGTGAAATAAGCAAAAGTAAAAAGAGGGAGATTTTGCCTGTTAATAACCTTGCAGCTGTTGAGGCCAATGACTCTGTTAAAGGTACAATGAAGACTCCCCAATCACATGAGAAATAAAATCTTGGCATCAGGTGTATTTTGAGGACCTCATGTTTCCCTGAAGTGCTTATAATCAGACACAGGCTTCAAGGCTAGAAAGACTTCTGTATGTATGAATCAGCATCTATTCATGACTTTAATACCGGTGAGATTTAGAAAATCTAGAGCAAACATCAGCTTATTTTTAGTTGCTAAGCGTCTTAAAAAGCAGATTGGTTATGATGTGACTTTGCCATCCATGACATGTTGGAGTTGGAAAGAAGAAAGGTAAAGGAGAAAAGATTAAGTAGCAAAGAAGTGAGAAAGATATAAGAGGAAATGTAGTGAATGAGCATTAGGACATTTCCAGATGTTCTGTGACTCTGCAGCCAAGCCCATAGAATGTTAATTTAGTGAATAATTTTAATTAGTTGACAGAAAGGAAGCTCCTATAGCAGAAGTCTCCAGTAAAGCTTAACCTCTCTTCTACAGTGAGCAGCTGAATTGGAGCCAGTCTCACAGAGATCTGATGATGATGATCCAAGAAATGAAAAGGTGTTTACCTGAAGAGAAAAGGAGTTCCAGCAAGCCCAGTACCATCAGTGCTCTCAACTATGCCTTGCAGTGTGTCCAACAGATCCAGGGTATGTCTGGAAAAAATCTGGAAGTGTAGAAGCTGTACAGCAGCTTGGTTTGAATAGATGTGTCTAGCGACAAATAACATTAAAACAAATGAAAGCATTCCAGTTATCCTAAAAACAATTGACTTTCTGAAGCACTGTGGGGTTTTGTTTTTGTTTTTAAATATTCATGTTATCTTTTGTATTGAAATGCCCACCTACTGCTTCTCTTTTCTTCATCCTGTAGCTAATAGGTGCCTATTAATAACTTTCTGTGTATATTGAAAAAACAGCATTCCTGTCCCACTTTGAAAAATTATTGCATAGTCTGTGTTTTCCCACAGAACTAAGTAGCTAAAGTAGTTCTTTTGCCATCGTGTTCTGTGCTTTCTACTTCCTTATGCTCATTTTCTGTAACGTAAGTAGGTCACTCCAACAGTATAATCAGTATTCTTTTTTCCTTTGTCACTACACAGACCTTCCTCATCTCACCTTGGACTTCACCAAAAAGATGACAAAAGTACAAGGGCTGTAAGAAATACTTTCAAAATAGTCTCCTTACTGACTTCCTTGTGTTTGTTTTGCTTTTCCTGTTTTTTTTTTTTTTTTCAATTAGCAAACAATGACTTTTTCCAGGCTCTGAATGACCGAAGAGTGTTTCAGACAGATGTGATGACATACAGCATAGAAGAGTTGATGGCAGTTGCGTCTGAACACACTCCAAAAAACACTGTAAGGAATTCAGGCACACTCAAGGAGTTCATCACTTGCCATTTCACTATTTAGTCTCCTTACATCGTTTTGTGGAAATAGAATGTGTAAAATTGAAAAGCCTTTAAATTTTAGCCAGACAGGCCTTTGTGTGTTTAACGGTAGATCAAGACTACTTCTTGTCTGTGCTGACTCAGGGTACTTAACAGCAGTAAGTGAAGAAATACCTATTTTTCTTTTTTTTTTCTTTTTTCTTTTTTTTTTTTCTTTTTTTTGCCAGAGGCAACAACTAGCTCTTTGAGAATCTTATTTGAGAATTCATTTACAGCATAGTAATCTCTTGAGACAGACTTAGCAGAATGTTTTCAAAGCTGATCAAGTCCATAGTCGTGCGGGACTTCGGTTTCTATTTGTACTCCTGGATTTAATTTTTTTTTTCTTGATTTGCAGTATGTGTCACGCTTTCTGGCTCTGCTTCAAAGAAAAGAGTGTTTCTTGAGATTCAGTACTGTTAGATGCCGTATCAGAAATACTGCAAATGCTTTCTACTTGAAAAGTTCTCAGAATATTTTTTTATATGGAATTGTGGTGAATACTCTGAAATTTGGGGAGAAGCATGTGGTGTGATAACCAGTCATTCTGGACAATGGCAAGCATCACTGTAATCTGTTTCAGTTTTGATGTTGCCGTCTTATTAGCATTTGTAAATCGAGAGTAAGCTACTATAGCATTGGAGATGGTAGTTTATGCACAACTTTAATTGGACGCTAACTTAAGAACACGTTTTTGAACCTCTGTCTCAGGTTGTGGTATGTGGTGGTTTTGGGTTGGTTTGTTTGTTTTGGGGTTGTTTTTGTTTTGTTCTTTTATCCTTACAATATTGCTACCATGTTTTGGGGGAGGATTGCCTTGAACAATGTTTGTTTTCCAGGACACATTTGTGGCTGTGTTTTCCTTGCTTTCTGGACGCATAGTGCATATTTCTGAGCAGGCAGCATCCATTCTAAACTGTAAGAAGAAGGTCTTGAACTCCTCCCGGTTTGTAGAGCTGCTTGTCCCTCAGGATGTGAGTGTGTTCTACACACACACCGATCAGTCCCACCTGCCGCTTTGGAACATGGAAAGTCAAACAGGTGGGACTTGGCAATGCTCTTCAATGCTTTATGTATCTTTCTGTCTTTGCAGAATGAGGATAGAATTAATTTCATTCAATTCAGTTCATTTTAACTGCTTATGCTAGCAATATACGTAGGCCGCGCTTGTTCGCTTTCCACTTTGAAAACTTGAGTAGCTATGCATCTAGTCCTAGCTAGTCTCCTAGAGGCTTAACTCTTACTTGGGGTAAGTAAAAGGCAGATACTTCATTGTTTTGTGTACCATCTTACTCATTGCAAATACTGCTGCTTTTTAAAAAGAAACTAAAGGTCTAATTGTGGGTTTAAAGTTATTTAATCTACATTTTACGGTTGCTTAGGTGCTTTGTCTTTATGGTCTGCTTGCAGCCTGCTGTGAACATAGCTCACTGAACACAAGTTTTAAGCTGACTTGCTATTTAGTGCTGGATGTGCCTAAATGGTGACTTTTGAGTCCTGTGTTATTTGTGAGCAATTCGGGTGTAGCTTGCATGCCAAGGCCATGTCTTGTGCCCACGTAGCTGTGGGGCTGTTCCGGCATCAGAGCTGGGAAGTCCAAAGTCCTTGCTACCAAAGGATGTGAGACATGAGAGGCTGCTAATGCTAACATGCCAGGGATTCCACAACTTGGAAGCCAATCATGTGTTTACCCAGCAGAGCAGTGGCACCCCTATGGAGTTGTTATTTTCTTGCTGTGAACTGTTACTGAATTTTCCTCTCACCATAACTCTGTATATAGTTTTTGGCACATCGCTTGTAAAGCCAGGAATTTTCGCCTTTCCTTTTCATAGTGATGAACTGGGGAAAGGAGTTTTTTAGATCATGTGTTTTTTCTGCTGGATTTAGTTCCAGGTCAGCCATTTCTCCAAGAGTGAGTGGGCTGGAGAAGAGAATAACGTTTGAGGTGGGAGCAGACTGTTGGAACAGCTAATTCACTAGCTAATAAAGAGCAGGTTGTGAGACTTTGGTCTTGCTCAGAAAGTCTGGAGAATACAGAGTTTAAAATAGTTTTGATAGGTGTGACCTTTTTAAGGATATTAACTGATACTTTCAATGTGTGTTCTTCTTATTAGCTTCTCTGTATGAATATGCCCAGGTGAAATCCTTTTTCTGCAGGATCAGGCAAGTACATTATTATAGTTTTATGTTTGTGAAGGCTGGGCAAAGGGTACAGTACTGGGCAGAAAGAGTGTCCTGTTGTTACAACTGACCAGTGTGAGCTCGTGGAACTCCATTACAAAATTGGCTTATTGTGTTTAATATTGGCATCCAGCAGGACATTTTGGATATCTTTCCCATAGCGATGCTTAAACTCGCATGGGGATAGAAGGAAAACTGTGCATACATGTTTCTTTTGGACCTATCAGTTTCCTTCAGTACTGTTGTGCAGGAGAAGAATGATCTTGTGAGAAATTGCTGCTTCCCCTTTTACAGTTTGAGAATGGAGGCAAAGGGTGTTTTGCTTAAGATTGAGAGTTTGTGACAGAGGCAATAACAGAAACTCAGTCACCTGAGTCCCAGTATGAAACCTGAATCATGAGATACTACTTGCTGTCACTTGATGCAGTTTGTTGCTTTGTGCCTGGCTAATCTTAGTGTTAAAAGAAGAAAAAAAAAAATTGAGATTGGCCTGTAATCTTCAGTGCAGACTCGGGTGGTCTCTTGATTTCAGTAAGAATTGTTTCCTTCTGAGCAGATATAATACTTACTCCATCTTTCAGTCGATCATTGATTCATTCATCTGTTTCAAAAACCCGAGCTCTAAAATCATCTTTGTCTCTTGAATTGTTTAAGGGCACTTGGAATAAATATAGCAGGACAGATATCAATTCTAAGTTGGGGGAACTGTTTGTAGGATACATAAACATTTTGCAATAGTTTTTCTTCAGATTTTCATATGACATCTCTCCTTCCTTTACATAACAGATCCTTTTGATTATGTGGGCTTCATGAGTAAAAATATTTTTTCACAAGCACACACTAGGCTTAAGTATGAAAATGTTTTTTTGTGGGTTAAACTCACTATATCC
>NW_008794753.1:172192-193183 GCF_000699145.1 Aptenodytes forsteri | reverse complement strand
CAAAAAAAAAGGGGGAGCTGTCAGTAGTAGTTTTTATGACACTGACTTCTCTCTAGAAACATTTTACAAGACTAAGTGTGGAATAAGAAAGTAATTTTTTTGGACATTATCATTTACACTAAAAGTTACCTCAATTCTTTCTGTCAGAGCTGGGTAAGATACTGCAATTAGGTGAAAAAGCACTTGCAACAGAAACAGGCAATCACTAATGCAGTTGTTACAAAGCCCTGCTTAAGATCTCATCATCTCCTGTTGTGTGCTGCTACTGCTCACACGTGTTCTAGGAAGACAAGTTCTCATGGGAGGAGGACAATCAAAGAACAACAACTACTTGTGAACCGAGGCTGGAGGAGTCTTACTTATGTAGGTCAGTGAAACAAAACTTGAGACAGACAGATTTTTTTTTTTTTTTCCCTCCCTAAAAATGGTACAGAATAAACAACAAACAGAAAAAGAACTGTTTAACTTGAAGGAGAACACAAGACCAAATGAGTGGTTCTCATGAATACATTTGGACTGAGAATTAAAGGTGGTCTTTAACCGTTAGGGTAATGGCATTCCTAGAACAGCCTCTGAATGCAAGTATTGGAGGCAAAATACCTACTTGGTTTTAAGGGAAGCGAGACCAGTATTGCTGAATGTGTTGGCCTTGGATCGCGAGGGAGTGTGCGTAGGACCTCAGGAGATTTTGATTACCTGGGTCTGTGTGCTCAGCATAACTTCTCTGTGCAGGGCGCTCAGCCCTGGCATAAAGTATCCCAGGTTTTGGAACCAGTGCGTTAATCCCTTTTACTTTTCCTCAGGGGTGGTAAAGATGAAGAACGAGAAACGTGTTGTTACCCCTTCCGAATCACCCCATACTTGGTCCATGTGTGTACTTCTGTCCATGTGGATGCAGAATCCTGCTGCTTAGCTTTGGCTGAGAAAATTCACTCTGGATATGAAGGCAAGTCAGGAGACTTCAGTGAAAAAAACAAGCCAATAGGAAAATGCAGTACATGGAAGTCTGCTTCCTTTGTTTAGAACTTGTGCTTGGGTAGTCTCACCCATGTAACTTTCGGTTTGTGTGTATGTGTATGCATGTGAATGCAGAACATGTGTGCCTTCTTTGGAAGGCCCTGAAGCGTTTGACCTCTTCTCACTATTTTTATTTTTGAGAGAAGTCTGTAGCACCTAAAAATTTGTAATGTTTCTGTGAGTTACTGGTCGGAAAGCAGTGAACAATTAAAAAATTCAGGAGCCGGTAACTCTCTATCGTGAGCAAAAGTAACGGTTAGGTTTTCTGTCTTAGTGCATATTTTATTTCAGTAAATATTTCTTTTTCTATTAGCTCCTCGAATTCCTATGGACAAAAGAGTCTTCACCACCACTCACACCCCTGGATGTGTTTTTCTTGAGATAGATGACAGGTGAGATTTGAATCTTAAGGCCTGTGAGGTGTGTATGGAGAGGTAGCAAAAAATCCTTTGGTGATGCAGCTGGAGACCCAAGTAAAGTAGTTGAGCTGTGCAGTTGGCAATAGTTAGTTAAACAAAGTACTTTTGTGTTAGTCCACTCATGGAAAAACATCTAGAACTCCACGGACCTAATCCCCTTTGTTGACTTAAAATGTGAATTAAACAGAACTGCAGTCAGTTTTCGTTATCCAGGGCAATGGGGACCTGTGGTAACACAGACAGTGGAAAACCCACACAATGCAAAGCTCTGGGGATTGCAGTGTGAAGATACAGCTGTACTGAGCTGGGTTGAATAAATGTGGCCAGACTAAAGCTGTCTCCTGCAAAGCCACAAGACTGTTTCTATAACACACTTTGCAGTATCCATGTCAGATTTCTTACTGACACTTTGCCTGTGACCTGTTTCTTCAAGATCCCTTTTTCTTTTTTTTTTTCTTTCCTATAGACAAGCACAAAACTGCCTGCAAATGTGAAAATCTGTTAGATCTCCAGGCATAGAAATGTTTGTCATTGGTATTTACATGTCTGCATTGC
The DNA here is from genome assembly GCF_000699145.1 of Aptenodytes forsteri. Classification (NCBI taxonomy): domain Eukaryota; kingdom Metazoa; phylum Chordata; class Aves; order Sphenisciformes; family Spheniscidae; genus Aptenodytes; species Aptenodytes forsteri. The sequence continues at coordinate 191,192 of NW_008794753.1, read as the reverse complement.
ACTGGAGGATTATTAGATGGGCTGGAAAATGTTCTGTAGCCTTAGTTCATGCCATTGTAGATCATGCATGGGGACTTAACTGACAAGCAAAGGATTAAGGATGTAAATACTCAAAACTATATTATAATCAGTGATAATGTGTTTGGGTTTCAGAGCAGTGCCTTTGTTGGGTTACTTACCTCAAGATTTAATTGGAACATCCATACTGATGTATTTGCACCCAGAAGATCGTCCTTTGATGATTGCTATTCACCGGAAAAGTAAGTTTAGTTGCTTTAAAAGGAATTTCTACTGGTTTTAACATTCTTCATTATCATATTGCTTGACGTGTGACTGATCTGCAGTCTAGACAAAAATAAATTAATTAATGAATTAAAGCAACTAGTTTGAGATCAAAGCAAATTCAAACCCCAAGTTTTAAAAGACCCCAGTTGTTAGTGTTTGTACTTGCACTACTGTGTCATAACATAAACTAAACCTTGTTTCTTTTTTTTTTTTTTCCAGTCCTGAAATTTGCTGGCCAACCCCCTTTTGAACATTTACCTATTAGATTTTGTACTCAAAATGGGGATTATGTCATACTGGATACCAGCTGGTCCAGTTTTGTGAATCCTTGGAGCAGGAAAGTAGTGTTCATCATTGGCCGACACAAAGTCCGGACGTAAGTCAGATATAGAATTGATCTATTAAAGTGCTTTTCATTGAATACTCTGCAAAACAAAACAGTCTCAGTACTGAACTAGAGACGTAATGTTGCTCCTGCAGTCTATGAGAACTACCTAGCATCTGTCTTGCAGCCCGTTCCATCAGAACAGCATTAGACTTGTTTATTAACTATGAAAATAAGTAAATTACTTTGAAGTAAAAGGCAAAGCCAACTTTTTTTTAGCATATGTTTTTGCACATGGTTGATGTCCAAATACTGTGACAATGGACGTGTCTAAATCAAAATATCAGTTTTAGACAAGCCGAGTAAAAGCTAAAAATCAATGTAAAAAGTAGATAACTAACAAATAATTAGTTGACATTCATTCATGATTGGCTCACAAAAAAAACATCAATTGACAGACATATAGCCAAAATCACCTTCTGGCTTGTTTTTTTCTGGAACATTCACTTGATACAGAATCTAAATATTTACCAAGGTAACCTCTTTTAAAAATGCATGTAATATTGAATGTGCAAGTTAATTTTTCAGATGTTTTTCCTGTTGCCAAGAGATTTGGAAATATGACTGTCTGCCTTCCTCTTACCTGGTTTCTTTTCTAGGAAATGGCTTTTTGGGATGGCCTTTTGACTTTTTTATGGGGTGTGAGTTTGTCTTCTGAGCGAAGGAGGCAGAGGGGTAGATGCTTGTCAACCTTAACTCGTGTCACTGTGCTGCTGTACTGACTTCCCTGGGATTTCACATAAAGCACTGCTCTCATAGCACTTGCCCCACTACCCTAGCAGAGCTGCTAGTGGAACAGATGACATCCCTTTGTGTTGATTCAGCGAAGCAGTCAAAATAAAATAATGATAATAAAAAGAAGAATCTGTTCTAACTCTGTTTATGGCTACCTTTTCTTCATCAAATTAAAATTAATAGTGAAATTTTGTTGGCTGTCTCCAGAAGCCCTCTGAATGAAGATGTCTTTGCTGCAAGAAGTAAAGAAACGAGCAGTGTTGAGAAAGAGATAAGAGAATTGCAAGGACAAATTTACAAGCTGCTTCTGCAGGTAAAGAAGATGAAAGAATTTCAAAACGCCAGCTGGCCTTCTGAATGAGAGGCTAAAGAAGCTTGGGTCTGTTTAGCAGACTACTTTGGGGATGATCTTTTAAAAGGCCTGAAAGGAAAGTTCTAATGGAGACGGGCTTGTATGACAGCATTAAAAATATGGCTCTGGGTAGCCCACCTGATTAGAAAAAAATGTTTTGTTTGACATATTTGCCAAGTCTTTATGTTGAAAGATAAAGCTGCATCCTGAAACAGCTTTAAGCATGGTAGAGAATTTTTCCCAAGCAAGTGGTAGAGCCCAGAGCAATACTGACTTTTCACTTAATTTTCTTTGTTTACTTGAAGTTCTGTGTTGCAAAGTATGTTGTTCCCTCTTTTTTGTTCTTCAAGAGGATGATTTTTTTTAATTACTTTTTTTTTCCCCCCCCTCATACAGCCAGTTCACAGCAATGTTTCCAGTGGTTATGGAAGCCTTGGAAGCAATGGCTCTTATGAACACTATATCAGCATAGCATCTTCAAGTGACTCCAATGGGAATTGTGCAGAGGAAATACAGGAACCAGTAAGTCTATAAATGTCACTGCCTGCAGAGTAGTAAAAATACAGTTTTAAAAATGACAGTTGTTACTGTGTACATATGCACTACTCATCATGAATTTTACTGAAGTGGGAAGAAACAGCTATGTTCAAGCTAAATGTACTTAAATTGGTCAATTATAGAATGCTGGCTTTTGGTTTTTGCTCATTTTAGTCAGCAAAATTAGGAGCAGGTAACTACTATGGTAGTTCACTAAAGTAAATTGAAGACTTGCTTAACATCAGCCTTCTCAAAGAACCAGTGGACTTAGAGAGGAAAAAGTGGAAGAACCATGGAACCAGAAAGAGGATTGATGCATGTGGAGGGGTTTCTGTTTGCTTGGGATTTTCTGTTTTGTTTTAAAAAGGGCACTAGAGGTACAGTGTAGACTACTATAGAAGAGAGTGGAAACAGTGCTGTCCTAAAACAAGCATTGCAATTACCTAATTTCCTTGTGAGGCTCCTGGGTAAGTCATCAGCTTATTCCCACTCTCAAGGCTTGCGTCAGTGTTAAAACACTCAAATGCTGAGGCTGTTTGAGCTTTGTCATATAGTTAATTTAATTAAATTAACCACGATAATTAGATTCATTAAATTTACTAATACCAATAGATACCAGGCTTAGGCTGACAGTCTACTCCCTTTCAGTTTGGAGAATACAAGAACCCAAGCCCATCTTAATGGTCTCCTGTGGCCTCTTTTTATTCATTTTATTCTGACTTCACATTTTCATGTATCTCAAGATGACATTGCAACAAGTTTGTGCAGATGTCAACCGAATAAAGAATCTGGGACAGCAGCTGTATATTGCGTCAAGGAGCAAGCCACAGAATGGAAATGAACAGGCTGTGAGCTCAGAAATTCTAGGAGGTAAGTTAATGTAATTATGATCCTTAAGGTAACATGAACTCCTGTACATCTATAGCCATGAGTTTGGCTAGCTGGTGTTATACTGAAGAACTTAAGATAGCATTTTAGCATGGCTTAAATGTGGGAAGTGGTTTTGTTGTTTTCTGTTTGGTTGGGGTTTTTTTAAACAATCAAAAACCAAAAAAACAAAAACCACCCCAAAAAAACCCTCAGCAGATGCAATAACTTTTTACGGCTCCCTGAGATGTGGAGGAACATTTTTGTCTCTTTCTAGGTTAATAGACTTTTACTTTTTTTTTATTTTAACATTTTCTAGTGAAAATGCAGACTTGCTTTGTAGCAAGTATAAGTCTACTATGGAAGCTTCCCTTAGTTGCTTTATGTGGACTCTCAGAAACAATCCCTGGGTTGGAAAACACTCCCCCACTTCCCACTGAAGTAGTGGTTTAGTTACTGAGTGCTTAATATTATGCTAACGCACATTATTTGCAGTCAGTACCTAACACAAATATATGGAGAAAACCGGATGTTTCCTCAAATATCATAGGAATCTGTATTAAAACATTTTGCACTGTGATACTCTCTACAAAAGTTACAATTAACTTCTAGCCTTGTTGAGAAGAGGACTGCACTGTGAATGTTGATACTACTCTGACCAGTGTATCTATGCTATGAAAAGCTGTAAATTACTGTTAAATAACAGATTGGATTCTGTGATGTGTAAATTGAGAGAAGAGTAATGTTACTTGCAGCTTTGTTCACAATTTAAATACAATATTTTTTTTCTATGCTGTTTTCTTTGTGTTTGCTAGTTGTTCTGAGTCAGTGTTTAAGGTGTTGTGTGGAGTTTTTTTCTTTTTAGGCATTCTTTTCCCCTTCTCCCTCCCCTGCCTTGAAACATGTGAATTGAGATGAAAACACAGAATAACTTAGTAATGAGAGCTGTGCTGTCATAGGCCATATATCCCTGTATAGTACATATGTATCCAAGTGTATATATATACGTGTGTCTTGGTGGGGGTAGTGTTTAGATGCCTTTGAGAGCAGTCTTTGAGGATTTATTCTTTTCTAGGGAAGAGGCACGCTGCTTCCTGTTTTCTTCAGACATTGAGAAGTGATAGCACAGAAGAACCAGGCAATGCATTTTATGATGATTCAAAGAAGACTCCACGTGTTCCTTCCTATCAGCAGATCAATTGTGTTGATAGTATCATCAGGTAATAAACTATGAAGCTATTTTAGTGATACAAGTTTAAGATTAATTGGTGGAAGGTAAATATCCAAGCAGTTTGCATTGGTCTAAACTGTCTGAGTTTTGAGTTGTGAGATAAATTTTGGGATTGTTTGTAAAGCTTTCTGCCTCTCTGGGCAATCCATCCCCAATGCTCAGTCAATCTGAATTACACAGTAACAAAGAATTTAGGGCCTAAGATTCTGTTTGCAACTATTGATGTTTGTCTGCTGCTAGTTTCACCATTGACGCAATAGGAGTTTAAGAGAATTTCGATGGGCATAATATGTCAATGTCTTCTCAATGTACGCTTTGAGAACATCCATATAAAACAGAAAGTTGATAGAATTTATAAAATGTTGGTATTTTTTAACCCAGGGGATAATGTTGTCTTTTTTCTTTTTTCTTTTTTTTTTTTTTTTTAAAGAGTAGTTGATAGATTTTATTTAAAATACTCCTTGGAAAGCAGATACGTGTCCAGAGCTTTCTGCAGTGAATTTAAAATACTAGTTAACAACCCCTGGATCTCCAGTTTGGATTGTTCAAATGTTTGTCTCTCCAAATGGAGAAAAAACACAAAGTAGGGAGAGCTTCCTGTGATATGCTTTTATTTCAGATATCTAGAGAGCTGCAGTGTTCCAGCATTGAAAAGGAAATGTAAATCTTCTGCTAATACATCATCGTCATCTTCAGAAGATGACAAGCAAGTCCAGCAAAGTCAGCAGGAAGCCAAGGCATTGGAAGGTAACACAAAAGTATACTGACAATCATAATAGAACCGAAACAACTAATTTATTTTTTTATATGCCACTGTTGTACATTCCAAGGTTTATGTCCACTTTTTAAATTATTGTCACGCTAACAGCACAAATATTTTGGTTATGTGGTAAATATTTGCTTACCTTGTCTAGAACTCACAATTAAGTGCAAGCTACAATATTAAGTCTTTGAATGTAGAACGCATCAAAAGAACTATTGTTTGTTGTTGCTAAATGAACCTTCTGTTGCTCACTCATTTTATGCCATGCTTAGTATGTGCTAACGTTGCACTGGCATATGAATATTACATTTATTTGTATATAAGACTGTCTTATTTAATAGTCTGCGTAGTTACTGGTTGTTTCTGAACGAGTCAGACTTGATGAATTGGGAGCATAGTGCTTGGGATGAAATTCCATGTAGAAACTTTGTCATTTACTAATAAATACTGCTATCCTTTCAGCAGTTAATGCCCAAACTCCAATATCTGTTGATCGGGAAGAGATGCTGAAAGACCAGACAACTGCAGGCATGGCGGGAGCTCCTCTGGCAGACCTGACCCTGTCCAACAAGGCTCCAAGTGTGGTGTCTGTCACCAGCCAATGCAGTTACAGCAGCACTATAGTGCATGTCCCACACCCTGAATCAGGTACTGTTCACACTCGCAAAACACTGACTTGACTCACTGATTTTTAAATTTATACAATGTTTCCAGACTGAAGTACACAGATTGTCCATTTGAGATAAGTTCTCGTGAATATGAACTCTGAAATATAATTAGGGTATTTCTAGGGACACTGTGAAGAAAACTTGAGCCTGGAAATTTTTACAGTAGTTTAATAAAACCTAGTTTAACAGAGTGCACTATTTCCTTTCCCCTTTAACTTCATCACATGTATCTCAAACACAACAATGTGCTTTTCGCCATTGAGGATTAAAACATAAATGACTAATGGGCCAGCGTTACTTCATTTTAATGCAGAAAGAAGCATAAAAATTACTATTTAACTGTTGTTGTACTAAGAAAGTATGAAGAAAGAACTGCCTCTGTAACTTCAAAGTGAATTTGAAGTTTTCCGGACCACGCAAAGTAATTTGCTCAGTTGATGTTGGTGTAACTATATTTGAGTGTAAAGGGTGTTTTCTCCCCCTGCCTCTGCAGCCTGTATCTGCTCAGTAGCTCAGATGAGATTGTTTTCTATGTAACCCTCTGGGTGTTGTGGGAGTTCACACCAGAAGGCCAGAGCAAAGAGTGAGTGACTTATTTTCTTCCCTCTTCAAAGAAGTGACTACAATGGAGGATACTACTGTTGGAAGTGAACAAATTGAGCTGCCTCCTGTGAATGCTCAGAGTCTCACTATGGTACCTGAGGACTTAAAGCCAGTTGGGCTAACAAAAGAGACATTGTCAGCCCACACTCAAAAGGAGGAGCAGAACTACGTTGACAAGTTCCGCCAGAGGATCTTGCTCTCTCCATTTAGGACTTACCTTCAACAGGAGAGCAGAAGTAACAACGGACGTTCCTGCGGCCAAGGTAGGCAGCAGCTTTGAGAAATAAAGACTTATTAGATGACTTACAAAGACCAACCTAGCAGTGGAGTCTGGTTCTCCTTTGTATGATTTAGCGAGTATCTTACGATGGCTGCAAACAGAGTACTTCCTTTGAACTGCCAAGGCTTGACAACAGCATTGCCCACACAGAAGGTCTGCTCCATCTTGGATGTTGCTATCTTAGACTTTTCACAAAGCAGATAATTATTGGAATAAACCCTGCAAATCCCAAGTAGTTTATTGCCTCCCCTTGAAGGAATGTAAGAGATCTGATTGGGATAAGCCAAAATTGATGGATAAGAAAATTGATGACATGAAGGAAAATATTGTAGATATGTCAGCAAATCCATCACTGTGGTGTATGGAAGAAATACCCAGAGGAAAGTCAGCTCTCCAAATAAGCCACACTCAATTATCTGGATGCTTTTCTCTCTTTTTTTTTATTTCCCCTTGAAGGAATGTAAGAGATCTGATTGGGATAAGCCAAAATTGATGGATAAGAAAATTGATGACATGAAGGAAAATATTGTAGATATGTCAGCAAATCCATCACTGTGGTGTATGGAAGAAATACCCAGAGGAAAGTCAGCTCTCCAAATAAGCCACACTCAATTATCTGGATGCTTTTCTCTCTTTTTTTTTATTTTTTTTTATTTTTTTCTTTTTCTGCCTCCTCCCCCCCCCCCCCCCCCCCAGGTCTGTCATTTCAGTGAATGTGTCTATTTTTCTTCCTCCTTAGGAGATTCCCCTTCAAAGCAGATGAGCCCAGCTAGCTGTAAAAAAGGCAAACATGGAAAATTCAAGCGCCAGAAACCTCAGAGACAGCCCTCAGATAGCCACTCTTCTAGTAAAAATAGAAATAGTCTTCCATGTGAGAAGAGAACAATTCAGAAATCTGGATTCTTTTCTCTCTTTTTTTTTATTTTTTTTTATTTTTTTCTTTTTCTGCCTCCTCCCCCCCCCGCCTCCCCCCAGGTCTGTCATTTCAGTGAATGTGTCTATTTTTCTTCCTCCTTAGGAGATTCCCCTTCAAAGCAGATGAGCCCAGCTAGCTGTAAAAAAGGCAAACATGGAAAATTCAAGCGCCAGAAACCTCAGAGACAGCCCTCAGATAGCCACTCTTCTAGTAAAAATAGAAATAGTCTTCCATGTGAGAAGAGAACAATTCAGAAACAGTCATTCTCTCCTTCAGAAGTGTCCTATCTGAGCTCCTCCAGTATGAATGTCCTTCCTCCTCTGGGATTTCCTGTCTATTCGGATCCACTATCTAGTTTTCCAGCCTCTTCTGTAGGAGAGGAGCTTGTCCTTCACTCGTTAAAACCTGAGTCCGTGTCATCATCACAACTATGCTGTGAAGCACAGTCATGCCCAGCGCTTCATCCCCCAAACATAGGCATGTTTATGGCTGTATTTTTTCAGGGTTTCCCCATGTATGCCCAGATGCCTCAATACGTCTTTCTTCCTAGCCCTCAGTATGTTTATCCCCCCTCTTCATATCCATGCACTACACTACCTCCAGCCCCCCCTCCTTCTGCTCCATCACCAATAGCACTGCACTCTGTGGATCAGCCCTTTCCAGCCTCTTCTGCCACATCCATGGAGGGCCAGCGTGACCAAGCCCTACTGCTGAGTAGCTCACGGAGCAGTTCCCCACTTCAGCTGAATTTGCTTCAAGAAGAACTGCCAAAACCTATGGAGCTTTCCATTAGTACTGATGTTAGAGCACGTGCAGAAGCTAAATGTGTAAGTAAGAGGAATTTTTAATGTAGAGGAGAAACTCTTGATGTTCACGGTGTTCAGTCACCAAAACCAGTGATGATGATCTGTGTTTCAGGGTCACCAGATTTTGCTAGCTGCTTTTTCCAGTGACTGTGCTATGTAGACTGCAGGGCACAAATAGCACAGGAGGCGAAGAAAGCTGTTTATACTTGCGCCCATGGGAACTTGTAACAGTACAGTGTTGGCACTTAGCAAATGACAGAAATGTGAGATCTTCTGGTCTAGGCTGCCACAAGCTGCTTTTGCTCAGCATTTTGGCAGCAGCCTTTTCAATTAAATTGTTGGCAGGAATTTTGGGTTTGGGGCTTTTATGCATGTGGAACTTGGTTAGTGCTGCGCAATCCGCATCTTTTTTCACCCAGTCCCACAGTCTCTGTGGAGAACCAAAACAAAGGGAAGATAAACTTCTAATTACTCCCTCTGTCTCCCAGGGATGCAGCTAATGAACGAAGAACAGGGATCCGTGTGGGTCGGTTTCCATACATGGGCATAGAAAAGGCCTCTCCAACTTCCGCGGTAAACTCAGAGGCAGGAATCTGAGCTCTGCAGGCAAGGAAAAAAATGTTGGCTCCTGAATCCAGATTGGGCTGGAAAGGCTGGATCAGCTGAAACTGCAGGGTAGGGTCCTGAAAGGGGAGTTGGTCTACCTGTAGCTGCTGAAGCGGTGAGCTTCACATAGTGAATCAGGGGAAGACTCTCTCATTTTCCCTGTGGCGCACCATTGCTTGATGTGTGTGGCTGCTTCATGCCATCTAACAGGACACGAAGGGAACTGACTCCTCTCTTGTCAGCAGAAAATATTAACTTAACGCAACAGTACAATATCTTGACCCAGTGGGGAAGGATCTACAGCAGAAACCAGTAAACTAGAGTCCAGATGTTTGTTGATTTCACCCATGAAGAGTGTTATCCTGAGTTCTAGACTGCCGTTCATTTTCAGAGCTAGAAACTCCAAACCTATTGAATTGACATGAGAACTTAGTGAACATGTGACAAATTCAGTAAATGCACAAACTTCCTTTTTCAAACTTAAATGTAACTTCCATGGATGTGTTTGTTTTGATTTTTGTTTCCAGGACAATGATCCAGAAGATGGTGGTAACAGTGCTAGTCATTGTGCTTCTAGTGAATTTACTGACCGCTCGCTGTATGAGGACTCCCAGTTGGGTACAGGTTCAGCAGCATTGGGCAGTGGATCAGCTTTGTCTGGTTCTTTAGGCTCTGGCTCCAACGAGACTTCTGGTTGTGGCACAGGTAGGGAAGTTCGAGATTTGGATGTTTGGTGCTTTGCTGCTAGATGGCTTGCTCACATGTTGGTAATTCAAAACAAGATACTGTAATGAGAATGGGAAATCCCAGTAAGAGGATCTGTAGTCTTTACTTTTCACCAGCTTTAAGTGTTTGAAGCCAAGTTTATTTCAGTAGTTAGAAATGGGAATCTAAGAAGCTATTCCTTTAACCTGTAAGTCACTCTTTAATTTTGTTCATTATCACTTTTCTCTGCATTAGATACTGGCTTACATCTTACTTGAGTAAAGGTAAATCTGCCTAGAGCAGGACCTCTTGAAAGAGAAGCAGAGAAGTTGACCTAATTAATTTTGAGAAGAGCAAATAGAGCTTTGGGGATCTTGAGTAACTTAATAGAATGCCCTTTATCTTTGAATTCTCGATAGGTAGTAATCACTTGCCAGAGCAATCATCTGGGAGTACCTGTGTTCATATTACAGAACGAGCTTGCAAGAATACACTGGTGTTCTTTTACTTTTTGTGCTGAATTACTAGGATTTCTCAGGCATCTGCATTCATTTTTTTCATGGTAATTGTCAACAGGTAGTGGCAAAAGCAGCAAGGATTCTGCCAGTAATGATTCTTCTGAAGCTTCCAAGGAAGAGAAGAATCAAGAAGCAGAAGAAAAAGGGACAGCTCATAAATCCAACCATGAGTCAGCCAGGATGATGATGGATCACACACCTGAGCGAGTTCTAATGACTTACCAAATGCCTAACAGGTTGGAAAACTTCAACAATTTCTGACATGTAGTTTGGAATTGTGCATAGAACTGTAGAATTAAAAATGAGACCATGGAAATAATGCACATGCACCTTCTTGGAGTTTCATTGGTATTAATGTACTGTTTGTGTATTTTACGCCCTGGTTATTTCCTTTGTCTATTTTTTTTTTCCCCCATTTCTCCCATCAGTTAAAATATGGTAATGTGTAACCTTTTTGCTGAAGTTAAGGGGATTGTTTATTGTCCTGTACTTTGAATGCATAAGGGGGTAAAAATACTTAAGTGTTATTTGCAAGTTGCTTGTAATTAGTTTATATATAATTTGTAATGAGATTCCACATTTAAAAAAAAAAACAAAAACCAAACCACACAAAACAAACAAAAACCCACAAAAAAACCCCACACCAAACAGCCAAAAATCCCTAACAAAAATAACAACCAAAAAACCCCTGACAGTTAGACCAGTGTTGAAAGAAGCAAATAAGGTATAACAATGGCTGATGCTGCCTATACTGGTGGAGAGACTCTCCCAATGTGATTATAATCAGTGCCTGCCTTGCTTCATTTAGTACAGCTGTGTTCACAGGTGTCTGTTACTTGCAGAATTAAAGAGGAAGTTTTAAAGGAGGATCTGGAGAAGCTGATAGTTATGCGAAAGCAGCAGCCTTGGTTTACAGATGGGCAAAAGAAGGAGCTTGCAGAGGTGCATACGTGGATCCGGACCCAGACTGTCCCGCTGCAAATCAGCACCCAAGTAAGGAGTTGTGAAAGGAATCAGCAGCTTAGTCATGCTTTGGCTAGCTAGAGGCGGTGCCATTTCTAACCAACGTGATCTTATAGTGCTGGGGTCACTGATGTTTATTACTTGTAAATATAAGAAGGAAATGAGCTGGAGTACACTAGCCAGATGAGAAATGACAAAATACAGGTCTTTCCATTGTATTTTTTGCAAGATATGCAAATTCTGTGTAGGAACCACCTGTAGGAAAGTTCCTTCAGTCACACTGTTGGATGAATGGGAATAGTGTCACACTCTCACATAAGAGTCCATACCTAGTGATGTTTTTTCTGTTGGTTTTTCTGTCTTTTTGCTCTTTTTCTTATGAAGTTGATTGCTGCTATGATTGAATAGCACCTAACACTGGAATGTTATTGAAGATTAGAGCAAGTATGTTCAGCAAGCTGAAAAATGCTCATAATCACAGAGGAGGTTCAGGCATCTAGTAAGAAACACAAAAATAGCTGGCTTCTTGTAGGTGGATTCATTCTTTAAGAACTTTGGTATCTTATGCCTGATAATTTTAACTGGTATAACTCTTGGGCAGTCTGATAAACTACTTCTGATGTATATTAGTATGTGTTAGAGAATGTCCTAATTAGTTTAAAGTGCTCCCAGGTGCTATGGAGAAGAAAAGAGCAAGGCAGAACTAGTCCCACCAGTATCTAGAGCTCCCAATGACAAGTTGTACAGAAAATGTCAAGGCAGAGTGGGCTGCATTCATGTACTCATGCAGCAGAAAAATCTAATGCCTGTTATAGTACTGCATGCTCTATGTGCTAGTATTTTCAAATGTGGCGTTCTGAGCTGTGGTACTTATTCTTAGAGCAGAAAAATTGAGAAATCTCTGTCTCTGGAACAAGACCAGAAAACCAGTCTTTGTTTTCCTAATACCTTGTTGACAAAAATCTTGTGTGTCCTAGTGTGGTTAGGACCACGTGTTTGATTCAGATAGCAAAATGATGTCCAGTGGTCTCGCAGAAAATTCTGTTGAATGTTTACATCTCAAATGTTATGAGATGTATTGGTATGCAAATATAAATATTTGATATCTGAGGTGCTAAAACTGTTCCTAAGCAGTAGGTCATGTTTCCAATATAGATTGTCATTTTGCAAATGCAACCAGGCTTCTGACAGTAGAAAGAAATGCAGGATTTCTATTTTAATACTTTATTTCAATATCATACCATTTCTCAAGAACAAGAAAAATCTGTTCTGTCAATACACTCAAGCATTTCAGCCTTCTTTTGTTGGTCGGTATTGTTGCTGTTCAGTCTACAGTCCAAATCCTTAATGAGCAGCTTGCTTATAAAGCTGAAAGATAAGGCCTTCAAATTCAAGGAAGTCACATGCCTTTTTATCTCAAAGCTAAAACTGTATGTTCCACTAACCAAAGAATTCACTTCTGAGACAAGATAAGTTGGAGGTGCAAGTACCTGCTTCTGAAAATAGGGTATCTGTATAATCTCTGCTTTTAAAGAGATTTCAGCCCATTGGTGAGAGGTTTCAGGAGATTGCAACATGTCATGCTATCAGGATTTGACTCTGAAATATACTCCTAAGAAGGAGAATTTAAATTACTATGTTCTTGTTCCTTTTTAAAGGGCTGTGTTACATGTGACATCATGGAAGCGAGTTGTGAGGCTGCAATGGCTGATGACAATATGGAAAACAAGGGAAAATAGTCTCCGCTCCTGCAGCGCTGAAGACATCGGCACTTGTGTCAGTAAAACTGCTTGGTGTAATTCCCGTTCTCTTTTCCTCTGGCTTTGCTACATACTAGTGGTGAATCTATCTGGCTATCTCTTCCCAACATGAGCAGTCGCACATGTGAAACTAAATCTTCCTCCATTACTCCTCCACTCCTGGCATGACTTTGAAGACAATCTTTCACTGGGAGGCTGTTTCCTTTCCTGACCTCACAGACTCGACGCAGAATGGGTTATGTTTCTAACTTTCGATTGCTCGATGATGAGCAAATACAAAGGTGTTTTGGTTTTGGGTGTTTTTTGTTTGATCTTGACAAGTAAGAGTCTGAAAAGATGCAGTGATTAAGAACCTATAGTGATGAACCGAACAGATCAGAGCATGTTTACTCTCCAAGTAAGGTATACGCGTTGAAACCAAGCTACAACAGAGTGCTCTTCACTTTTGTTTGTTCAGTATTTAAAGGACTAAACTGAAGATCCTAATATTCTGAGGCTCTTAAATCACTGTAGCTGGTTTGAGAATCCAATAGTCTTTTTAATGAGCAGCTGAAAACTGGCCAAGTTATTCTGCATCAAAATGCCTTTCACCAACTTGTGCCCATCAAAAAAATAAACTGAAGTGGAAAGAAGCAAAGCTATTCCCTATGTTTTTCATTATAAGTGTGTTGGAACCAAGCTGGTTTATAGCTTTTGCTTTTAAAGCTGTGTTTCTCAGGATAGGTGTTTTAAAATTAATTGAGGGTAGCTGGCTTACAAATCTGTTAGAGATTAAATTCTAAATAGCAATCAAAAAAAATAGAAGTAACAATTCAGGAGTTACTTCCTTATACAGGATCTGCTTTTTAATAAAATACACATGAAAAAACCTTTTCTAACAAGGCACTATGGCCTAGTTATCAGTTCAAGTAGCTACATGCAATCTTTTATCTTACATTGCTACTGCTCTGGAAGGCTGACTTGTATCTTAATTTTTTTGTTGTTGTATTAGAGTAGTTAGATGAGTTGAATCCAGACATAGCAAATAGGAAATTTTGAGCCATTTCCCTGTTTTGTTTTTGTTGTGGTGATGCCAAAAAGAAAAAGAGATTGAGCTTCATTTCTTCTGTTTTCTTGAGAAGTCATATGTTGTGGGGCAAAACTTGAACATCAAACCACATATTTATTATTTCTTATCACTGTTGACTTCCTGTACCAGTTTTAACCTCTTTCTTCAGTCTCTGGCTTTTGAAATCCATGGACGAAAAATGAGTTTGTGCATAGTGTGAGTTTGTTGTTCAGAAAGTGGTAACCACTTTCCCTTTCAGTTTGTAAAAGGACTTGTTCTCATATTAATACTTCTAGCTTAAAGCTGAATGTCTCAAAGTGCTCTTCAAACAGGACGCGCTTCATTAAAACCTAGCAAATTTTGCCTGATTTCCCCTTTGTTTATCAAAAGCTGGATGTAATCAGATTTTCTTTGTGGTGTTATTAATCCCCTTGGCCTTCTCCACAAAGAGTTTTAGAATGTGACATGTTACTCACCCTTTTGTTCTGTGTAACTCTTCCTTTTCTGCTATGTGAAGGATTTTCACTTTTTCAGTTTCATTTACTAGTAAGCTTCAAGTTGTTGAGTAAGTTAAAAATACTGTGATCTGCAAATCATTGAAAGAAAACTGTATTTATCTAAAGGTTTTTGTTACTTTTTAAAATCAATTCATTGGCAATCTTTTCCATTAAAACTTATTTCAAGTAAACTTATTTTTACAGAATTTTAAGTTTTCAAGGCTAATTTGACTCAGGCAGTGTTCTTTTTTTTTTTTTTTTCTCCTACAGTATGCTTGCCTGCCCTCTGTATACCTATTGCTTTCTATTTATTCTTAAGCTGCTTTTCTTTCTTTGTCTTTCAGTTTTTTCAGCTTGAACTTGTTTTTTCTTAAGTGTTGTAAATCAGCAGAGGTCCTCACATCCTCAGTACTTTTTGTGTTCAAACTTTAAACACTTCTTAAAATAAGAGACTTTGGTAGGTGTTTACATATAGCAAGTTATGTATTCAAGTAGGAAAATGTGGGCAATGCCTTATACCTGTCCTAGTGTTTTTCCAGCACTTTCCAAATATGTCATTCTGCTTTATAACCACACTACCTAAAATACTTGCTCTAAAACATGTAATATGATGCTTTGAGTATAGGTTCTTTTCTTAATCGGGAAGCTTTTTAACTAACAAAACTGTCAAATTAGACTGATGCACTAGAATCCATTCTAGTTAGCTGTGCTTAAATTAAAATGACTGCTTTAGTGTATTTTGAGACTTAGTGAAATAGATTAAGTTGAATACTCCAGGTAAGGACGGCCATCTCCTTCAAAATAGTTTAAAAATGTAAGCCAGAAGGAAAGCTTAGATAATCAACCCTTCTGCTGTACATAATTTCTACTGTTTATTTCCTGAGTATGAAAATGAGATGGTTTGTGATGTCTTAGCAGGCATACGTCATTCATTTTATAAAACAGTGAGACTTCATTTAGGAGAATGGTAATATGTACCTAACACTTGAATAACGCTTTTCATCCGTAGGTCTGGAAAGATGTCAAAAAGATGACTATCATTATCCCAGTTGTATAAAAAGAGGCAGAGACACAAAGGACTTGCACAGACGCATAGCCCCAGCTCATAACAAACCCAGGAGTATAATTTGGGGATCTTTACTCACTGTATCCTGTGCTGTCTTTGCTACAAGTGGTCAAGATTCTGACCTGTAGGTAGAAACTTGATCGTATTAAATGTGTTTCTTGTCTGGAGATGTTAACCCTTCTTGTACCACCTACTACTATGAATTTGTGCCCAGTAGGATCATATAGCAACATAAATCCTAGACAGTTTTTGTAGTGCTGTGAACACCATACCCTATGACCATATATAAGGAAGGTGCATGTGCCTAGGAGTTTGAATTCAAAGTTTGTAAGCCTGGCTAAATCTTAAGTGCAAGATTCCTTGTCTGGGACTACACTAGTCCTGGGTTACGGAAAAAAATATGGTATGGGAGAAGAATATAAGAGGAATGAAGGGGTGAATCAGTGCCATGTGTGATAATGAAACTAAATTACTTGCCCAAAAACGCAAATGGTCTTGGCTGCAAAACCAGGTTTAGGACAAAAAACAGTTTCCCAAGCTACTCTTTACCCCACTAGAACCACAACATTTTGCAATCAAATGCCTTATCAAGCCTTTTGGGAAGGACTTCATTTCCGTAAGTTTTCAGGAACTGCTAGTTTTTACTTCAGTTTGTATTAATCTTTCAGTCCTTTTGTAGTTTGCTGGAGTAGTCGAAGTGAGATCCAGTTCTGATCTGAAAGACCAATGGAGCAGATACTGCAGCCAGATTTGCACATGCTGTTTTGGCTATGTGACTTTGTTTTGCCTGGCATAATTAAAATGTTGCAGACAGTTTAGAGCTGCTTGGAAGGTCACTTTTTTTGGTGATCAAAGGGAAAACACACAAGTACAATAATGATGCAGTTACTACCCCCTGTGGGGGCGTCAGCAGTTTGGAAACCCTTGGTGGATTTTGCTGGCAAGTTTTTTTTTGTTGTATTCATAAATATAGAATTATGTTTTTAAAAGATGAGTTGATGAGCAAATATTTTCATGGCATTGCTATGAACAGGGGGGACCCCAGTGTATTTTTAGTGTGTGATAAATATTCGCTGAATGAGTAATGTATTGATAAGTTTATCTTCCAGCTGAATAGAGTTTTAAATCGCAATCAAATGAATTTTTACATCAGTTGATAGGAATATTTTATTGAAATAATATTCAGCTGTGGTTGAATTTACAGTTGTGATTTTAACTGTACACTTTAAAGGAGCATCTGTTTTTATAAATAAAACTGAAAAACATGCTGCAGAGAACGGTTTAAAGTGTGTGTTTACTTTTGTTGTTTGGTAATTTCTAGAAAATAAACTTTTAAGAAAATATTCATTACACTTTTCTGACTGTACATAGGCGTTGAGGTTGTGGGTATGGTGAAAATGGTGATGTAGTGGCCGTTCATCCTGTTTTGTGTGGTTTTGTGGGTTTTTTTTATCTCACTCTACCTTGCCCACTTCAGGATGTGTTATTTCCTTTCTAATTGCATCCCGTGAAGAAGGGCAAGTACCTCTTGAATGTAAAGGATTTTATTTGGATGTGTAAGCTGTTGGGGTTTGGCATGCAGGATTTAAAGCTTCTGTCTGTGCTGATTTTGTTAAAAAGGTAAATAATAAACACTCTGGGAGCATTTTGGCCCCACCATGCTAAAATTTGTGTTCTAGGGGAATTACAAAGAATTCATAGGTTTAATTCGCAGGCATGTCTCAGAGCAGTAAAATTCTTAACTAATTGCAGAGAAACGATTTGTTCATCTTTTTCTGCTTTAAGGGACGTTAGAGAGAAGTGTGGTCGACAGTGCTTAAAGAAGCCTACAGGAGAAAGGCAAAGTCACTGCAGGGAGTACAAGGTACAGAACAAAAGATGTAGCATCTTATTAAAAGAAAAGAAAGAAGTAATCTTAGATAAGTATGTAACTGAAGGTGTTTCTGGCAAGGTAAGTGATGCAGTTCCTTGAAATACAGGCATCTCAAAGGTAACACTGGATATATTTTTGCCGATGGTTTATTAATTTTTAAAAGGGTGATTTGGTCATTCTAAACATACTTAAAAACATGAGCCAAATTATCTGGGTATTTTTGGTCCAAAAATTATGAGGAGAGAAGGGGATAGACTTGTGAAATGAAAAATTTCAAGGTGGTGCTGTTTTTATTCAGAGATCTAGGCAATGTCACTCCAGCTATGTTACTGGTTTGTCAATAGCAGCCATCCTCCTGTCAGCTGAAGTTCTTGCTTGCAGTTAAAAACCTGTAACTTTCACCTCTGCGTGGATGTCAAAGGTGAGCTGAATTATGTACTTCTGTATTTTTGGCAAACGGTGAGAGATAAGTATTGGATCTGTGATTCTTTCTTACCCCAATCTCAAAAGTAAAAGGACCATAACTTTTCTGTAGTAGGTTTGCTCCACAGTTGTATTAACTTTCAGGATATATATTACATACTGCTCCTGTGCAGCTCAAACAGGTGTCTGCCTGCTTGGCTCGCATTTGATGCTCCAATTTGCTGCCTGAAACCGTTACGGGCAGGCTCGGGCTGGCATAGACAGGACTCTTGCGGCTCACTTCCCCAGCTACAGTTGCACCTTTCTGCTGGCTCCAAGAGCTCTGCCCTGTCTGGTGGAAAGACAATCAGCCTGGCCTCTGGAGCTCTTCCTACAATCTCTTTAGTTTTCTGTGACAGCTCCAGCCTTCTTGCCTCTGGCCTGCAGAAGAGAGGAAAAGCTTGGAGCTGAAAGCTGGCGGGAGCTATAGGTGATAGCAGGATGGGGGAGAAGTGGAGTTTGCCCTTCTGTCAGAGACTGGCCGGACTCTCTGCTCTTGGGCCCTGGAACTGAGTTTATCTGGCACTTGCTGTGAATGTTTCCTTCAGGAAGGAGGCAGTTAGGTGTGCAACAGGGTCTTGAACGGTCATCTTTTTGAGAACTACCAGTTATGTCTAAAGATGCAGTCAGAACTCCTTCCTACTGGAGGCAAGGACTCTGAATGACTGGAAGTTTCAGGCTCTGCTGAAATTCTGCTATATTAGAATTAGCTGAGTTCCCCCCCCCCAGCCTCTGCTGCTGTGCTCTGGCCTAGCTTGAACACAGTAAAGTTGTTTGAGTATTGCTTCTTTAGATGCCGTAACTGCTAGCAAGTATTTTTGCAGTGTTGAAAGCTGAAACAGTTTGAGGGTTTATAGCTCAGTTACCTTGTCTTGACTCCATCCTCGCCACCTGACAGCTCTCTTCATTCCTTTATTTGCTTATGTAGATGGCTAGTGAACTTTTTAGTACTTGTAATATTTTTTTATTATTATTCATTGTGGTTTTATTTATTTTGCTTTATGTTTGCAATTTTTGAAGTGGGATTGAACAGATTTCCCCCCCCCCCCCCCCCCCCACCCCTCACCCCCCCTC
>NW_008794753.1:146307-171942 GCF_000699145.1 Aptenodytes forsteri | reverse complement strand
AAAATTCCCCCCCCCCCCCCCCCAAGTCTGTAGGCTCTACGCCTTTCCCTGTCTATGAAATAAATCTATCTTAGATGGTTATTCATTTAGATAAATTTGAAGTCTTTCCTTACAAGTTTTTATTGACTGATGAGGTGGCAGGAAAGGAATAATTTCCAGACAGGCACTGACTTGCCCCATCATGCAAGAGAAGGATGAATGTTCAGAAGACTTCAAATAGCTGCACAGTGCATCCAGCTGCTCTGCATTTGTAAGGACATTTTTCTTTGCTATAGCTGGCTTCATCTGTCTTACAATTTATGCGAAGTGAACAAGCTGTATCAAGCCTGCAGGCCTTGTTTAAACAGCACAGTCAGAGATTTATGATGTGTATTATTGAGATCAATGTACCATGTGTGTTGCTGTTAGGTGAAGTTTACTTCAAGCTTTCCGTAAGCCTTGATTAGCACGAGGTTTATGCGAAGTATGTATTGAAGAAGGTAGGGCTTCACAGCTCAGACTGTGCATACTATCCAGATTGCCGTCCCTCAGAGACAATTCCTGACTCTTTAGCTCTGTTCATTGCAGATACTATCAGGAAATACCTGGGACTGAGAAAGTGTGCGTTATGACCCAGACTGGGTGACTCAGGGGGTTGTAGTAGTTTTGTGATGCCCTTGGGCTAAATTAAGGTGAAATGACACCAGGTGATCAATTAAATGCTTTATTTATGGCACAAGCAACTTAAACTTGGGAAACGTAATAATAGACGGTGTGATTCTATTGAAGCCTTTATGAGAAGAAAAGGAAGGAGAAGAAAAGAAAGAGAGCGAGAGAGAGAGAGCACCACCCTTGGATCCCGCGGTGACAATTGCAGACTGGTCGATCCTCGTGCATGGGTGTGCACGTGGCCCCTGATCTCCTGCGCAGGCGCCACCATGGGGGTGGTCGCGAGAGGGTCTTTTGGATGGTCGCGAGCCCCTTCCTCATATGAACTCTATGGTGCGTTGTCCTGCCGGGCCTATCAGGACACGGAACTGCACACCCTCCAGCATGCCCTCCATGGCCTATGCCTCTCACCTGCGTCCACCCTGGCCACACAGACCACAACCTGCTTTGCCACAATGTTTGAGGCATTAACTCTTTCAGTCTCTCACATCACCCCATGGCTCTAACATTGTCCATATAATCTTCATCCAGCGTGGTGATTCTCACATAACAGGTAGAGAAGATAAAAGTCGTGAAATCATACACCTTACAATGGCAAGGCCAATCATCAAAAACAAGAACCCACAGCCTAATATCACAGCAATATTTAAGCCATTTTCACCAACCTGTAAGTCCCAGTGAATTCAGGAGAGAGTTGAACCAAGATCCAGGGCTCCAGCTGTTAAACCAGTCCTTCGTCTGCATTGCCTGGAAGAGCTCTCCGGTCTGCTCCGACACTTCCCTCATCTTCTTTAGTGCTTCTTCTATGGTGGTGGTTGCATTGTGTATGGTGAGACAGCATTCTCCATCGGTGAGATTTAACATTCCACATATCCCCTGTTCTTTTAACAGTAACATATCTAAGGCTAATCTGTTTTGCAAAGTCATTTTAGACACCTGTTGAATCTGTACGTTCATTTCCCTGAAGGCATGATTGGTCCAATTGCTTAGGGCACATACCTGCCGGGTCAGATTTTCTAAGACAAATTGGTGTCTTTTAAGGGTCATATATAGGGTAAATATATCTTCTAACATCAGAGATGTTGTCATGCCCCAGGTATAATAATTGGATACTCAGATTCCATGCACCGCCCACTCAGGTTGTGCCTGGGACACATCACTTTCCTGGTGCCTTCTGTTTTGATGCACTAAGAAATTGAACACTCTAGAAGGACACATTGCAGGAACTCCTTTTCTGCACTGTAATCCAGCATGTGATCTCACATTAAGATGGGAATATAATTTTCCATCCGAACATCTCCACACTGTCCCCCATGGGGATGCATACCTGGCAGTAGAGCAAGTGTCCATCCTGCTGCTCCCTCCCACACTGTTCACATATGCAGGATCATGGGAGAGGGCAATTCCGCAAGTTACTACCTGACTGTAATCAGGTAACCTGATTACTACCTAGCCTGCAATCTGGGTGTAAAGCCTTAACATTGACAACCATAATGTTTACCTTCCATGCTGTGCTTGATGATAATCAGACACAATTCTTAAAGCCTATGCTATGCACAGGCAACCCTGTTGTCATGGGCAACTGGGGACCAGGCAAGGTGTTGCAAAGAAATAGATTTGTGTGTCTGTCTTTACAAGTGAAGAACTGTTACAAGAGAAACAGTTCTCTCTCTCCAGTGGTAGCTTACTGGTTTTGTGGTGCCTTGGGGATGGCAGGAGGAGACTGGGCACTGTTAAGCAGCCATCCCTCACCGGCTCAGCATCATCAGGGAATGCAACAATGACCCTTTCTTCCTGGCACCCCAATCTATGTCAGGTGGCAAAAGAGAAAGTCCTCTTGCCTCTGGACTTGAACGCAGTCGAGGCATCACTCTTCTGGGAGGTCTCATGGGACCCCATGAGAATCTTGCTTCCCCTGCCTGACTTCTCTTCATGTTGCATATCTCTTTGTCCCATTACTTTCTTCCTGTTGTGCTGAATTCTAAGAAAATACTACACTGCTCACAGCATAATTGCAAAACATCAAGAATTTATTAATTTCCAAGTAGCGTAGAGTCTAAAGTTAGGAGCTGTCTTCATGTTTCTTCATTCTCATTTTAAATCAAGCAAATCTATATACATGTTTTCAGACATCTGTATAAATTATGCAACCAAAGTCAGGGAGAGTTTCTTCTCCTGTTTACACACAGTATTTCCAGAAGCACTCAGAAAGATTCCCACGTTTCTTGTACTGTTTCCTGTCCTTGGTCAAGAAGCGGCCCAGCAAAGCAATTCGAGGATGATTTCCGTAGAAAGTCTGAAGTCAAACAGCATTAGAGAGGTTACTGTTGGATGGTAAATGTTCCCAGCAGGAAAGTACGCTCTTCACTGCCTCAACTGGTTACCCAGCCCTGTGTTCTGACCCGGGGAAGGTGAGGCAGCTGCCCAGTGTGCCCTCCGATTTAGATGATACACTAAAACTAGTCCCTGTCTGCTGCCTTTATAGTTAATTCAGCAGACAAGTGAACAGGAATGATGTTCTTCATTTACCTAATGGTTCATAACAAATCTGATAATACTGTGTATGTTGTAGTGGGGGAAAAAAATTACCTGCAGCTAATACTGGTTAATGTACTGGCTTGGCCTGGTGAAGCTGGAAATTGGCCTTTATTTAGAAAGCTGTTTTTCTGGGGAAAAAAGTGGGGGGTTGTCCTGGTTTTGGCTGGGATAGAGTTAATTTTCTTCCTAGTAGCTGGTACGGTGCTGTGTTTTGGATTTAGTATGAGAATAATGTTGATAACACACTGATGTTTTAGTTGTTGCTGAACAGTGCTTACACTAGTCAAGGACTTTTCAGCTTCTCATGCCCTGCCAGCAAGAAGCCGGGAGGGGGCACAGCCAGGACAGCTGACCCAAACTGGCCAAAGGGATATTCCATACCATACAATGTCACGCTCAGTATATAAACTGAGGGGAGCTGGCTGGGGGGTAGTGACTGCTGCTCAGGAACTGGCTGGGCATTGGTCAGCAGGTGGTGAGCAATTGCATTGTACATCACCTGTTTTGTATATTCTTTTATCATCATCATCATCATTATTATTATTTTCCCTTCCTTTTCTGTCCTATTAAACTATCTTTATCTCAACCCACAAATTTTACTCTTCCCCCCCCGCCCCAATTCTCTTCCCCATCCCACTCAACGAGGAGGGGGGAGTGAGCAAATGGCTGTGTGGTGTTTAGCTGCCTGCCGGCTTAAACCACAACAGGGGTTTAGAATGAAATGCTCTGGGTTACTTGCCTTTTTTTTTTTCTTTTTTTCGTTTTCTTCCCCTCCCCTGCTTATCTAACTGCTAAGTGATTCCAGCTTCAAGAACAGAGTGGCATACTTTAGTCTACACTGTTTACGAAGTCTGTGGATCTTAAATGATGTCTCGGTAACAATTCTGTGTAGTTTAAAATGTGGAGTCTTATTTTTCTTGTTTCAGTGACAGATGGTCATTTACTTACCTCTTTGATATTTTCCCTTGGGTTGTAGCTGCTGGGGCTAAGACCTGGTAGAGGGGAGACATAATGAAATGTTTTGCCATTTAGAAACCGTGAACCTACATGAGTCATTCTTGTGTGCCATAACGCTACAGCCGGCAGAAGTCTTGAACTGGAATGTTCAGAGGACCAGACAAACCCCTTTTGCTGCAGCACAGCTAGTTCTTGTGGCACACACTTCCAGCAGGATCTAGGACTCTGAAGATGCAAGCTGTACTGGCCTCTTCAGCAGGCATCTGTTATGTCTGTTGCTATTGATTCTGCACTTTCTGCAAGTGTTGATGTTTTAAAGAGACTGTGCTATTTTGTTTTGTCTGCTAGCTCCTTCTAGGCCAGTCTTTGCCTTGCCCCGGTTTTGCTACATGGAGGTTTTGCTAAACTAACTTGGAGACTTTTCCAGCTAGTACTGAGCACAAGCATGGCTGCTCAGCAGGTTTCCCCAAGGTCCCAGTTAACTAAATGACAGCTGTCTGTTGCCTACGCATAATGTTGTATTTCAGTAAATACCCAGGAGTCGGGGCACAATATCTGTGGAAGCTGGACATGCAAACCATGGGCACTCTCCCATAAATTGCTGTGGTAAATCCTCACCTGCTTTGTTGTCTTCAGTCAGTGTGCCCAAGAGCTCTGGCAGAAACTGAAGCTGGGAAGCGCTTCCTAGGCTGCCCAACCGCTCCAGATTTAATCTCGAATCTTCGTCACCTGCAAATGGAAGACAACAGAAACAGGTATACAGTAAGAGTCCTTTGCTTTGAATCCCTGTTTCAGTCTGTCTCAGATGATTTCTGAGCAGGTCTGTTGGCACCACCTGTTGAAGATTATCATGAAACCACCAATGATCCATCCTCATTTAATGACTGTAATAGAGGATAGTTGGGGTTTTTTTCCTTCCAAAGCTTTGAGAAAAGATACCTTCCTGATGTTAATCTCAGATTCTCATTTCCCTGGTAGATCTTTCTTTATGGAAGTTTTTTGACCAACACCAGCCCCTCTCATTGCTTGGGGAACTCACAACCTAATCCTTCTGGTACCCAGCTGTAGACAACCCAGACTTGTATACAATTTGGGTTTTTTTTTTTTAGTCCATTTCTTTATCAACTAGTTCCTATGCTGGAGTTTTTCTATGAATAAAGACAAAACTTCCTGTTCAAGGCCTATTAACCTGCTCAGTTTCCCAACTATTAAATGCAATAAAATGGGTGGAAGGGCAGGAATAAATGTAGGAAATCTTAAAACATATTTGGCAGCTATGCTTCTCAGTGCATGTCAGTCATCTCTCTCATTTAATGTGCGTACCAATACAGATATTATTACTTTTTCTGAAACAACAGATTGCTGATACCTAATGGAATTAATTTGTATGTGCATAGAGAATTTAGAATTCTGTAACTAGCCTGTGCCCAAAGGCAGGTTGCCAACAGGAGCCCTTAGCGGTGTTATGCTTGAGGTAAATAAGGCTTTTGTAATCTGAGCAGTAAATTTCATCTGATCAGTAAATTTCATCTTTGCTAATATATAGCAGACATTCAAAATTGTGGGCAATGAGAGGGTGCTATTATCAAACTAGTTGTGTAGACAAATACCGTTTTGCAGTTGCACTTTTAGATGTCGAGTTTTAGTTGCTCTTACCTGCAGGGATGGGTGAGACTGTATAGCTCCTCAGTAGGGAATATACAAGAAAATAAACTGCTGAAAATAATCCCCAACGTTTCAAAAAATTGGACCAAGATCAAGAACTTGAAGACCTTGGACATCCCTGTTGTTAGTTTGTTCACTGTACAAAAGGACAATTGCAAAGGACAGTGGGGATTTCAGTGTAAGACTCTGAATAAGAATGCTGTAACTTCCCTGTGCTATGTGGAGACAATTCATATCTCTAGCCTTATATTATTTTTTAATTCAGAGCAGTGTTAGCAGGTAAATTTGCTTTGAGATTTAAAAAAAACCAAAACAATCCTCTTTAATACAGAGTTCTACTTCTATCTTACCCAGCCTAGAGGCTCTTTGTGTTAGCAAGGAAGATGTAATAAGCTTAATGGATATCTTCAAACAAATGCAGTAATTTTTAGAGCCAGCTTGTTCACCCTATGATGCGATAGATGTTACCCATACTGAGTCATGTTTGCTTGTAAATGCAAGTTACATAGTGGAAGGCCTGAGAAGATGCTGGCTTAGCGAGTCCAAGATTTTCAAAGCAAACTAGGGACTACTGATATCTATAAACCAGCACAACAGCTGTTGCACCTGCAAAGCAGGTAAGAACAGCCACTTTTTAATAGTCAGCTTTATGCTTTGAGTTTGATTTGCCTGTTCTTTCAGAACTTGTTTCAGAAACTCTTCCAGCACAGGTCAGGTCTGATGACAGTAACCTTCCAGACTCTGTTGTGCATTTTTACTGAGCCATTTCAGTCTTGACTTATAGTATAATTTCAAACTTTGAGGACAGCTTTTTTAAGCAAAGATTTATTCTTTCACTGGATTGAATGGAATCTGCATTAGTGCAAACAAATAGCATGCTCAATACATTGCTATTTTTGTAGTGTAAGACAGACTTGCCTGTTCTTGTTCTAAGTAGGACTGCATTAATCTTTGCAGTAGGTTTCCCCCTTTTTAAATACAACTTCAGTTAAACATAGCTCATTTTAAAGTGTAGCGAGAGGGGAGACTGTACAGCAAAGTTTCTTTAAATTGCGCAATGCCTACTAATGCTGCTTCAAAGACAGAAGCTGTATATGCCAGCTCGCATTCAGTGCTAGAAGACTCAGATACCTTTGTCTCCTGGATCTCAAAGCAGCAGGAAGAAATATTTAGGGCACCCAACCTCCCCATTTTACAAGACTAGCACCCACTGATGATGTCACTTGCGCTGCTGGTATTCTGAAGACATTCCTGCTTTTTCTACAGCTGATCAGCACAGATAAAGGCCCCTCAGAAAGCATACCTGCTTATCTTCTGGTTTTACTGCTCCAGCCCCTGCTTTACGACCATTAAAATCAAAAGACTCTTACCTGAGAGTTGATAAGACATCTCACTGGCGTTGGTGATGGGGAGAGACGAGAGAGGACAGGAGAAGCTGATAATAATGAGACAGCAGAATACCAGCTTATGCATCTTTGCTGTGTTGAGTATATTTCAGCTTTGTCTACCCCTGTAATTCAGAACTCCTGTCTGACTGTTGCCTCTGCTCCCAGTTTCACCCGTTATATAGCCGCTCATGACCTCATAAATATCATCATGTTCTCTCCCCCCTTCAAAAAAAAAAATCCAATGAATTTATTGCCCATTGATTCTAAATGGAAACCACTTTGCATTGATGTAATTTTTCAAGGTAACAGTTCATAGACAATAAATTTACTGTCTTATAGCTTGGTGTACAAAATGGATATTATATCAAACCAAGCACAGTAAAGTTTATAAATCTAGCATTAAAAAAAAAGTAACTTCCAGTTATAAATCATGAGTTAACAAAAGGGTTAGACGTTGGTTGAAATGACCAGGGCAATAAGACAGCTGATTTATGAGCCTTAGCAGGCTTGACGCAAAGCATCTGATATGAAATGCACTTTTTTTTTTCCTTTTGTGAGATGGATGGATGTGTTGTGTTTTATTTGGGGTTCTTGTGCCAGAAAAAGTAAAAGGGAAGGGGAGTTAAAACATCTAGTTAATTTACAAAGAGAATGTTAGGGGAGTTCAATTTTTTTTTCCTTGTAGCATTTCACATCTATTTATTTGAGAAGACCTCATCCAATGTTGCCCTAGAGAATTGTCTTGGCAGAGAAAGTTCAGCTTCCATCTGCAGACTTGCTTGGTACATATAAACTACTTTGGTTGATATTAAACACAGGTCCCTCACTAGACTGAGAGACCCTTTTCCATTTCACTTATCTTCTCTTTCCCTCATTGGAACTAACTACTTAATTCTGTGTATGCTAGCTAGTTTTTTTTCCTTGTTTGCCTTTTGTTTTTATTTAATGCTAACACAGTAGTTACCATATGTAATCTCATAACTTTAGTCTTTATTTCCCTCCATCTAGCATATTTTGTCTCTCTACTTACAATTTCATTTTTCATATTAAGGAGCAAGGACTGATGTTTGTCACACAATGTTTGTGCCTTCAGATGCTCTTCAAAATACTATGAAATCCAACTAATGTTACTAAAGTTCTTTCCCTATGCTGAACTGCGTGATAATTGTAAGTTGAAAAAGGAGTAAGTTGAAAAAGGAGTGAGCTTATCTGCTTCCTTTTTCCTTTATTAACATTTCCTGTTGAAGATCAATTTTTATATTATAAATTCTGTGGCTCCTAGGACTAATTTCAAATAAGCTATATAGGTCATCTAGAACAGATATATTTCTGCTGCAGGTCTAATTCAAAGAGAGCATGCCCCACACATGCGTGGTTAATAGGTTGTCCAGAAAAGCTGTGGACTCTGTGAATCACAGAATGGTTGAGGTTGGAAGGCACCTCTGGAAATCATCTAGTCTAACCCCCTGCTGCTCAAAGCAGGGTCAGCCAGAGCAGTTTGTCCAGGAGTGTGTCCAGTCAGGTTTGAAGGATCCTGTTTCAAGGATGGAATGGGACAGAATTTCAAAACTAAGCTTGACAAGGCCCTGAGCATCCCCATATAAGTTCAAATGCTCTGCTTTTAGTGCAGAGGTGGGGAGTGGGAGGGGTGAGAGAGGACCTTCAGAGATCCTTCCAACCTAAACTTTTCTATCATCCTGTGTGTACAGAGAGGTCTAGTATTGACTTAGAGAACACATGCTGCAGGTGTACAAATCCTGTTTCTCTGGACTTCTCTTTGCTGAAGTGAGTGGATATGACAAAATAATTTCTCTGTGGAATTAACCTAATACATTTTATATGCCTCTTTCCCTGTGCTTCCCTATGAGAGAAGTAAATAGCTAGAGAGGAATTCTCTCTCCCCGTCTGAGTCATGCAACTCTTCGTTCCAAAACTGCAGACAGTAATTAGGTCTGATTTGATGCATGATCTCACTGTTGGTGCTGGATGCTCTGTACAAATGCTTCTCCTTCAGTGAACTATCAATGACAATGGCATTATCAGTATTCACTCTGAGCATCCTCCAAGGAAAGCTAATGAAGCACTCTTCACAAGCAACTTATGTCCTTTGTCTTCTCTCAGGGAAGACTCAGCCTTTTAGAGCCATCATGAAGTGCGTCATGTGGAAGTTGGGCAACTTGCCCGCAGCTTATTGCCTTTACTCAGATTTGAAGTTGTCACTTAGACCTCTTTCCTCTACCAGAATGTCAAAGGCATTCTCCTCAGGGGACAGTGCACACGTCATCGTGCAAAGCAAAGAAACAGCTCACCCTAAACAAAGGTACAAACCCCTGAATACATGGGCGAGGGAAGTAAATGTGAATTGCACTTTAAAAACTTAGAAATTGATTTGCAAGAAACACTTTTAATTTTTATCAAAACTTCTATTTTGTGGGAAAACTTTTTTAAGTTCTTATTTATGCTAATAGACTTGCTTTCAAGTGCTTCAGTTTAAAAAAGCAGAGCAGCAGTAGTCCAGATAAATTACCAAGCAAACTCTGAGTAGTAAGTGTATGTTATGCTATCATAAAAGATTATATTTAATTATCAGAAGAAACAACTATTATTAGTTTAAAATGATGGCTTGTGAAGAATAAGTTGCTAATGAAGTCAAGAAAACTTAAAAAAAAAAAAAAAGACACAACAAAACCAACCAAAAACATCCCCAAAAATTATCCACCTTCTGAGCAAAATAGTAAGGATGAAATCTAATCTATGATGCAAAAGTTCTTTCCCCTGTTTTAAAGTGCTTTATGATAAGTCAGCACGAGTTGTTATTTTAGTCAAGTATTGTGACAGTTGACAAAAGCAGGAATTTCAGAGAAGATGTGATTTAGCAGTAGCATTTGTAGGGACTTTTTCCTACGATATAACTTTTGGTATAACTTGGCTTGAATTTAGTTTGCATGAAGAGGAGGTGTGCAGTAGAATGTTTTTGTATCGACACTGTAATTACAGATGAGCTTATTATTATATAAATGTCCAGTTCTTCCTTGAATTTTACTAGAACTTTTAACATCTTGTTTCAATGCGTTATATGTGTTGGCTGGTGTGAGAGAAAAATTTGTAGTGTTATTTACTTCCCTGCTAGGGTCTAGCATATCATTTAGGGGTTTGGGGGTTTTTGCTTTGATGTCACTGCTGGTTTAGCAGATATCCATCCTCATTAATACCTAAGACGTTAACTTTAACTTAAAATTTCTCATTTTAGCTAATGATTCAGCTTTGTAACATGATTAGTAGATCTATTTTGCATACTGGAATAGCTGCCTTGTGAGATCCTATGTGCAATAAGGTTTTTCTCCTGCCACTAGCTTACATTGCCTTACGTATACTCTGCATTTTAGAGTGTACTGAAAATAGCCTGTTGGGAGACTCAGAGGATCAAAGGAAAAAACTAACTGTAATCTTGGGCTGTTAATTTCCATTTTTGAAGATGCTTCTGCCCACTGTGTGCAAACTGTAATGTAGCACGTGGTGTATTTGGGTGCGCGCAGTAGTATTTCTATCTTCTGAATTTCTCTCAAAAGTTATGTAGGATCTCTTGAGAGGTTCTGACCTAGTTTTTCTTGTTCTGTGGTGGGCTGAAGATGCATAAGTGAGTATGTGTGCTTAACTGAACACATACCTCCACGTAAATGAAGATGGCAGGTCCGTAGGCCTTTCTGAAGATACTTTGTTTTGCTACGGAGCTGGCAAATGGTCTAAAAATTCTCTAGTACAGGATCACAGCTGCCAAAACATTGCTCCTTTGTAGTATAGTTTCCACCAGTTTGGGGGGAAAAAACCCTCTTGATTTTTGGCCCTGCTGGGCTGGCACACTGTAGTCTGGGTATATTCTCCAAGTGAAGCTTGACAAACTGGTCCTTAATTCCCCTGTCCTCTCAGCACTACAGAATTAGCAAACTGCAGCTTCACACTGTTTGACATGAAGGAAAGTAAGTCTGGCATGACTGGCGCTTGGAAATATAGCACATCGATATCTTGTGGGAATCAGATTCTGGATAACGCAGCCGCAAACAGAGGAGCAGAGACCAGATCTTGAAATAAGGTTTCTTCCACAAAAAATGTAATGGAACTAACTATGCAATTACAGTTTATTTTTAAAACTGAAATTATGAGAGCAGACGGTATAAGGAAAGAGAGGAATGCTTCTGCAGCAAGAATGGAACTTTCTCTTTACCTTTCTCCCGCTATCCCAAGGTATCCCAAATAATCTGTTCAACCCTAATAAGAAATTACGATCTGGACAAAAGCAGAATAAAAACTTATTTATCTCATTTTTCTAGTCTGCACAGAAAGGAGTACAAAGCAGCCTTGCTGAAAGGCATAGGCTGTTAGTCAGTGACTGTCCATTCTTACACTCTCCTTTCATCAGTCCTAGCTATAGAGCAAGCTGGAGACTTGGGCTCATTTTCTTTGGAGGTGCATGTCTGCTTCTGCAACACTGCTGCACTTGGAACCGGTAAAAGTTTCCAATTTGGGCTTCTTTGTTGCAAAGAAGTCTGTTGTGGGGCATTTGCAAGGCACAGTACTGGATTTTCCGAGACCTTCCAATAATCCAGAGTAGTCCAAATCAGCTCTGATCCTAGACACAGTGCACACTCCTTTCCTTCCTGGTGTGGGGAGCGTGAAGAGAGAGCACTGCTGAGAAAGAACGGGGTAGGTGGATACATTTTCCTATTTGGTTTTCTGAACAGGGCTAGATGAACTTTTGGGCGGCTGTATTTTTTAACAGCTAGCCAGCGTGCCTCGACCGGTTACAGGTACCTTGTTTCCTCAGACGAGGGAAGAACCCCTCCCTCTCTGCCCGTGCTGGCTTGGTCCCTCGGTGGATTCGAGGGGGCTGATGATGGCATCGCTGCCCCGGCAGGTGGCGCTGAGCCACCTCCCGAGAGAGGCCGGCCTGCCGGGGAGCGGGCGCTGGGGTGCGGCCCGCTGCGACGGGCGGTGGGCTGTAGGCTCCAGCCTTGCAGGAGAGAACGAAACTGGGGGAAAGTCACCGTGCGGTGTGGGTTTGGTTTTGTTGGGTTTGGGGTTTTTCCCATTTTTCTCTTCTAAAAAAGGTTTTATTTCTCTTCCCTTCTTGCATATGTATATGTTTCTCAGCTAAAGAACTCTCTTACCTTTTTTTTGAAGAATGATTAAATAAGGTCAAGGGGCTTTTACTCTGGAGGAAGTATCCATACAGTGTATTCCTTAGACATTAGTTTTTCTTGAGTCACTTCACTGAGAGGAGTCCGCGTCACTGCTGGTATTGGAACTGCATCGGAAGCCCGGTCTACTAAAGAGCACCACAACATCATGTGGATCAAAGTAAAGTGGACAACTGGGTCAGGACAGAGTCTTCACTCTTGAATGGCTCTTGTATGAAGAGTGCCATGATCTGCTCTGCTTTCTCATTTACTATGACCATCTTTTTCCTTCTTCTAATGCCTTTGCTGTCTTGGCATTTCTAGCAGCAGTCAAGGTTTCTTCTCATGTTAAGAAGCTTGGAAGGCCTGCCTTTGTTATCTGGCTTAACTCTCTGAAACCACAGCTAAAGCATTTTGTGCAGGATTTTGACCTTCATGGGGCTTTTATGTAGCAGCCCCTTTGTTAGTCCTTTCTTACGCCTTGTTCCATTCCATGTACTAGTTTACCTTTCTTCTCCCTTCCTGCTTGTGCTCTTGTTACAGTCCTGGCACTGTTCCTCTGTCCTCAGCCTTGTCTGTCTCTTTGCTATAGGTGGAAGTGCAGGGAGTGGAAAGAAAGAAGGAGCTTTTAAAGGGAGGGTTCAGGAAGGCGTTTGCAGGACTCGGTCCTTTTTTCGGCCTCAGCACAGGACCATGGACAGGGAACGGAGGGTGACACTGGGTGCTGCTGGAGCCCTTGTGGCTGTGTAGGCACAAGGCAGTTGCTGGTTCTATTTATGAAGTATGAATTAATTAATATGCCGAATAAAGCTTTTTTTTTTTTCTTTTTTTTTACTAATTGTCTTCTAGTTTGGTGAGAAAATGGACGTTCTCAGCAAATAGAGCTATGGAGCTTAGCATTGCTTTCTGTTCCCCTCCATCCTTGAGCACATAAGCTTGTTCACATCTCTGCCTCCCTGCAGTTCTGGTCTCAAGAGATCCTAACTTCCAGTCAGCCTTGGTCCTGTCCCTGCTGGTCCATGTTCCCAGGTTGTCTGATAGCATCTGTAGGGATGAACTTAGCAGTGGGGAATAGTTGCCAAACTAAATACCCAGTAATGTTGCTATATTTGTTCTCAGGATGATTAGCTGGATGATCCCCATCAGCTATGGTCCTCTGTAACTGAAAATATAGTGTATTATGTTGATGGCTTTTTTTCTGAAAATGTTTAAATAACTGGTAGGAACCAAATACTACTTTTTGTATATTTTGTAATGACAACCTTATTCAGAAATCAGTTTTAATTTGGATAGGCATTGAAACAGAACCCTTGCTCATTGTAGAGCTGAAAAGCATGAAGGAATAGCCCTATGCTCTGAGGACAAGATAATAAAAACTATAGGTTGATATATATCATGACATATATATGATGTTCGTATATATGAACAGGGGGGTTCATATAAAACTGCTAGATCATTTTTTCTGCTAGTGTCCATCACTATACTATCTCAGCACAGATCATACAACTTTTATTTTATTATGATTTAATTAAATCAATTTTTGTCTGTCTGCCAGAGCAAAAGCACAGGCTGGAGGCCTTGAGCATGGCATGAAGATGTGTATGTGGTCTAGGGGATATATCAGGGAGCAATACTAGCTGAGATAGTTTTGGGGATTGTCTTGGAGAGAAGGAATCAAATTTTGTGCATGCTATGTGTCTATAACAGTTTATGCTACAAATGATGGGAACAGCCATGCTTGAATCTTCTATCAGAGGCAATTGATTTGCTACAAAACAAAGCTCACAAATGCACAAGCTTATGTTCACTGGGGATAATTAGGTAGCATGATCCTTTAGAAAAACAGCCAAACACAGTGCAGGCTTAACAGTACCCTTCTGTCTGTGTACATTACAGTACAGAGATACAGACCTTATGAAACATAATTGAATGATTACCTTTGTTTTTGTTTATAGTACTATATAATAACCTGCCTTTTTCTGCAACTGTGGATTGTGTGTACCTTGTATTCCTGTATATTCACAGTAGTTTTTCTATGCTAGGGTATCTTTGTATCTTTGGACTTTTGCATAAGTACTGTTGTTACATAGAATTTATGTATATTTGTCATTTTCGCAGCAGTGGATATTGTATTTTTCTTTCTAAAACAATAGCGCAGTCTTCCTGAGGTTTAATTTAGGTTGTAATAAGAAATTATCAAGCTAATCCTGCTGCAGAGCTAGGTGACTGCTGCATACTGACATTTTCACTCTTGTTCTGTTCTTAAACTTGGACCACTCGTTATTTTTTTTGTTAAGTAGATTATTGAGGGGTTTTCCATACAAATTATTGTCCTGGAGCCTGCCCACACAGACATCTGTACAGCTGAGGATTTAAAGAAATGAACGTCAGCTTTAATATGTCTGTCTCCTAAGGCTTCAAATGCAACTTTTAAAAAGATGGTACTACTAATGTCAAAAAGGGAAGCAGCAATACTCTGCTGATTCTTTTCTTAGTAGTTTGGATGATGGGGTGGGCAGGCCAGGCTGTTATCTTGCACTTTTTCTGGCTCAAAGTGAAGAAGTGCAGAAATACTAAAGCAGCGAATTGCGAGAAATGGATGAAGCATAAGAGTTGTCTTACAGATTTCCCTGCTTGAGACTACTTCATACTCTGTTAATTGCATGGTGCTCTGCCTCATTAGTTTCTTGTTACAAACCATTTTATCGGAAACTTATTAAGATTTTGCTGTCTCTGAAAATGGTGCCCTGTTTCATTATCTAAAAGAGCAAGAGGATAAGGGCTTGCATCTATAGTGGGGATGGAACAAAGGCAATTTTGTCAGAGGTGTCCTTACGCTTTTCTTTTCTTTTTTTCTGTCCAGATTTTCACCTTTTCATCTTTGGTGTACACATGTTCTTCCTGTTTTTACCACAAAGGCTTAGGATCACTTATCACTCTAATATTCACAACTGATATTAGAGGACAAATGTCAGGTAGTTCTGTAGAAGTTCAGTGCCATGGGCAGGAGCCACTGACTAATTAAAGAGGTATCCTAATAATCATTGGCATTTAACTGTCCTACTTAGCATAGGCAGTAAATAAATGGCTCACAAAAGCAGATTTTAATTTTTTACTTCGCTTTCCAAGTGCGTAATCCCTTTAATCCTTCAATACTTGGAGTTCTTTTGTTAATTAAATGGAATCTCTGCAGGCTCGGTGATTCACATTTCAGGACAAATACGTGTAAGGAAGAAAGTTGGCATAGGTCTCACTGGGCAACTTGAGGTTTAAAGCAGTTCTTTCAAGGTTATTTTTGTAAATGAATGTGTGTTTCTTGGCAGTCAGCCACGTGGAATCTTCCCTTCACTGTTTAAGAGATGGATTCCAGTTTATCAAATAATTCCCGCTGCAAACATTAACTGATTTTCTCTGTGATGACTGACTGACTTTCTGACTGATCTTGACTAGCGTGGAAAGCTGTCCCTGGGGATGGCAGTGATCAACAGGAGTAGGAATTAACAAAGGTGAAGGAAGCAGATATCAGATCTTTGTCTTCTGATTTGGCAAGTTTAATGTTTCTTGCTACACTGGAGCTAAGTAATGGGAGCAAAATCCTCTTTCCTGCAAGAATTCCTAAGGCAGATTTACAATATAAGAGAGTTCTGAAGAGCAGTTGCTATGTAGCCTGTTACTCCTTTACTACGTATGCATTTTTTTATGAGTAAGGCTTGTAACAGACAGGACCAACTGGTTACTTCTGAGCAAAGTCTGCAGAAGAGATATGGAAATAAGAAAAATCCACCTGTGCATGGAAGCGTATAATTTCCATGCTTGGAAGAGTGGGATTAGGACCTGTATCACAAGGAAAGGATATATATCTGATGTGCTTGTTCTAGCACAGTCCTGTCTTTTCTCTCTATGGTCTTGCTGCCAGCTGTGTAGCTCCTTTCTTCTAATGTGCAGAAGAACCATCTGGTTAAGAAGAACCCTCATATAGCAGGAAGTGAAGGATATGTGAGACCAGGAGAGAAAATGCTGCAGATCTTTGCAAAGAACAACGCTCAATCTAGCTTTTAGATGCCCTTTATGTTCCTGCTCTCATTCCTTCCATTTCTCCACTAGTCCTTGTGACAATCCTCCTTCCTTAAGCTGGAGAGGGTGATGGGGGAGGTATTTCTGGCTGTTTGTAACTGCTCAGCTGTATTTTTGGCCTTTTCAGCTGAGGAAGTGGGTTGCTTTACAAAGCATAGAGCATGCATATAGTATCCCATCCCAGGACCCGTGTAGCTTTTCTAAAAATCATCTACAAGACAAGCAGGAGTTATGCTTAGAAGGAAATAATCCATTGCCAACCAGCATCTGTGGAAATAGGATAGTGCAGGAAGCCTCCAAAGCCTTCTTCATTTACTACCCATTTCTGCCACCATACTAATGTTTTATTTACATGATGATCTCTTTCTGTGTCATGAGGAATGACTGGAAGAAGGTGCAGAAACAGTTATATAAGGTAGGATAATTAGTACTGCCACAGCACAGTAAATACTTTTCCTGTTCTGTAATTCCCTAAGGCATATTTAATCACTCTTGAAAAGCATATAAATGTTACGTGTTACAGCCTTGCTGTTCCATGTGAGAACTATTCTGATCATAGCCTACCCTATTGATGAGTGCAGACATAGTGTGATGCAATGACAAGAGAATATGTCACTGTCATATCTGCTGAGTAGAGTGCCTGTTCAGATTTCTAAATCCTTTAAGTTAAAGAAAAGAACAGCAGCTTCCTTTTCTCTTATAGAACTCATAAGTTTGAGGGAACCATCAAGCATTTTCTGTGGTTACACCTCTACCTCTATAAGGTAATACACTTATTGAGGTGTACCACAGCAAGTCAAAAAGATGCATTATTAAGGGTGGCTGTAAAACTGATAATGTAAATCAGGGGGGGAAAATCTCTTTGGCCTTCTGGTGAGACTGTAGCTTGGTAAGACAACTGTGGTGCTGAACTGTAATGTTGCAGCTCCTCTGGAGTCAATAATGTTTCCTCCCACCACTCCTTTCATGTACCTGTTCACTGTATTTTCCATTCTAGCTTAAGAAAAATATATTATGCTTTAGATACTTTGGTAAATTTTGCTTTAGGCATGTATGTACATTTTCTTTAGAATTGTGTTCTACTCTTGCAAAGTTGCTCTAAAATTTGTATAAAGGTGCACTGAGTAAAAGTAGTGTGATACCTTTTTTTTTCTTTTGTTTTTTTTGCCTGCTTACAGGCCCGTATAGTATTCTCCTCAGGTTAAATGGTTTATACTTGTTCTAAATGGAAAGTATCAAAATATCAATGCTGTGAATATTAGAAGGATTTTTTTTTTAATATAAACGTTTCTCAAGTCTGTAGTGTTGTAGCTAAAGGCAAATTGTATCTTTCACCACTCCATCTACCTTCCTCTTTTTTTCCAGAATTGCGTTTGTTCTAAACCTGCTGAAATGCTTGTGTACAGGAGAAAAGTGAGCTCATGTAACCTAAGATTTTGTTTAAAACTGACTTAAAAGGGTAACTCGGGCATTTTATTTCAGTTTTGAAATGGCTTGTTTCAGTTTGGATTTATGTAAACTGAGAGTAGATTTAACAGGATTAAGATACACCGTGGTAAGTCATCCTTAAATTGAAGTAGGTGTCTTTGTATGGGGTTTTGCACCTGGTAAATCAAATAAAACCTCTCTTATTTTCTCAATGCAAACAGGTTAGACAAACAGGAGAGATTTTCCCTGATTTCAGTGGGTGTTCAGCTGGTTTTTTTTTCCTTAAAATATAATCCAGTTTGCTTCCGAGTATTGCAGGAATAGTCTGCTGCTTTAACTGGCAGGCACCCAGGATCTAGAAGGTGAAAGGAAACATAGTAGGGTGGTATCATAACAAACTCTTGCCAAATTGAGGTTAGAGGGAATTTCCATTTTCTTTGTAGATGGTATTAAAAGTTCTTATTTACAGTGAGGGCAATGACAGTATCCAACAGCCTTTTTCGTGCCAGTTCCAGGGATAGAAGGTCGCTCGGCCATCTGTTCATGATGCACAGCTAACACAAAACCTGTGGGATGGAGAACCTCCTTTGACAGCCTCTGAAGAAAGCACTGTGTCAGGGAAGGCTTGTTCGTAGCCGAGGGAGGAACTGAGGAAACACTTGGTGATAGAATAAGACTTTATCTAATTTTAATAGTGAAACTTACCTTGACTTTTTATCACCTGTTTAAAATGCAAGTGGAGTGGTACAAGTTGCCTGTTTAATACTATCTATCTCCTATGTGTTAAGTCTCTTCAGAGTGGACTGTCTCCTGTGGAGGTTTTCGCATGATTAGCATTAGTATCAGAATGACTGTCAGAGAAGACTATGTTTCTATCCTATGAAGGATTGGGTAGAAAGACTGAAAATAGGAAATCATATTCTGCTTTTAAGAAATGACATGATGTTTATATATTTGAGAGGAGCTATTACAGTTTCAGAGTCTCTATCATCCAGAAGTATCAAGCACAGAAACGCACAAGCGTGCCTGTAGGAGAGAGAGAGGTGAGAGACAGAAAACCTTTTGTTATGGACCTTTTGCTTTCCTTAGCCACACAATTCTTGCAAAAAATTATGAAGCCAAGACATGCGACAAACACGGTTTTAATTACTGATGCCAGTTACTGTGCCAGGAAATGGTGCTGGTTCTGGAAGCAATAAAAAAGCAGCAGGCTCCCCTGCTTAAACTTATCTTTAAAGAGGGTTCGTCTCCTTTTTCCATGCCTTCAGAACTCTGCCTGACATCACCCGGGCCTCCGCACACAGCCTGGCTAAGAGCATGCTGTCTGACTTCCAAGAAAAACAAATGGCAATGCAAAAAGCTTGCATCTGGCCTGTTACCTCATCCTCGGCCACCTGGGCTGCTTGAGAGTCGTCATGGCATTCCCTGTTCCTTTTTCTTGCTACATAATAAATTAAAAAGACTGTTGAGAAAAGAGACATTCACAGAAAGCAGACAACGCTTAGAGGTCAATGAGTTAGAAGGACTGACCTGCATTATTTCTACGTGAACTGGTAAGTTTCTTCAGGTATTAAAGAATCTGTATGTTCAATAAAAGCTCCCTGTGAAGCCAAGATGCACGTGATCTATCAATTATTTGTCATCACCAAAAAATACTTCTTTTTCCACAGCCCTGGTTCTGAATTACGGACAGTCAGGCTTTACTCCTTCCTTCTGCCTTAATTACCAATAATCAAAGATACATAGAGCAGTTTCTTCCTCTTTACCCTTGCTGGATGAAGGATTTTACAGTGTTCAACATGCATGCAGAAAGGCGGTCATCCTCTGTGTTAAGAAACAGGCAAATTCAGCTACAAATTCTGCTCAGGAAAGCTAGTAGAAGCTGAATTCTGATGACAACGTTTCTTTTAAGCTAGTCACTGATGATCCCTAAATCTTACTGTGCAACGTTTTTACAAAAGCTTGAGAGAACAAAACATTCAAAAAATTGCATGTGACATCCTGAGTGATTTAGATCAGATGCCTACACCATTTCTGCTTCTGTGACTTGTATAGTAGCTACGTGTCAACTACCGATCTGCACATTATCTAGCTTTGACTGAAGTTTTATTAGCTACCGTGGATTTTTTCAGAAGACAAAAGAATAATTTAAAAAGGAAAAAAATGAAGTTACAAATATGTGGGTTTTTTGCAGATGCAAACTTCCGAACAAACTTAATTGACAAGTCTGCCTATTGCATTTTCGTAACATACTGCCAGAA
Organism: Aptenodytes forsteri; assembly: GCF_000699145.1. Taxonomy (NCBI): domain Eukaryota; kingdom Metazoa; phylum Chordata; class Aves; order Sphenisciformes; family Spheniscidae; genus Aptenodytes; species Aptenodytes forsteri. Next base: position 151,809 of record NW_008794753.1, on the reverse strand, counting down.
GTCGTTTTACAGCTGTCTGCTACATGCATAATGAAAAGGAGGATTTAAGCGAGTTCTTTAGTACTTTTAAATAAAAATATCTATTTATGTGGGGTCTAGAATGGGAACAAGCTTCTAATACATTTGTTCTATGTGATCACAGTGAAGGCGCAAATTACACAACACACAAGAAATTTATGTTCAAGGAAGTGCATGATTCTATGGCTACAATTTGAGTTCTTTATAGAAAGCCACAATTCACAGAACTTGAATATTGTCTAAATCTGAAAACTGCTAAACACTCCAACTATCTTAGTATTAACAGTGCTGCTTTTGTTATGAACTGTAATGTCCTGCTCTGCTGCTTAGCGGCAAAACAGATTAATTCACCTGTATTTATTTTCAGTTCTGTGATGACCACCTAAAATGCAGCACTGCTGCCAAGGCATTCTGGTAGCAAGCAAGCACCACAGTCTGTAGTGTAAAGTGCCCCAGTCTTCCCATTGCATTTGTATCATGATTTATTTCACTTCTGAAAATAACCTATCTTTCAGTCTTTGCTTTCAGGGCTTCTTGGTTCTTATTTATAAACGTATCTGCTTTGTAGATGTAATTGAAGTATTTCACGGGAAGTACAAACTTAGCCAGCTCTTACTCTGCTTCTGGGGCCAGATGATGTGTGCTGTTGCGAAATACAGGCATATCTGCATATGTTTGACAACAGACTCTTGTGCCAACAAAATCTGTTTTATCATTAATTCAGGCTTCTACACTCTCAGATGACAGAAGTCATGGGTAGAATTATCCACATAATCCTTTGATTGAAAGGAAGATTGCTCCTGACATTTTATTCAGAATGTATTTTCTTTCTGTGAATGACTATCCCTTGAAACAGTCCAGAAAGCCAATTTTGGTGTAAATGTGTCCCTTATTCTCAGAAATCAGTTTGCACTCACTTAGGATTTTTTTTTTTTTCCTCCACAGGCTTTGTTTTGATTCATGGGAATTTTATGCCACTCCTGAAGCTTCAGTATAAAACAGCAAAATCAAACTGTCTGGAAAAAGTGTTGCAATGAGCACCTCATTGTTCAGTAAGTAGACTTACTTCTGCTTCAGGCACAGAAAAGGAAAATAAGGGGTTTGCACTGTCTTCGGAGCATTTCAAAATATATGCAGAATGCACTAACAAAATGTAAAATTCCAACTGGCATCTCTTTTTCCAAGGAGAAAACACTAGATGTTTTGAATTTTTACAGGATGTGTACGTTAATTCTCATGCCTTATATGTGGATTAGAAACTAGTCACAAGCAGAATTATTTTATCCTGTTCTAAGATTGTCCACTGGTACAAAGGTTGCTCTTTGATATATAAATAGATTGGTGGCTTTTCACGTGTCCTGTCCATGTCTTTTAGGTTTGTGAACCTCACGTAACAGTCACTTAGTTCTCATGGTTGAAAGTACTAAGAGAGGAGAGGAGACTTGGGCTAGGGATAAAAAGAGAGATTTATTTAAATATACTTAACTTCACAGTTCAGGCTTTGGTATGACATTTATTTTTTCACATACTGTTTTATATTTAGTTGTACAGAAGTTTATCAAAATGTGTAAGTGTGGTTCGGTGAAAATAATCTGCTATTGTAATCTTCTGCTGAATGGAGAGATGGGCTGTCATTCTTCAAACACAAGAATAACATTCTCTAAGTTGAAATCACATAGAGTGGAAAATCATCCTTTACATGACATATTGGTGGGTTTTCATTCTATTTTTTAATAACATTTACTGAAGAAATAAAATAAAATACTTGGTTTTGTAAAAGGTTAAAAACGATATTGCAAATGCCATGACTCAAACATGGGTTTACTTTTTTCTCTTCAAGACCAAAGTAACAGTAATTGATCAGAGTCAGATACAGTGTCTGAATGTTAAAATCTTTCCAACCTCAGTTACAAAAATAGTACCAGAAATGTATCACATCTACATATACCACATCTGCAATGTACATAATATGTTTACATCACCTAAAAGATCAAAGATGAATGATGTGGGACTGAAGGTGGTGCAGTCCAGCTGCACAGTAACGTCTATTTCTAAGATCAAGTCAACCACAGCTTTTCTCAGTGTTTCCACTGCCTTTCTTAAGCCAATCGGTGTAATACAACAGCAGATGCAAGCTGTTATGAAACACTTTGCAGCTCTAGATTTTTATGGCTTCCTCTCTCCTACATGTAAGAAGGTGTGCAGTGGTCAGGCCGGGTGTCTGTTTCTAGGGCTGATGGGATCTGAAATGAGGTCTATCGATATTTGCACACAAAACCCAAGACTGTTGGGTTTGAGCCATGCTTTAGGAGGAGCTGCAGCTCTAGACTCAAGAGGATGCCTGGTAACGGTAATAGAGACCATGAGTGTCGCATGTGGCTCTATTATGTGCTACAGCGTCTATTATGTCCTTTTCAGCGTCAAATGCTTTCAAACTGCATGTAAATTATGGCTCAGGCACCATTTGTAAGAGGGACCAGAAAGCCATTCTGCCCTTCTATTACTGCTTTTAAGTGCAGTACTTCTTTCTATATGTAGATCAAGTACCACTTCTTAGAAATAAGATTCCTAGTCCTAGAGGAAGAAAGTCAGCAAACTAGTTTTTTTTTTTTTATTTTTATTTTTTTTAAGAGATGGAAAAGATGCACTTTTTCCTCAGTGGCTAGGCTATTTAGCACTCAAATTCACAGATTCTAATACCCTCTCTATTTACGTAAACAGGTTCTTGTTCTGTGTTCCAAAAGGAAATTCAAATGTGGTTGACCTGGACAGTCCAATTCCTAGTTCACCAAAAGATCTCTGAATTCCGTGGATTTGCCACAGTCCTGATATTCACCTTGTTCTTCCTCAGGAAAGCGGCAGCTGCAGGCATCATCTTCCTGAATTGACTGTTCAGGTGTGGTATGCACTAAAGAAAAAGATTAAATGTTCACTTTCTGTTGTATTTATTCAGCCACCTCTTACCACCTTTCCTCAGTCACAACTGCAGGAAGTCAGCAAGAAAAATTCTTCCAGATGATTCAATAATCTGAAATTATTCCTCTACAGCATGTACATCTGATAAAACTAATTTATTATACTTTGTTCTTCCTAATGCAACTGTTTGCCATAGGAATGAAAGGAAGACTAACATGGAGTTGTTAGATTTTTGGAGTAATGCTATTGTCTCCCGTATTCAGAATTACACTAGAAGATCAAGCCCTTATCGCTAGGAAAGGGGAGAAGAAGAGAGAGAGAGAGAGAAAAAAACCCAACCAAACAAACAAAAAATCCCGACTGTAAACTATGGTGGATGCAATTCCACCTCATCTTTGTGCTGAACTCTTGAGCTTCCCCAGGGCTTACTAGCTCTCAGAGGGCAGTGCTGGATTCAGGCTGACTCTGCATCTGTGTAGCAGTACATCCTGACTGATATCCCCTCTTTTACTGCAGCCAAAGTGCAGAGATGCTCACTCCAGGCCATGCATACTGTTTCTGACCAGACAGAACTGGAAAGGGCTATTGCCACGCATGCCAAGGATGGTACTTGGAAGTAATAAACAGAACTGACCCTTAATGGGATCAGCAAGGCTCAGCTGAGCTTTTTCACCTTTCCCATGAATACTTCACTTCTATGAATATGTGTGCAGTTAACCTGCAATGTTGCTAGAACACCCATAGGTAATTAAGTGCTTTCTGCAATAAAAATTCCAAAACTGTTTTCCTTTCAGTTGTTGTTTCTGACTTACAAGGCCAAAAAATGAAGCTATCTGCAACTCTCTTTGAAAGATACTTAAAAACCTGGATTCCTGATTTCTGTCTAGTTCCAAAAAGAAAATTGAATTGAAGAGTGTATCTATCTTACTTTTCTTGAAGACAGCATGTAGTTTCTTTTTCTGCCAGATACTGAAGCACACGCACGAAGGTAGCAGAAACACTATGCACAACAGCCCAGCAACAGTAAGAGAAATTCTGATAATGTCCATCTGGAGGTCCTTCCCTAGGAAGCAAACAACATTCTCTAAGAAGTGTTAAAGAGCAAAATTCTACTGCCCTTGAATTAGCTGACAACTTTGTCTCCAACTCTGCTTCTGGATAAGTCTGCAACACTGGAAATGGATAGAAGAAAGGACTCTTGCTTTAAAGGGTAAGTGAATGAGCTATAGTATGTTTCACAGTAGGTCATAATTCTTTAGCTCTATAAGCAATATCATACAATGACTGACCTGGCACAGTGATAGAAAATGGAATTGCAGGAGACATGGTAGGTAGAGTAGTGACTAAAGTGGGATTATCTGAAGCGAGTTTGCAAATGACATCTTTTGCTGCAGTTCCAGGCTCCAGGACCTGGTTTGCAGAGCACCTGAAAGACATTTAAAGCAAAACAGAAAAAAAAAAAAAAATCATGGAAAAAAATCCAGTCAAGTGTAATAGCTGGAGCGTTTATTTTTAGATTACTTACTTTGTCCAGTTTTTACAGGAGCCGTTGAGCTGATCATTAAAAGTTCCATAGCGGCAACTTTGGCAACCTTCAACAGACAAGGAGAGGTAAATTTGTGCAAGATGAGCATTTAAAACAACATGTGAAACATTATTTTTTGCCTGCTTGTACAATGACTATGATCCACATTCATAGAATTATTACTTCATAAGCTGCTCTGAGTGTGCAAGGCAAGTCTTTCCCTGTGACTACAGTACCAGTACAGTACTTGGCTACAGCGCCAGTTTATTTGGTACAAAATGCCACAAATCATGTCTAACTCCAGAGTTCCCAGCTCAGTTTCCCACATGCTGGCAACAAGAGAGCTGTTGTGCAAAGGGAACTAACTGGTGCACGACTTGAGCTGCAGTAGGGCTCAGAGTTCGGTGGGCTTGTCTGCTGCTGTGCATGCTCCACGCACCATGCAAACTGTTTAGCAGCAGTGGCAGCTTTTATCTTGCGAGGTCCTTACTCTAGTTGTTTCCGCGCTGTGCAAGAGGCAGCGGTGCGTCCGGTGCAGTGAGCACAGGGGTTTAAGCTGGCGGAGAAAGGCGACCTTACCGCTCCCGGTGTTCTCCTCGCCCACACCGCAGCTTCGGTCGCAGCGTGAGCAGCCGTTGCCGCTGCAGCGATACCCCTCCTTGCACGTGCATTCAGCATCGCTTTTTGAGGAACACTCTTTTAAATACCTGAATCTTCCTGGAAGGTGGAAACGAGTCTTGGGTTACATATGCGCTCAGGCACACCCACCGCAGCACAGCAAAGGCTCGGGACCTTTGCTCTTACAAAAATTAGGCTGGTGGCTTCAGCAAGAAGCCCCGCAGACGCATCGCGTTATTTCGCCAGTGCCGTTTGCACTCGCAGCGACGTGACAAACTAACGCACGATCTTTTACCCCAGGGAGGTCACAAAGAGGCTGTGAGGAGCTGCCGTCCGGTACCTTCGCACTTCCGGCAGAGGGTGCAGCTGCTGAGTCCCGCCGCGCTGGAGAACGTGTCGGGCGGGCACTGCCGGCAGCCCGCGCT